>NC_134894.1:56177904-56182904 GCF_041734735.1 Babylonia areolata | reverse complement strand
TGCCATACTGCAAGTGCTTTACGCGCAAAATTAAGTTGCCTAGCTGACGTAGAGGAGTGATGGCCTAGAGGTAACGCGTCCGCCTAGGAAGCGAGAGAATCTGAGTGCGCTGGTTCGAATCACGGTTCAGCCGCCGACATTTTCTCCCCCTCCACTAGACCTTGAGTGGTGGTCTGGACGCTAGTCATTCGGATGAGACGATAAACCGAGGTCCCGTGTGCAGCATGCACTTAGCGCACGTAAAAGAACCCACGGCAACAAAAGGGTTGTTCCTGGCAAAATTCTGTAGAAAAATCCACTTCGATAGGAAAAACAAATAAAACTACACGCAGGAAAAATACAAAAAAAAAAAAAAAGAAAAGAAAAGAAGAAAAAAAAAAGGTGGCGCTGTAGTGTAGCGACGCGCTCTCCCTGGGGAGAGCAGCCCGAATTTCACACAGAGAAATCTGATGTGATAAAAAGAAATACAAATACAAAATACAAATACAAATAGCAACGCTTCTCGCCGTATTGAAATAACACTTTCATTAATTTCAGCATGATCTGCCCAGTGGAGCACACATTTTTTTGCTGTGCATAAGTTCTGGAGAGGCGGCAGGAAAATAATGGGGCGCATGCGTGAGAAAATACCATTTGTAAATATGGCGGTTTCACTTTCGTTTTTTCTTACCTTTTACTTCTTTTTTTTTTTTTTTTTTCTTTTTGATACGAGGTGCACAAAGTGTACCCCCTGACTAGGAGTGGTAGAAAGAGGGACAGGCGACATCAATGTCGTGGCATTAACTCCAAGTTTTCCTCCAGCCTAATTCTTTTCTTTTTTTTTTTTTTTCTTTTCATTTCCTTACCACCACCACCCCCCCCCCCCCTGCCCCCCCCCGTCCCCCCCAAAAAAAAGTAACCCCTTATTTCCCTGGGCAAGAAGAAACAATCCCACGCATTAGCCAGGCCAGGGACTTCCGGGAGCGCGTGCTGCCCTCTCGCCGCGATGTTCCGGTTGCAATAGCATGCTGGGCCCTGGTGCAACAAATGCTCCGCACGCTATCCCCTCGCTTAACACCTCGCAAAGTTGATTTAAACCTCGTCCCCCTCCCCTCAGCCTCCCCCCCGACCCCCCCCCCCCCCCCCCCCCCCCCCCCCACACACACACACACACATACTCTCTCTCTCTCTCTCCCTCTAAAACCCGTTCGACCGTCTTATTTGAAAATTCCATCCGTTTTACTTTTTTTTCTTTTTCTTTTTTTTTTTTTACATCCCCTTTCTCCTTTCTCTCTATCCACTCCCCCCCCCCCCCCCCACACACACATCCCTTCTTTCATTTCTGTTCTCTCTCTCTCCCCCTCCGCCTCCCCTTACTCTACTCTGTCTTTGGCTCTCTCTCTCTCTTTCTCTATCCTCCTCCTCCCCCCCCCCCCCCCGCCGCACCTTCCCCCCCATTCCCCCGCTTACTCTACTCTGTCTTTGGTTCCCTCTTTCACTCTCTCTCTCTCTCTCTGCTGTCCGAGGCAAAATTACAAGCCGATTGCACGTGCAGCAAATCACGTGCTCAAATATCCCTCCCTCAGGCGCCTTCTCCTCCCTTCGATGAGTTCTGTTTTATTCTTTTCAATTAAGGGGATGGAGGTGGTGGGCGATTGGTGGGGGGTAGGGTTGGGGGGGGTGGGGGCTGGGGGGGCTTGGGGGTACAGCTAGCGTCGTCAAGCAATACTAGCGATCTCACTTTCATCACATTCCAGACTGTTGGACGAGTTCTCCGTTCGTTGGCTAAAGCTCCAACGTTCACTCGTGTTTACAAGGGGTCTTTAACGTACATGACCTATTTTCACACTGAAGTCTAGGCAGTCACATTCCGTTGTCAGGGGGGTGCCGAGTATGTTTATGTTTCCATAACTCACAGAACGCTGGCAAGGATCAGTTACAGGATCTTGGACGTACGTATTTAATCTTTTCCATGTGTGTACATACACACGGATGGATTCATGGAACTAGAGGGTCAGCACATAATAATACTGACCTGGAATTTGTTTTTCTAATCTTTAATCCACCAGATACCGGAACCTGCGCTATTACGCCTAGTCGAATACCTGTGACACTGAATAATAAGCGGTGCTCTTTTCGAAATCATTATGTTCTCATCTGAGAGCTTTGAAATGTATTTCTACAGAGTCGAGGGAATTTCCTGTAGACAATTTTCTTTTTCTAATGCGGGGTCTGGGTGTCGTAATGTTTCTTCCGGTATTAAAGGGACGTGATTTCCACGTGACCAGACCACACACACACACACACACACACACACACAGAGAGAGGCAGGCAGGCACACTACACTACACTACACTACACACACACACACACACACACACACACACACACTACACTACACACACACACACACACACACACACACACACACACACACACACACACACACTACACACACACACACACACACACACACACACACTCACACACACACACTCACACACACACGTCTACCCGCGCCCTTTTCTGCACAAACTTACAGACGACTTGCTGGGTATGTTCTTGGGTCCATAACCGACCGAACGCTGACATGGACTGCAGTTTCTTTAACGTGCGTATTTTGATCTTCAGCGTGCGCATATACACACACACACGAAGGTGGTTCAGGCACTTAACAGGTCTGCACATAATTATATTGACCTGGGAGATCGGAAAAGTCTCCACACTTTACACAACTGGAACCATTTCCGAGATTTGAACCCGGGACCATCGGATTGTAATTCTTTTACATGATGCGATGACAAAAAAAGGGTTTTCAGGGTTGCAAAATGCACTTAGATGAGGAAAAAAATAAGAGAAAGCGTGTGAGAGAGAAAAAAACAATACATTATAAATTTTCTTGAAAAAAACAACCTTAATAAGTTCATGGAAAAAAAGTGGTTTGTGTTACTCCCCCTTCCTTCCCAAGACGAGACACCACCAAGCTGATTCCTTGGCTCTTCTCCTACTAGTCTAGCTAGCTGAACACTTTCCATAAAAGACCATCATTTTACATCTGACAAGGGCTCATATTCATGGCTGTCAGCTCAGATGGCCCAGAAGCGAGTTCTCATACCCCTCCCTCCCTCAAGTGGCTTCGATTTTTTTTTTTTTTTTTCCTCATCTTCCCCAATTTCATGCATGAAGCCCATTGGCAACGGGCTCGCTGCTGAAATTTACTGATGTCAATTTACACAGGGCCTCCTTGCCTTCGGATAAGAGGACATATCAATCTACTTATTCTTTCTCAGCTTTACTGGGTAGAGAACCTGAAAGAGGATGTTCGAAGTGGTTGGAGGAGGAGGAGGAGGAGGAGGAGGAGGAGGAGGAGGAGGAGGAGGATGGGCATGGTAAAGAAGAGGATGAGAGAAGGAGGATAGATAATAATATATATATATTTCCCTGTTTCCCTGGTTATCCCGCCTCTCTCTCTCTGTCTCTCTCTTTCTCTCTCTCTCTTGCCACTCTGGCTCTGTGACCTCCCTCCCCTTACCTCCTCTGTCTTTCTCTGTCTTTTACTCTCTGTCTGTCTGTCTCTCTACATCTCTATCTGCCCCCTCCCCCTGTCTCTCTGTGTGTGTCTGTCTGCCTCTCTCTCTACCTCTCTCTACCCTCTCTCTCCACCCCCCACCCTCTCTCTATCCCTATGTCTGTCTTGTCTGTCTGTCTGTCTTTTCTGTCTCTTTTCTCTGTATCGGGCTGTGTCTCTGTCTTTGTCTGTCTGTCTGTCTGTCTGTCTCTCTCTCCCTTCTGTTTGTGTATGAGTGTGTGTTCTTTATCTGTCTGTCGGTCTCTGTCTATCTCTGTCTCTCTCTGTCTCACTCTGTCTCTGTTTCTGCCTCTCTGTCTCTGTCTGTCTGTCTGTCTATCTCTCTCTCTCGCTTGCACTGGGAAAAGAGCTCGGAAGTTTGGGTGTTGTTTTTTTTTTTTTATCACAACAGATTTCTCTGTGTGAAATTCGGGCTGCTGTCCCCAGGGAGAGCGCATCGCTACACTACGCCACCACCCAATTGAAAGAAATATTAATATTTTTTTCCTGCGTGCAGTTTTATTTGTTTTTCCTATCGAAGTGGAATTTTTCTACAGAATTCTACCAGGAACAACCTTTTGTTGCCGTGGGTTCTTTTACGTACGCTAAGTGCATGCTGCACACGTGACCTCAGTTTATTATCTCATCCGAATGACTAGCGTCCAGACCACCACTCAAGGTCTAGTGGAGGGGGAGAAATTATCGGCGTCTGAGCCGTGATTCGAACCAGCGCGCTCAGATTCTCTCGCTTCCTTGGCGGACGCGTTACCTCTAAGCCATCACTCTACTCCATTTGTGTATATTAGCTCGAGTGTGTATGCGTGCGTAAGCTTGTGTGTGTGTGTGTGTGTGTGTGCGTGTGCGTGTGCGTGCGCACTTGCGTGCGTGCGTGAGAGAGAGAGAGAGAGAGAGAGAGAGAGAGATAGTGTGTGTGTGTGTGTGTTTGAAGGCATGGCGTAAAGAAGCTTTCAGCTTATCCAGTTTACCCTCAATAAAACATTGGTCATTTGTCTCTCTGCCTCACACACACACACACACACACACACACACACACACACACACACACACACACACACACACATAAAGGTTCAACAGATCTACACAAATATAAGGGGGAAAAAACCCCCACCAAACAAAACCCAAGATCAACAACGCCAGTCACAACAACAACAACAACAACAACAACAACAACGATGACTGCTACCACTACTACACCACGCACCAGAAGCCTCAGACTCCTCAGAAGGAGGCGGGGATTTCTTGTTCAGATCCACAGGGGCGTCCCCGTCGCTCTCCCCCTCCTCCTCCCCCTCTGCGTCCTCTTCCTCTTCTCCTCCTCCTCCTCCGCCTCCACCATCCGTCTCGTCCACGTGGTCGTCGTCGTCGTCGTCGTTGTCGTTTTCCGCCATCGCTGACCTGCTGGCTGCCACTTGGGTGTCGATGGGGTTGTGTT
>NC_134894.1:56165404-56170404 GCF_041734735.1 Babylonia areolata | reverse complement strand
TCCTGTCCTGACTTCTTCGCCTCTCTGTTTCTCTTAATTAGTTAGGTTAGTTTAATTAGCTTAATTCCCACTTCACTTCGACGTGACGTGCCCCACTTCAGGAGGCCTGACACCATTGGGGGTAGCCATCACGGGAGAGAGAGAGAGAGAGGGAGAGGGGGGAGGAAGAGAGAGAGAGAGAGGAAGAGAGAGAGAGAGAGAGAGAGAGAGAGTGTGTGTGTGTGTGCGTTTTTATATGAGCAACGACTTCGTTTAAACAAAAATTACTGTTTCACTCACAGAAAAGAAATATACACAAGAGGAAATATATATATTAGAGAGAGAGAGAGAGAGAGAGAGAGAGAGAGACAGAGAGAGAGAGAAGGAGACAGAGAGAGACAGAGAAGGAGACAGAGAGAGAGAGAGAGACAGACAGAGAGAGAGAGAAGGAGACAGAGAGAGAGAGAGAGAGAGAAAGAGACAGAGACAGAGAGAGACAGAGCGAGAGAGAGAGAGACAGTGACACACAGAGAGATACACACACACACACACACACACACACACAGAGAGAGAGAGAGAGAGAGAGAGAGAGAGAGTGTGTGTGTGTGTGTGTGTGTGTGTGTGTGTGTGTGTGTGCGTTTTATATGAGCAACGACTACGTTTGAACAAAAATTACTGTTTCACTCACAGAAAAGAAATATACACAAGAGGATATATATATATCATATATATATATATATATATATATATAGAGAGAGAGAGAGAGAGAGAGAGAGAGAGAGAAGGAGACAGAGACAGAGACAAGAGAGAGACAGACAGAGCGAGAGAGAGAGAGAGAGGGTCACACACACACACACACACACACACACACACACACACACACACACAGAGAAAGACTGACTGACACACAGAGAGAGACAAATGAACAACCAATACCTCCAAACGCTGGCTCCACGGGAACCGACGGTCCTCCTCTTCCTCCTCCTCCTCCCATACTGCTCTCCATCCCAGCCATCTCTCTCTGGTCAACGTCTCCCGGGGATATGTCGAAGAACTGACTCCCTTCCTCCCTCACCCCCTCGCCAGAGGGAGGAGCTTCTTCAGGGAGGGCGGGGAACGAAGAGGGGAGGAGGTCGCCCTGAGCGTCCCGAACTGGCAGGTCGTCGTCGTCGTCGTCGGCCTGAACCTCGAGGGACTGCTGGGGAAGGGCCATGATGAAGTTGTAAGGGTCCAACCCCGCTTTGCCCAAGAAGGGGTCCCTCTTCAGCTGGCCCTTGGACTTGTCGAAGTACTTGTGCACCTGCACGAACTCGTCCCGCTTGTTAGAGTCCAGCAGTTCCATGTTCCCGTAGTTCCTGTAACCAGGGTCTCCCTCCTCCTCTTCTTCTTCCGCCAGGTAACGTTGACGCCCCTCCTCTTCATCGGGTCCACCCGCCATCATCCTCTCCTCCTCCTCCTCCTTCTGCCTCATGAGCTGACCTATACTAGAGTAGGAGGGAAGGGAAAGAGAAGAAGATGACGCCTCCGAAGAATCAGCCAGCATGGAGGAAGGTCCATCGAAAGACTCCACGTCCCCTGGAGATCGGTTCAGCAGCAGCTGCTGGAGGACGGAGGCGATCTCAGCGTTGGCGTCGTCGTCGCTCCAGGAGGGCGAGCCAGGCAGGGAGACGCCCAGGGCCTCCTCGCACAGGCGCGGGCTGAAGAGCACCCCCCGCTGGAAGGCCACCAGGAGGTTCTGGAGGGTGCACTGAGTGTAGGCGTCCTGCCAGGTGAAGCCGTCCTGGATCAGGGTCCAGATGGTCTCCTCCAGCTGCTCGATCTCCAGGGACTTGAGGCGGAAGGTGTCCCCGTAGGGGTGGCCTGGTGGTGCTCGTGCTCCTCCTCCTCCTCTTCCTCCACCTCCATCCCGGTGGCGGTGCAGTCCGTACACGTCCTGACAGCTGCCGAACAGCAGGTCTGGAACAACACAGCAGTGTTGGGTTTTCATTTTCAAAATCGTTTTCAATACACACTGAAGAAATGAGAAGGAGGAGGGGGGGGGGGGAGAAGGAGAAGCAACAGAAGGAGAAGGAGCAGGAGAAGAAGAAGAAGAAGAAGAAGAAGAAGAAGAAGAAGAAAGTGAATAATAACAAAAAATTAATATATTTAAACTCTTCATTAAAAAAAACAAAAACAAATTCAACGACAGACCCAATCTAAGCGAAAGTTCGTTTCCGATAAGCAGAGAAAATACGGTATTATGCATAGTTCCTTTTCCCACCACTACTGAAAAAAAAAAAAAAAATCCTTCAAATGCTAAAATACGGCTGCAACTTGCCCCCACGCAGTCCAGGGAACTATGACAGCAGTTTACGATGAGGCTTTAACTCTCTCCATACGAACGGCGAAAGAGACGACGTTAACAGCGTTTCACCCCAATTACCATCATCAAAATATTGCAAGCGGAAGGCTCTTATACTGAAGAGGTGAATGTTGACAAAGAATACCACAATTCTGACGACGGAAGCTAAAGGTTGGATCATTGAGACACCCACTGGACAGCCGATGGGTCTGTGCAGAGGAGAAGAGAGGACTGGCCGTACTGAGTAAGTTAAAAAAAAAAAAGAAAGGAGGAGTTTGTATTATACTCCATGTTTGGTGTTAAATATACTTACCATGTCAAACTGATGCAAACTAGGCCTATTGGTTTGCTCTGCTTGGCCAAATTTCGCGCGGCTAACAGTGAAAAGACGGGCCCACCCGCTCTCAGCCAATCAAACGCCTCTAAAAGAAAGAAAAAGATAACAACAACAAAAACGCGCATGCATGCATACACACGAACACACACACACGGCGAAAGAACACTTGGCATTCCTCTTCAACAATGTCTCCACTGCACGACAGTAGTAAAAATGCCAGAGCCGTCAGGTACTACCACCAGAAAGCATCAACTTGAGAGAGAGAGAGAGAGAGAGAGAGAGAGAGAGAGAGAGAGAGAGAGAGAGAACCGTGACATTTCTCGTGTATCGGAATACAATTAACATTAACATTAAAAAGAAGGAGGAGGAGGAGAATGAGAAAGAGGAGAAGGAGATGGAGGAGGAGGAGGAGGAGAATGAGGGAGGGAAAGAAGGAGGAGGGGGAGGGGGAGGAGGAGAAGAAGAAGAAGAAGAAGAAGAAGAAGAAGAAGAAGAAGAAAAGAAGGAGGAGGAGGAGAATGAGGGAGGGAAAGAAGGAGGAGGGGGAGGAGGGGGAGGAGGAGAAGAAGAAGAAGAAGAAGAAGAAGGAGGAGGAGGAGGAGGAGGAGAAGGAGTAGAAGAAGAAGGAGGAGGAGGAGAAGAAGGAGAAGAAGAAGGAGGAGGAAGTAGAGGTAGATTATTTACAGACGAGAAGAACACACACACACACACACACACACACACACACACAAAGAGAGAGAGAGAGAGAGAGAGAGAGAGAGAGAGAGAGAGAGAGAGAGAGAGAGAGAGAAGGTGTCATGTGAATCTGGAAAACAAAACATTTTTTTCTTTTTTTTAATCAAAACAGCAAGGCTTCGTCATCGACAAAACGTCTACAACCAACAACCACACACACGGAACTAGAAACAAAAAAAAAAATAGCAACAACAACCAGCACCGCCTGCAAGGTTGGAGAGAGGTGAGGTGGAGCGGGGGGGGGGGGGGGGAAGGGGGTGAGAGGGGCTGGAAGAAGGTGTGTGTGTGTGTGTTGGGGGGGGGGGACATGGGGGGGGGGGGGAAGCAGTAGGTCAGCCATCACATCACACAACTCCCCACGTCTCTCAGTCATACGACGAGCCTTATTTCCGCTGCGCGCCATTCTGTGTGTCCCTCCCCCAAATTAGCAACACCCTCTGCCTGTGAGATCATTCGGACAGCTATGTTGTTGGAAGAAAGGTCCCTCTCTCCCTCCACCAATTCCTGTACAACCCGCCCTTAGGGCAGGGGGGGGGGGGGGTGAAGGGGGGGGGACATTGTGAGACCTCGTTCGTTTTCTAGGTCTTCTCTTGAGCGTGGCTTAGCTAGCGAGTGGGTGAAGAGGAGGAAGAGGAACAGGAACAGGAGAAAGAGGGGGTAGGAAGGGAGAAAGAGAGAGAGATAGAGAGAGAGAAAGGGAGGGAGAGAGAGAGGGAGAGAGAGAGAGGGGGGGGGGGGTAAAGAAAGAGATTCAGATTGAGATGGTTCAATGTGGATCGTCCATAGGCACACATACACATCAGGGAAGGGTGCGAGGGATGGGGGAAGAGGGAGTGGGTAATCCAACTGTTCGTTTTACAAACTACATAGTCACTTTTAACACATGGAGCAGAGTGATGGCCTGGAGGTAACGCGTCCACCTAGGAAGCAAGAGAATCTGAGCGCGCTGGTTCGAATCACGGCTCAGCCGCCGATATTTTCTCCCCATCCACTAGACCTTGGGTGGTGGTCTGGACGCTAGTCAATCGGATGAGACGATAAACCGAGGTCCCGTGTGCAGCATGCACTTAGCGCACGTAAAAGAACCCACGGCAACAAAAGGGTTGTTCCTGGCAAAATTATGTAGAAAAATTCCATTTCGATAGGAAAAACAAATAAAAGTGCAGGCAAGAAAAAAAAAAGAAAAAAGAAAGGTGGCGCTCTCAGTGTAGCGACAAGCTCTCACTGGTGGAGAGCAGCCCGAATTTCACACAGAGAAATCTTTTGTGACAAAAAAGAAAAAAAAATGAAGAGAGAGAGAAGAGAGAGAGAGAGAGAGAGAGAGAGAGAGAGAGAGAGAGAGAGAGAGAGAGAGAGAGATTTAAAAACTAACGGCGGATTTGAAAACTAACGGCGGATTTGAAAACTAACGGCGGACAAAATGAACACTTTTCGGGATTTTTTTTTACACCGCTAAAATGATGACAAATCAAAACAATACAACACATGACTCCCAAAGCAATGAAACGAAATCATCAACAACATATGTCCGAGCGTACACAATCACTTGTTCCAAGTTTGTACCAGTTTCTATTTTTTTCTTTCCCGCCTTCCTGACAACCAAATCCT
>NC_134894.1:56147904-56150404 GCF_041734735.1 Babylonia areolata | reverse complement strand
ACTGAGTGTTTTGTAAGACGCGCATCGGAAAGTTTTTTTTTGTTTTTTTTTCGAAGTCTGGGTTCGTAATCCTTGGTGGTTTCATTAAAGCCCTGTCGGCCTTCCCACGTATCCATTAGGCCGCTCCCACCACAACCCTTCTGCTAATATCACTGCTGCCAGATCCACTCCGTCTGTGTGTGTGTGTGTGTGTGTGTGTGTGTGTGTGTGTTGCGTGTGTGTGTGTGTGTGTGTTCTTTTTTTTTTCTTTTTAGTATTATTATTATTATTATTTATAGTTTAACGTCGTTTTACTGTTAAGTGATATAAAACGGTGTGTGTGTTCTATGTTCCTTGTAGTGCGTTTTGTTTTGCTGATGTGGTCGCTCTGTGTTGTCTATCCTCCAATATATATACATTCATATATATATATAGTATTTATAATTATTATTATATTCACAACCAGTACTGAACCCAGTCCCACCCTCTCAGAAGATGCTATCGCCATGATGATACTTTGTCTACACACCCACACAACCTAACCATCACTACCAAAGAATGATGCATAGATACGGACTGATGTTAACACACAAGACCTAACCATCCACCTAAAGTATGATCATGATCAGAATGATCCCCTCCTCCACACCCCAGACCTGAACCACCCACCTAAAGCACATAGATGCCTGATTGACCACTGATGTCTATTGTCTACACACCCACACAGACCTGAACCAGTCCCACTAAAGCATGATGCTGATCGCATGATGTCTATTGTCTACACACCCACACCACAGACCTGAACCAGTCCACCTAAAGAATGATCATGTCGCACTGATGTCTACACACCCACACAGACCTGAACCAGTCCCACCTAAAGTAATGATAGCTGGTCGCACTGATGTCTATTGTCTACACACCCACACAGACCTGAACCAGTCCTACCTAAAGCAATGATGCTGATCGCCAATGGTGTCTACACACCCACACAGACCCGAACCAGTCCTACCTAAAGCAATGATGCTGATCGCCACGATGTCTATTGTCTACACACCCACACAGACCTGAACCAGTCCTACCTAAAGTAATGATGCTGATCGCACTGATGTCTATGTCTACACACCCACACAGACCTGAACTAGTCCCACCTAAAGTAATGACTGCTGGTCGCACTGATGTCTATTGTCTACACACCCACACAGACCTGAACCAGTCCTACCTAAAGCAATGATGCTGATCGCCAATGGTGTCTACACACCCACACAGACCTGAACCAGTCCTACCTAAAGTAATGATAGCTGATCGGCACTGATGTCTACTGTCTCCCACACCCACACAGACCTGAACCAGTCCTACCTAAAGCAATGATGCTGATCGGCACTGATGTCTACACACCCACACCCCACAGACCTGAACCAGTCCTACCTAAAGCAATGATGCTGATCGCCAATGGTGTCTACACACCCACACAGACCCGAACCAGTCCTACCTAAAGCAATGATGCTGATCGCCACTGATGTCTATTGTCTACACACCCACACAGACCTGAACCAGTCCTACCTAAAGTAATGATGCTGATCGGCACTGATGTCTATTGTCTACACACCCACACAGACCTGAACCAGTCCCACCTAAAGTAATGACACTGGTCGGCACTGATGTCTATTGTCTACACACCCACACAGACCTGAACCAGTCCTACCTAAAGCAATGATGCTGATCGCCAATGATGTCTACACACCCACACAGACCTGAACCAGTCCTACCTAAAGTAATGATACTGATCGGCACTGATGTCTACACACCCACACCCACACAGACCTGAACCAGTCCTACCTAAAGCAATGATGCTGATCGGCACTGATGTCTACACACCCACACCCGCACAGACCTGAACCAGTCCCACCTAAAGTAATGACACTGGTCGGCACTGATGTCTATTGTCTACACACCCACACAGACCTGAACCAGTCCTACCTAAAGCAATGATGCTGATCGCCACTGATGTCTATTGTCTACACACCCACACAGACCTGAACCAGTCCTACCTAAAGCAATGATGCTGATCGCCAATGATGTCTACACACCCACACAGACCTGAACCAGTCCTACCTAAAGCAATGATGCTGATCGCCACCGATGTCTATTGTCTACACACCCACACAGACCTGAACCAGTCCTACCTAAAGCAATGATGCTGATCGCCACTGATGTCTACACACCCACACCCGCACAGACCTGAACCAGTCCCACCTAAAGTAATGACACTGGTCGGCACTGATGTCTATTGTCTACACACCCACACAGACCTGAACCAGTCCTACCTAAAGCAATGATGCTGATCGCCACTGATGTCTACACACCCACACCCGCACAGACCTGAACCAGTCCCACCTAAAGTAATGACACTGGTCGGCACTGATGTCTATTGTCTACACACCCCGCACAGACCTGAACCAGTCCCACCTAAAGTAATGACACTGGTCGGCACTGATGTCTATTGTCTACACACCCACACAGA
>NC_134894.1:56130404-56142904 GCF_041734735.1 Babylonia areolata | reverse complement strand
GTGTGATAATAATCCTCAATGTAATGGCCCGATGGCGCCCCTCAAAGCCAAAACATTCCTAAAACCCGATGGTACCCCCCGATGCCAAGAGATTCCTAAAACCCAATGGCGCCCCTCAATGCCAAGACATTCCTAAAACCCGATGGCGCGCCTCAATGCCAAGACATTCCTAAAACCCGATGGCGTTCCTCAATGCCAAGACATTCCTAAAACCCGATGGCGCGCCTCAATGCCAAGACATTCCTAAAACCCGATGGCGTTCCTCAATGCCAAGACATTCCTAAAATCCGATGGCGTTCCTCAATGCCAAGACATTCCTAAAACCCGATGGCGCCCCTCGAAGCCAAGACATTCCTAAAACCCGATGGCGTTCCTCAAAGCCAAGACATTCCCAAAACCTGATAGCGTTCCTCAAAGCCAAGACATTCTTAAAACCCGATGGCACCCCTCAAAGCCAAGACATTCCTAAAACCTGATGGCGTTCCTCAATGTCAAGACATTCCTAAAACCCGATGGCGTTCCTAAATGCCAAGACATTCCTAAAACCCGATGGCACCCCTCAAAGCCAAGACATTCCTAAAACCTGATGGCGTTCCTCAATGCCAAGACATTCCTAAAACCCGATGGCTTCCCCAAAGTCAAGACATTCCTAAAACCCGATGGCTTTCCCCAAAGCCAAGACATTCTTAAAACCCGATGGCTTCCCCCAAAGCCAAGACATTCCTAAAACCCGATGGCTTCCCCCAAAACCAAGACATTCCTAAAACCCGATGGCTTCCCCCAAAGCCAAGACATTCCTAAAACCCGATGGCACCCCTCAAAGCCAAGACATTCCTAAAACCTGATGGCGTTCCTCAATGCCAAGACATTCCTAAAACCCGATGGCGCCCCTCGAAGCCAAGACATTCCTAAAACCCGATGGTACCCCTCAGTGCCAAGAGATTCCTAAAACCTGATGGCGTTCCTCAATGCCAAGACATTCCTAAAACCTGATGGCGTTCCTCAATGCCAAGACATTCCTAAAACCCGATGGCGTCCCTCAAAGTAATCACATACCTCAAACACTACACTGTTCCCTCTCTTTACACCAAATCTCAAACATGTCAGCATGCTTTAATGTGCTATTTAATTCTCAAATCAATAGTAGCTAGACAGAACTCTGCGCAAGTGAGAGGGCATCAGACACACACATCCACACACCCTTCACCGTCACGGCAGATCATGACCTCATCAGGTCGTGAGGAAGGTGTGGCAATATCCTTTCTCCCCACCCTGGAGAAAAGATAAAAATGAGTGATGGCCATGGCTGCGTCAGCGTCTGATACTACTGTGGGCAATTTCCGGACTGGCCTGACAGATTTACACCCCACCCATTCTAATTTCTAACCGCGGAATGCCTTACTCTTTTCAACCACGCACACCAGAATCAGATTGAGAACTAGAATCAGAACCAATTTCAATTGTCAATTAAACCTTAACTCACTCAGTACGGCCAGTCCTCTCTTCTCCTCTACACAGACCCCTCGGATGTCCAGTGGGTGTCTGAATGACCCAACCTTTAGCTTCCGTCGTCAGAACTGTGGTATTCTTTGTCAGCATTCACCTCTTCAGTATAAGAGCGTTCCGCTTACAATATTCTGATGATGGTAATTGGGATGAAACGCTGTTAACGTCGTCTCTTTCGCCGTTCGTATGGAGAGAGTTAACAAGGTTTATAAGGCACGCATACACAGTCACACATACCACACATAAAAAAGTAAGTTAACGATAAATCAAAATGAAATATGAACAGGGGGAACCAGTGTGTCTCAATGATCTTCGATGGTCAATCTGAAAGGCATAAAATACCCGCGCACAGAGTGGGGTGGAACCTGGTAGACAAATCTGTTTAGCCTATACTAACCACAGCTTCCTTTTTTTTTTCCCTGGTGGTGGTGTGGGGGTGGTGAGCTTTTTTGCCATGAGCTGATCAGACGCAGTAAGATAAGATAAAAAAAAATCCAAGTTTGTTGCTGTAGCATTTTTTATTTATTTTATTTATTTTTTTATTTTTTTTTAATGAAACAAACCATCTGAAGAAGAAGTTTACTTCAAAACTTTCAGTTTCTCAAGGAGGCGTCACTGCATTCCGACCAATCTTCAAACCCTACACCAAGTCTGCTGAGCAGACTTATTTATTTATTTATTTAATTTTATTTTATTTTATTTTATTTTTTTTTGTTTTTTTTTGTACGCTTATAGTTGACTTCATCAAGTTTTTGCGCCTTATACATGTTATTATTTGTAGTAGTAGTAGTTCTTTTTTATGTTTTTTTTTTTTCTCAAGGCCTGACTAAGCGCCTTGGGTAACGCTGCTGGTCAGGCATCTGCTTGGCAGATGTGGTGTAGCGTATGTGGATTTGTCCGAACGCATTGACGCCTCCTTGAGCTACTGAAACTGAAACTGAAACTAAGCAGACGCCTCACATCAACGCCGCTGGCCAGGCCTTGAGTGCATGCATATAATATTTTGTGTACCTATCACAGTGCATTTACTCCACAGAATTGTGTTGCAAAAGGACAACACTTACGTTTCCACGAGCTCTTTTTGACTCACTTGTGTAAACAAAGTGAGTCTATGTTTTAACCCGGTGTTCGGTTGTCTGTGTGTGTGTGTGTGTGTGTGTGTGTGTGTGTCTGTGTGTCCGTGGTAAACTTTAACATGTAATTAATGCTAGGGGACTTAATTTATCACAAGTGAGTCTTGAAGGCCTTGCCTCTCTTGTTTTTCAGTGCGCCAAGTGCGTGCTGCACGCAGGCCCTCAGTTCATCATCTCATCCCAATGACGAGACGCTCAGTTTGATTTTCTCAAGTCCAACGTGGGAGGAAGAAGGCGGGACCGGGATTTGAACCTGGACACCCATCCTCGCGGGTACTGTATTGGCAGATAAGCGTCTTAACCATAACGCCACCTTCCTCCGCACTTCAACGTTAGGAAGGGAGGGCGAGACCGGGATTCGAAAAACCAATGGCGCCCCTCAATGCCAAGACATTCTTAAAACCCGATGGCTTCCCCCAAAGCCAAGACATTCCTAAAACCCGATGGCTTCCCCCAAAGCCAAGACATTCCTAAAACCCGATGGCTTCCCCCAAAGCCAAAACATTCTTAAAACCCGATGGCTTCCCCCAAAGCCAAGACATTCCTAAAACCCGATAGCTTCCCCCAAAGCCAAGACATTCCTAAAACCCGATGGCTTCCCCCAAAGCCAAGACATTCTTAAAACCCGATGGCTTTGGGGGAAGCCAAGACATTCCTAAAACCCGATGGCTTCCCCCAAAGCCAAGACATTCTTAAAACCCGATGGCGTTCCTCAATGCCAAGACATTCTTAAAACCCGATGGCTTCCCCCAAAGCCAAGACATTCCTAAAACCCGATGGCGTTCCTCAATGCCAAGACATTCCTAAAACCCGGTGGCTTCCCCCAAAGCCAAGACATTCCTAAAACCCGATGGCTTCCCCCAAAGCCAAGACATTCTTAAAACCCGATGGCGTTCCTCAATGCCAAGACATTCCTAAAACCCGATGGCTTCCCCCAAAGCCAAGACATTCCTAAAACCCGATGGCTTCCCCCAATCCCAAGACATTCTTAAAAACCCGATGGCGTTCCTCAAAGCCAAGACATTCCTAAAACCCGATGGCGTCCCTCAAAGTAATCACATACCTCAAACACTACACTGTTCCCTCTCTTTGCACCAAATCTCAAACATGTCAGCATGCCTTAATGTGCTATTTAATTCTCAAATCAATAGGACTGCGTCCTTTGACGTAATCCATCAAAATAGCTAGACAGAACTCTGCGCAAGTGAGAGGGCATCAGACACACACATCCACACACCCTTCACCGTCACAGCAGATCATGACGCGAGCTCTTCTTTTCAGTGCGCGAAGTGCGTGCTGCACACAGGACCTCCGATCATCGCCTCGTCCCAATGACAAGACGCTCAATTTGATTTTCTCAAGTCCAACAGTGGAGTGATGGCCTAGAGGTAACGCGTCCGCCTTGGAAGCGAGAGAATCTGAGTGCGCCGGTTCGAATCATGGTTCAGCCGCCGATATTTTCTCCCCCTCCACTAGACCTTGAGTGGTGGTCTGGACGCTAGTCATTCGGATGAGACGATAAACCGAGGTCCCGTGTGCAGCATGCATTTAGCGCACGTAAAAGAACCCACGGCAACAAAAGGGTTGTTCCTGGCAAAATTCTGTAGAAAAATCCACTTCGATAGGAAAAACAAATAAAACTACACGCAGGAAAAAATACCAAAAAAATGGGTGGCGCTGTAGTGTAGCGACACGCTCTCCCTGGGGAGAGCAGCCCGAATTTCACACTGAGAAATCTGATGTGATAAAAAGAAATACAAATACAAGAAGGCGAGACCGGGATTTGAACCTGGACACCCATCCTCGCGGGTACTGTATTGGCAGATAAGCGTCTTAACCATAACGCCACCTTCCTCCGCACTTCAACGTTAGGAAGGGAGGGCGAGACCGGGATTCGAACCAAGACCCTCACGGATACTGTGTTGGCAGAGAGATAAGCGTCTTAAATCATTCTGCCACCTTCCTCCGTACTTCAACACTCCTCCAGAAACATCCTCCAGGAATAAGCATAATGGTGGCGGGGGAGGGGTGCGCGGGGGTTGGGGGGTGAGGAGGGGAGTCCACACTGGCCTCACCAGCCAAACACTCGCCAGGAATAAACATAGTGGGAGGGGTTGGGGGCGAGGGGGAGAGCTGGATGGGAAGGACAGTCCACACTGACTTCAGCAGCCAGGTCCGTGACGTGATTAATTCCAGGCAGGGCTGGGGGTGTACGTGTGCAAGGAAATGAACTGGCAACGATACCTCTTTCTTGCCGTGGTCAGTAATAGAGAGAGGGGGCGGAGGGAGGGGGGGGGGTGGAGGAGGAAAAGAGTATTAAGCCATTCATCAACGTTCTCTGCTGCCCAGTGCATGCGTCACCAAGGGGGAACGGGGGTGTGGGGGGTTAATAGGATAATAGGATGGATTTCATTCCACCTCGCCCTGAATGTTGTTTTCATGGTCAAAAACACGCTTAGCATAACAAGCACGCATGCAGACGAACGAACAAATAATTATTAAACAAACACACAAACTACACCGAGGAATCTACGTCCACACAAGCGATAGAATATTGTCCAAAGTGTTATTATCGGTGCTTGTAATGCCCGACCTAGAACTGTTTAGGTGAGTCAGGTCAGGGGCACAGCCCTGGCTACTGGTACCATGTAACCCAGTACTACCTGCCGCATGTGAAGTCTCCCAACGACAGACCAGGCGGAGGAGGAAACCTTTCCCAACGGCTGTGAAAGCGGAAGAGAATGACCAAAGGGCAGGGGGAGCTCTTATCCTTGGCTGGAAGTCCTCCTAGGAGACGGAACTCTGAAGAAAAAAAAACACACCTGCACTTGCTGAGACCGTCCTACACGTGGCAGTATCTGCACCTGTGGGACTGTAAGCGTCGGTAGGCGAGAGAGTGGGGAAGGGACTGCACAACTCCTCCTCACTACAAAAAAAAAAAAAAAAAAAAAAAGTCACCCGTGCTGGTCAGGCAACCAGGCTAATGTTGGAACGACGAGCTAGCCCTTCGACACCCTGTGGGATATGCTGCGCATCCAGAATCGGCCTCTTCTCCCATATGAGGTCACACACCGACAGATAAGCCTGCCTGCCTACTCATCCGTCGGTCCGACGGGAGACTCCATCATAACTGTTTATACAATGCACGCACGTCAGATAGCAAACAGGCAAGTAACTACATTAATCAGTCAACGAGCCTCACTCTTCTTCTTCTGCGTTCACTCGTATGCACACGAGTGGGCTTTTACGTGTATGACCGTTTTTAACCCGCCATTTAGGCAGCCATACTCCGTTTTCGGGAGTGTGCATGCTGGGTATGTTCTTGTTTCCATAACCCACCGAACGCTGACATGGATTACAAGATCTTTAACGTGCGTATTTGATCTTCTGCTTGCATATACACACGAAGGGGGTTCAGGCACTGGCAGGTCTGCACATATGTTGACCTGGGAGATCGTAAAAATCTCCACCCTTTACCCACCAGGCGCCGTCACCGTGATTCGAACCCGGGACACTCAGACTGACAGTTCAACGCTTTAACCACTCGGCTATTGCGCCCGTCAACGTGTCTCACGATCTGTACCAGTTCAAAAGTTCTCTATCAACACACAGTACCAATAGCCTCCGCTTTACAACGGCAGTCTACTACCAGACACCATATTCACTTCAACAGCCATCACAATTATCACAATCATACCATGCAAACAAAGCTTACAAGCCAACAATCTATTCCTGACGAAGTCCTTTAAGTAATTTCCTGTGACTGTATTTAGAGGGTTTTTTTTGTTTGTTTTGTTTTTCTTCCAAATTTCACCCACATTTTTACCCTCATTTACCCAGTTTCCCCCAACCCTCCATTCATCCACATCTCCCACCCCTTCTAACCGATAATACTCAGATGTATTCATAAATACTTTAACAAAATGTCTTCAATCACCGATATGTGTGACGGGACATTAAACAAAAATTCCTCCTCTGCTCCTGAACACCAATCCAGCCAGTGAGACACTCTACCTACACTCCTACCAATAAATATAACAAACCAACAATCTTTTCCTGAACCCTTTAACCAGGCAATGAGATATACATATACATATACTCCTACCAACAAAGATAGCCAACCAACAACCTGTTCCTGAACCCTTCAACCTGTCCGCGAGACACTCTACCTATACCCCAACCAACAAAGATAACAAACCAACAATCTCCTCCTGAACACTTCAAATAAGTCATTGAGACACTCTACCTATACCCCAACCAACAAAGATAACAAACCAACAATCTCCTCCTGAACACTTCAAACAAGTCATTGAGATACTCTACCTATACTCCAAAGGACGTATGACTCAGACCAGGCACCAAAGACTTTGATTGATGTATGCCCTTCGGAAAACATCTCAAACAAGTACAATAAAGACCAAACCATCAAATTACACTGCAGAGTGATAATATTATAATAAGAATAATGGATACTTATGTAGCATACTATCCAGAAATCTGCTCTAGGTACTTTACAAAAACGCTTTTGTTAACATAAAACATTACATCAATGTTACACACACACACACACCAAAATGTGACTACACACACACACACACACACACACACACACACACACACACACGTAAAGTGATCTGCTAGTGCCCAATGCCATGTCTATGTCTTGATCTTGATGCCAAAGTGTAACGGTCTCGCAGCAACCATTCCGAAGACTGAAAAAAAAAAAAACCCAATGACACTGGAATTAAAGCGAACTGTAGGCTGCAGATGAATGGTTAAACAGGCAAAAAAAAACCAAAAAAAAAACGAGAAAAAATACCTGTAAAGAACAAAAAAAAAAAAAAAAAAGGAGGAAGAATGACAGCGGCATAATGCGCGCAGATAAAAAAAAAAAAAAAAAAAGAAAAAAAGAAAAAAAAAAGGTGTGACTATAGTTCTGTCGGGGATGAAACACTACCCCCGTGCAACCCAACCCAACCCAACCCAACCCAACCTAACCCAGCAGAGTGGTTCCAGTTGTGTGTGTCACTCACTTCAACACACGGTTTTCTGTGACCAAAAGCTGCAGAAGCCGATCGCTTCGCTTATCCACTGCTGTGTGTGTTGTGCGCTTCTGACAGCGGTTAACTCACTCAGTACGGCCAGTCCTCTCTTCTTCTCCACACAGACCCCTCGGATGTCCAGTGGGTGTCTGAATGACCCAACCTTTAGCTTCCGTCGTCAGAATTGTGGTATTCTTTGCCACAACATTCACCTCTTCAGTATAAGAGCCTTCCGCTTGCAATAGTTTGATGATGGTAATTGGGGTGAAACGCTGTTAACGTCGTCTCTTTCGCCGTTCGTATGGAGAGAGTTAACTTGTACTGTCTGCTGGGGTTGTATTTCACCATTTTCGCTTGATGTGCTGTTTTCCGATGAGGCACTATATAATGCGATAAGTCACAGCGAGACACCGGGGATATACACATTTCGTCGTTGTTGTTGTTGTTGGTGGTGGTGGTAATGGTAGCAGTAGCAGCAGTACCAGCAGCAGCAGTAGTAATAGCAGCAGTAGTAGTAGTAATAGGAAGAGGAGGAAGAGAAGTACTAGTGGTAGAAGTAATCGTAGTAGTACTAGAAGCAGCAGCAACTGTAGTAGTAGTAGTATTTGTATTTGTATTTCTTTTTATCACAACAGATTTCTCTGTGTGAAATTCGGGGCTGCTCTCCCCCAGGGAGAGCGCGTCGCTACACTACAGCGCCACCCTTTTTTTTTTCTTTTTTTGTATTTTTTCCTGCGTGCAGTTTTATTTGTTTTTCCTATCGAGATGGATTTTTCTACAGAATTTTGCCAGGAACAACCCTTTTGTTGCCGTGGGTTCTTTTACGTGCGCTAAATACATGTTGCACACGGGACCTTGGTTTATCGTCTCATCCGAGTAGTAATAGCAGCAGCAGCAGCAGCAGTAGTGGTAGTAGCATGAAGAGGAGGAGGAGCAGCAGCAGTGGTAGAAATAGCAAAAGTAGCGCCAACAACAGCAGCAGCATGAGTATCAGTTGTTGCAGCAGGGACAGAAGCAGCAGTAGAATATAGTACGTTTTCCCACCGAAGTATCGTCCGCCTTCGGATTTTCTGCAAGAATACATTTTGTAGAACTCTGCAGATTCTTCTTCCTCCTTAATAACCCTTGCTGCTAGAAATGTGTAGCAAAAGCTATCTCCCCCCCCCCCCCCCCCCGCCCCCTCCCCACCCTACCCCATCGAAAGAGACTGCTCTCTTCGATTCCAGTTTCATCAATTCCCAATTCCTATCCTACACATTATCACCTCACACTAAACAAACTGGAAAGACATGGAATTCCCATTTCGTCTCCAATTCTCTCTCCCAATATTCATCCTTCCTACGCACAATCAAATAAAGGCGCATTCGCTCGCGAGCGCGTGCACACAGACACAGACACACACACGCACACACAAACATTCACAGTAATAAATTATTACTGACATTCGACTGGCAGCTTAACTGCTTGTTTGAACCATTTGATTTGTGTTACGTAATCTCCCCTGTGTCTCAGCCTCAAACTAACCCCCAAGTGGATTTTTCCCCAGGGCTTTCTGGACTAACCTGGAAATACTCTGGGGTCATTTGTCCCTCCCGTATATCAACATCCACTTTTGTAAACTCGTGACCCTCAACTCAAAACATAGAATGACTCCCATATGAATGAATGAATGAACGATATATACATATATATATATATATATATATACCGCCTATCCTCGGTCAGAGATCAAGCTCTAAGTGCTTCTCAAACGCGGGGCCATTTTTCCACAACAGGCTGCCTACCTGGGTAGAGCCGAATAACGGCTGCCATCGGGCGCTCATCATTCGTTTCCTGTGTCACTTAGTCAGATTTCAGGTACGCACACATACACACTCAGACAGGCATGTAACACTTTATGTGTATGAGCATTGTGTTTATTTACCCCGTCATGTACGCAGCTATACTCCGTTTTCGGGGGTATGTATGCTGAGTATGTTCTTGTTTTCATAGCCCACCGAACGCTAACATGGATTACACGATCTTTAACGTGCGTAACTGATTTTCTGCGCGCGTATACACACGTAAGGGGTTAAGACACAAGCAGGTCTGCACATATGTTGACCTGGGAGATCGGAAAAATCTCAAGCCTTTACCCATCAGGCACCGTTACAGAGATTCGAACCCGGGACCAACAGATTCGAAGTCCAACGCTTTGACCACTCGGCTATTGCGCCTATATCCATTGCGAGAGGGGTGGGGGGAGAGGGAGGGGGGGGTAAAATCCAAGTATGGGAGTGAGTTCTGGCTGGTTGGAGTTTACCACCTGGGACGAGTGTAAACAGGACGCCAATGTTAAGTTAATCTGTGCTAGCCAGATTTAACCACGGGGTAAACACCAAAGGGGGGGTGGTGCGAATATGACGCTACACCGGTTCTCATGACAATGAAGGGTTCTTCTATTCTTTTTTTCTTTTCTATCGTGTTTTTGTTCTGTTCTGTGCTCTTGTAAACACACAAGCACGCGCGCGCGCGCGCGCACATACACACACACACACACACACACACACACACACACAGAGGAGAGAGAGAGAGAGAGAGAGAGAGAGAGAGAGAGAGAGAGAGAATGACACTGACACTAGTTTATCTAATAGGCCTCAGCCCCTTTCAATGGAGGTTCAGAGTTGACAGATATATTACTATTTACACGAGAGAGAGAGAAACAAAAAGTCAAAACAACATACATGAGTAATTAGCAAATTATGGAGAGAACTATTTTCGTGATACTTAGATTAACCCGGTTTGTTTACACACACACACACACACACACACACACACACACACACACACAGATGGAGAGAAAGAGAGATAGAGAGGGGAGGGGGCGGTGGAAAGAAAAAGGTACATAGACACAGACAGAGAGAAACCAGCACAGAGAAGAAGAAGAAGAAGAAGAAGAAGAAGAAGAAGATGAAGAAGAAGAGGGACATCAACACCGCCACCACCACCACCACCACCACAACCAACAACAACAACAACAAAAAAAAAAAACAAGACGAAGAAGAACAAGAGAAACGAACTAAAAATAAGAATCTGGTTTAAAAAAACAACAAAACCCAAAAAAGATAAGAACGACAAAAAAAAAAAAAAAAAAAAAAAAAAAGACGACGATGACGACAACAAGAACAAAGAAACCCACTGGACAAAGGACAGAACGGGCACACTTTTTCTTTTTCTTTTTTTTCCTGGGGGGACTGATTTAGAAGCTGCAGCACTAAATGGGGGTCAAGAAGGATTGTAACGCTAAACAAACAGGGGTCTCAACAGAACGGGCCCTCTTCACCTGTTTGCTCGAATCGTTCTCCACCCATCTCGTGTCACGGGGGATTCCCTGTATCAAAAACATGAAAAGGGAAGAACAAGGGGAAGGGGGAATAGGAGGAGGAATAGAAGAAGAGGAGGTGGAAGAAGACGAAGAAGAGGAGGAGGAAAGGATAGAAGATGAGGAGGAGGTGGAGGAGGAGGTGGAGGAGGAGAAGACGAAACAGAGGAAGATGATAAGAAGGTGGAAGAGGAGGAGGAGGAGGTGATGGAGGGGGAGGAGGAGGAAGAGGCCATAGGTTTTAAGTGCTGAAACCTTTTAATGTTTTATGTATGTATATATATATATATATATATATATATATATATATATATATATATAGATAGATAGAGAGAGAGAGAGATAGATAGATATGCATACTTTTTTTTGTTGATAAGTGTAGATATATATATATACTTGTGTGTGGATGAGCATAGTTTTGTGGATAAGTGTGTAAATATTCTTGCCTTCTTAAGAAACTGTAATGGCGCTTTGAGCTCTCCAAGGGGATAAGCGTCTTAAAATGCACTTTATTATTTATTATTATTATTATTAAGAAGAAGAAGAAGGGAGCATGATGATGGTAGAAGAAGAAGAAGAAGAAGAAGAAGAAGAAGAAGAAGAAGAAGAAGAAGAAGAAGAAGAACAACAACAACAACAACAACAACAACAACAACAACAACAACAACAACAACAACAACAACAACAACAACAACAAGGAGGAGGAGGAGGAGAAGGAGGAGGTGATGGAGGTGGAGGAGGATATTGATTGATTGAATCTTTAATGGGTAAAGAATTAGGCAGAGTAAAGAGGGAGCAGAAGAAGATGACGAAGAAGAAGAAGAAGGAGAAGACCACCACCACCACCACCACCACCAAGAAAAACAAGACCAAGAAGAACAAGAGGAACGAACTAAAAATAAGAAACGAGGTTAAAAAAAAAAAAAGGAAAAAACAAAACAAAACCCAAAAAGATCAGAATGACAACAAAAAACAACAAAAACAAAAAAAAACAAACAAAAGGAGACGATGACGACAACAAGAACAAAGAAACCCACAGAACAAAGGACAGAACAACAATAGAACGGGCACACTTTTCTTTTCTTTCTCTTTGTTCTTTATTTTTTTCCTGGGGGGACTGATTTAGAAGCTGCAGCACTAAATGTGGGTCAAGAAGGATTGTAATGCTAAACAAACAGGGGTCTCAACAGAACGGGCCCTCTTCACCTGTTTGCTCGAATCGTTCTCCACCCATCTCGTGTCACGGGGGATTCCCTGTATCAAAAACATGAAAAGGGAAGAACAAGGGGAAGGGGGAATAGGAGGAGGAATAGAAGAAGAGGAGGTGGAAGAAGACGAAGAAGAGAAGGAGGATATGAAAGAGGAGGAGGAGGAGGTGGAGGAGGAGGTGGAGGAGGAGAAGATGAAACAGAGGAAAATGATAAGGAGGAGGAGGAGTAGTAGGAGATGATGGAGGAG
>NC_134894.1:56100404-56115404 GCF_041734735.1 Babylonia areolata | reverse complement strand
TCATTCGTGATTATCCAGGTGTTCAGATACACACGTCGTCATCACCATCATCAACCTGTACTTGAAGAGACTCTTTCGCACTGGACCGAGGAAGACATTCTGAGACAATTTATTGAATAACCTTGGAGGAAAAACGTATACTTATATCCGACATAAACGAATAGCAACACATGAACTAAATGACCAGGTGTAAGGACAGGCCCCGGCGCTTCCGTTTTTGAGGTAGTGTTATGGGTTTGTTCCAATGTACCTTTTATTTACCTGTGTGCTAGCTGAATCGGTAGCGTAAGCAGCAATGACTTGAAGTTGTGTACCTTGTGAATGGAGAAAGCTACCACTCTTTACTATTTATTAATCATTTCATCTCCTCTCCTCATTATTTGTTAATTTCCAGTTGAAAAACCACCGAGGCAACCATGTGTTTGTTCTGTATTGTGCATGTGTTCTATGTGGCTTGTTCAGGATTAAAGAGGCTATGCCAGTCTTGAATAAAAGCTAATTTGTGTTTGCACATTTCTTCTGTCTTTGCTGCTGTGTGCACATGTCAAATGATCGGTAAAAGGACAGGCCCGGCGCTCCCTCTTTTTTTTTTTTTTTTCTTTTTTTTTTTGAGGAAGTGTCTGGGTTTGTTCCAATGTACCTTTTATTTACCTGTGTGCTAGCTGAATCGGTAGCGTAAGCAGCACTGACTTGAAGTTGTGTACCTTGTGAATGGAGAGAGTTACCACTCTTGACTATTTGTTACACACACACAGTTTTTGTTTTTAATTAATTTCACTTTTCGTCTCAATGTGAAAATGAACATGTGAGTCAAATCCACATGTCCGTTCATCTCTCTCTCTCTCTCTCTCTCTCTCTCTCTCTGTAGCGATAACAATCATATTGTAAATCTGCTATCCAGCAAAATCGAAGTTTTAATTACAAGTGTTGCAAAATTCATTGCAGAATCAATGAATATAAGAAAAACAAAAATCATTAACCAACTACCGATTTCAAGGTGATCCGATACACGATATTTGTGTGTGTGTGGTGTGTGTGTGTGTGTGTGTGTGTGTGTGTGTGTGTGTGTGATATCATTAGAATGGTATTTTGATTTCATGAAAACAATTGTCATTCCCCCTTGTCTAGACGGCTTTAATGCTAAACGGACAATAAAATAATGTCAGTCTCTCTCTCTCTCTCTCTCTCTCTGTCCTCTCGCTTTCTTCACACCTCTTTCTCCTTCTCTCTCCCCACCTCTCTCTCTCCTCTCCCTCTCCCCTCTCTCTCTTTGCCACTTCTCTCTCTCTCCCTCTCCCTCCACCATCCTCTCTCTCCCTCTCTCTCCTACTCTCTCTCCCTCCACCCCCTCTCTCTCCAACTCTCTCTCCCTCCCTCCCACCCTCACTCCCTCCCTCTCTCCTTCTCTCTCTCCCTCTCCCTCCACCACCCCCCTCTCTCTCTCTCTCCCTCTTCCTCCCTCCCCATCTCTCTCTCCAACTCTCTCTCCCTCCCACCCCTCCTTAACGTTAACCCACGCCCGCCCACATCACCGAGTCCTCCGCTGCTCCAAAGACTCAGCGAATGACACATGGCAGCTTGAATCAAACCCTAATTGGTCAATAGGGACGAATTGTGTTCGTGGACGAATTGTCAATACAAAGCTTTTTTTTTTTTTTTTTTACACACACGCACACACACACCACACACCATACCACACCACTCCACGAGAGAGAGAGACTCTTGACGCTTTGATGTTTTACTGTCATTGACTGTACAGTCCTGAGAGAGAGAGAGAGAGAGAGAGAGAGAGAGAGAAAGAGAGAGAGAAAGAGAGACAGACAGACAGACAGACAGATAGAGATAGAGAGACAGAGAGGGAAGCACGTACACGCGCACTCGCGTACAACTACTACTGCTACTCCAACACACACACACACACACACACACACACACACACACACACACACACACATCACACCACACGGCTTGATGAAAATAAAATAAAAATTAAAAAGCAGTTGCTGTTCCATCGTGAAATAATTTTTTTACTTCACACACACACACACACACAACCACCACCACCCCACACCACACACCAACCGGCTTGGTGTTAAAAAAAAAAAAAGCACTTGCTGTTTATTCAATGTTCCATCGTAAAATAAAATTTTGACTTCACACACACACACACACACACACACACACACACACACACACACACACACACACACACACACACACGCACACACACGCACACACACACACACACACACACACACACACACGCACACACACACACACACAAACACACACACACGCACACACACAAATAAGATTACCATTTTCCAGGAGAGCTGAGATACGCGCGCTAAAATGGTTTGACACTTTCTATTCCTAGTATCACATGATGAGCGGGGGACGTTGAATATTTGATGTTGATGAAAAAATACGAAAAATAACCCCCACAAAAACCAACAAAAAAACCCAACCAAACAAACAAAAAAAACCCAGCCAAAACGATCAGACTTTCGGACAAGAATAGCATCCTGCAAAGGATTCCTGCATTGCATTCAGCTCCACACTGTAATCGCCTCTGAGACTGTCTGCGCATCTCTTAGAGATTTTGGTGTTTTTTTTTAATCATCGACACTTGAAAGAGGACACGACATCGCGTCCCCCCCCCCCCCCCCCCCCCCCCCCCCTTCTTCTTTATTTAATTTTTAACTGAATAATTGGAAACCAGACTTCAAAAAACCCGAAAGCAATGTTAACGTAATGATTATATCGATGTTTGGTATCGTTTCCAAGCTGCATCAGGCGAACAAAATAAATAATGTTAAGTATACCTTAGTGTGAAGAGGCAGTTAAGAATACAGAATACAATCAACGTCTTTGACACACGCAATGTACACAAAAAAGAGGGCTCTAAAGAAAGTAATCACATACAAAAGGCCCATACGAGCAAGCAGACTTCTTCTTCTGCGTTCACTCGTATGCACACGAGTGGGCTTTTACGTGTATGACCGTTTTTAACCCGCCATGTAGGCAGCCATACTCCCGTTTTCGGGGGTGTGCATGCTGGGTATGTTCTTGTTTCCATAACCCACCGAACGCTGACATGGATTACAGGATCTTTAACGTGCGTATTTGATCTTCTGCTTGCATATACACACGAAGGGGGTTCAGGCACTAAGCAGGTCTGCACATATGTTGACCTGGGAGATCGTAAAAAATCTCCACCCTTTACCCACCAGGCGCCGTCACCGTGATTCGAACCCGGGACCCTAAGATTGACAGTCCAACGCTTTAACCACTCGGCTATTGCGCCCGTCAGAGCAAGGAGACAAATACACATGACCAGGTGAATGTGGAGGAGACGCACATTCCCTGGAGAGGAACAACATTTCCAACAGTTCCTCGGAAATCTGCTGTACGGGGGAACGTTCATCTCACCGCATCATGCCAGATGCTCTCTCTGCTGCGTTAACGGGCCGTTTGCATGAAAAATTCCTAATCTTCACTTTGAATATTGTTCCCCTGCAACTTCCATTATGATCAGTGCAACCCTGTGGAGTCGCGCGACCGAAGCAAACATTTTGCAAACGCATACAGTTGGGGAGGTGGTGGTGGTGGTGGTGGGGGGGGGGGGGATGATAGATATGTTATTTCGGATTTTGTCCCACTGGGGGGTGATTTCATTGGGGGTGGGGGTGCGCCACAGACCGACACTTCACGTGATGCCCATTAGGCGAGGGTCCCAGTGAGGCAAGTGAAACGTTGCAGCCGATGCCCCGATAACCCGAGACGGCGATGCCCCGACAATTCAATGCCCGATAGAACGGTGCCCGGCCGACATGGCCCGCGTTACTCCCTTCTCTGGTTGACTAGTGTGTCTTATCAGTGCTGGTGGTGGTGCTGGTGGTTGGTGGTGACGTTGTGCTGGGCATGCAGTGCGTCCCCCAAACACCCATAGCCATACCCCCACTGCAACGGTGCTGGAGAATGGAGACAGAGAGAGAGAGAGAGAGGGGGGGGGCGGGGGGGGAGGGAGGGAGAGAGAGCGACAGGCACAAAGACAGGGAAAGACGCGATGAGACAGAAAGAAAGAAAGAAAGGGGATAAGAGAGGGAGAGAAAGAGAGAGAGAGAGGGAGTGGGAAAGAGAGAGAGAGAGGGAGGGGCAAGAGATAGAGAGAAAAGACAGAAGATAAGGAGAGACAGAAGGAGAGAGAGAGAGAGGGAGAGGGAGAGAGGAGAGGAGAGAGAGAGAGAGGAGAGAGAGAAGAGAGGGAAGAGAGGGAGAGAGAAGAGAGAGAGAAGAGAGGGAGAAGAGAGGGAGACACAGAAGGAGAGAGAGAGGGAGAGAGAGAGAGAGAAGAGAGGGAGAGAGAGAGAGAAGAGAGGAGAGAGAGAGAAGAGAGTGAGAGAGAGAGAAGAGAGAGAGAGAGGAGAGAGAGAGAAGAGAGAGAGAGAAGATTAGGAGACAGAAGGAGAGAGAGAGGGGGAGAGGGAGAGAGAGAGAAGAGAGGGAGAGATAGAGGAGAGAGAGAGAAGAGAGGGAGAGAGAGAGCGACAGGCACAGAGACAGGGAAAGACGCGATGAGACAGAAGGAAAGAAAGAAAGGAGATAAGAGAGGGAGAGAAAGAGAGAGAGAGAGGGAGTGGGAAAGAGAGAGAGAGAGAGGGGGGGGGACAGAGATAGAGAGAAAAGACAGAAGATAAGGAGAGACAGAAGGAGAGAGAGAGAGGGAGAGGGAGAGAGGAGAGGAGAGAGAGAGAGAGGAGAGAGAAGAGAGGGAGAGAGAGAGAGAGAGAGAGAGGAGAGAGAGAGAAGAGAGGGAGAGAGAGAGAAGAGAGAGAGAGGAGAGAGAGAGAAGAGAGAGAGGAGAGAGAGAGGAGAGAGAGAGAAGAGAGGGAGAGAGAGAGGAGAGAGAGAAGAGAGAGAGGGAGAGAGAGAGAAGAGAGAGAGGAGAGAGAAGAGAGGGAGAGAGAGAGAGGAGAGAGAGAGGAGAGAGAGAGAAGAGAGAGAGAGAAGATAAGGAGACAGAAGGAGAGAGAGAGGGGGAGAGGGAGAGAGAGAGAAGAGAGGGAGAGATAGAGGAGAGAGAGAGAAGAGAGGGAGAGAGAGAGAGAGAAGAGAGGGAGAGAGAGAGAGGAGAGAGAACACAGAGAGAGAACGAGAGAGAGAGAGAGAGAACGAGAGAGAGAGAGAGAGGAGCGAGGCAGAGGACAGTGAGAGAGAGGGATGAGAGAGAGACAGAGACAGAGAGTGAGACAGAAAGAGACAGAGACAGAGACAGAAAGATGTGAGAAGGAGGGAGGGACGGAAAAGAGAGTGCGAAAATGGCTAACTGGGCTCGGCTACAGAATATTAATGTCGGCATTAACTCTCTCCATACGAACGGCGAAAGAGACGACGTTAACAGCGTTTCACCCCAATTACCATCATCAAAATATTGCAAGCGGAAGGCTCTTACACTGAAGAGGTGAATGTTGACAAAGAATACCACAATTCTGACGACGGAAGCTAAAGGTTGGGTCATTCAGACACCCACTGGACATCCGAGGGGTCTGTGTAGAGGAGAAGAGAGGGCTGGCCGTACTGAGTGAGTTAAACAGTGTTCCCAGCAATAAACCCAACACTTCTCTTCCATCGCCTTGTTTGTTTTTTTTTACTTAAAGGATGTAAACTGCTTGCACTGAACGTAGTTTATCTCCCAGTGATCCAATGCACTGCGCCATGGCGGTCTTCAACCTGTAATCTTTAGACGATACGAGTCACAAAGATCCAATGACACCCACCCACTACAACTTCTAGAACAAAATCAATGTCCGACACACGCTTGCACTACCACCAACAGCAGCAGCAGCAGCAGCAGCAGCAGCAGCCTAATACTTTTATGTATTTGTATTTTTGTATTTGTATTTCTTTTTATCACAACAGATTTCTCTCTGTGAAATTCGGGCTGTTCTCCTCATGGAGAGCGCGTCGCTATACTACAACGCCACCCCCTTTTTTTTTTTTGCATTTTTTCCTGCGTGTAGTTTTATTTGTTTTTCTTATCGAAGTGCTACAAAACTTTGCCAGGAAAAACCCTTTTGTTGCCGTGGGTTCTTTTACGTGCGCTAAGTGCATGCTGCACACGGGACCTCGGGTTATCGTGTCATCCGAATGACTAGTGTCCAGACCACCACTCAAGGTCTAGTGGAGGGGGAGAAAATATCGACGGCTGAGACGTGATTCGAACCAGTGCGCTCATATTCTCTCGCTTCCTAGGCGGACGCGTATCCTCTAGGCCATCACTCCACATGACACTTCACATCTTTGCCTTACTGCACAATACCAGCGTTGAATCGCTCCATCTGGACTGGGACGTTTGGCACATAATGTATGATACGGCAAACGTGCCATGCCCCATGGGGCAAAAAACACAAACTCACTTTGTCACAACTAAACGGTGTTCCTTGGGAAAACATCAAACAACCAACCTCGCTTTTTCACAACTCACCTTCTTTATCTGATATCCTACATTCCTTAAAAAAAAACAACCCAAAAACCAACAACATCATCAATTTGTCATAACTGGGTCACTTGCACATGACTCAATGTTGCGTGATTCGTCAAAAAACATCGCTTGTTGGTGTTAATGGATCATTCACGTAATGTAAGATCAAATATTGTGTGTTCAATGAAGCCATCGCTTTGTCAAGAAACCCGTGTGTGCACGTTCCCTAGTTACGACAAAGATGGGAACGTAAGTAAGTATACTATCGTGTATTGTGTGAGACTCGCACTAAACCTGACGTCATGCGTTCCTTGAAAAAAAAAAAATCTGAGGCTTTTCTTCTCCCACAAAACCCATGCCATATTTCATTGTTTGTTTCCTACTGCCTGTATTCACGCTGGACGGGACACACTGTCCGCATGACAGACAGCAGGATCCCGAGGATGCTCTTGTTTGGCCAGCTGAAGGAAGGCCACCGTGAACTTGGAAGACCCTGCGAACACTTCGGGGACGCCTTGAGGACAAACTTCAAAGCCTGTGACATAGACATCGCTTCCTGGGAAACTGATACCCTTGACCGCTCTCGCTGGAGGATGCTGTGCTCTAGTGGCATAAAGACGTTTGAAAACAAGAGAACGCTGGCCATTAAGGAGAAGCGTGAGCGAAGGAAGCAGGGATCAACTTCTGGAGACGTTTTCCCCTGCAACACCCGTGGGAAGTGCTGCGCATGCAGAATCGGCCTCTTCTCCCATATGAGGACACACACCGACAGATAAGCCTGCCTGCCTACTCGTCCGTCGGTCCGACGGGAGACTCCATTGCATTGTATTCACGTTTACGCACGTGTCTGTATCTGTAGTATCGCCAATTGTCAATAAAATCATATCTAATCCTGAATGCCTGTCAGAAGAGAACTGTTGTTTCCATGCTCCTGGCAAACTGAAGCTAAAACTACACGCTCAGGGGCGGTTCAGGAAGTGGAATGTGGCAGAGTGGTAAAGGCGCTTATCTACCAGTACAGTGTCCGCTAGGGTCTGGGTTCGAACCCCGCTCTCGATCTTTCTCCCAAGTTTTGACTGGAAAATTAAAACTGAGCGTTTAGTCATTGGGATGAGACGATAAACCGAGGTCCCGCGGTGTGCACCCCGCACTAAAAAAAAAACACAAAGAACCCATGGCAACAAAAGTGTTTTCCTCTGACGACAGTCTGTTAAGGAATATCTAGGTCAGAAGTAAGACCTATGGACACAGATCGTTTTCTTTTCAATCGCCAAAGACGTGGAACAAGCTCCCTGATAACCTCCGTCATTCTGATTCCCTCGCATCTTTTAAATCTCGTCTCAAAACTCACCTTTTCCCTCAGCAATAAGTTCAATTGTGGCAGGTCCACTTCCTTTTCGTTAGCTGTGCTTGACTATGTGTGTATACATATATGTATGTGTACATAACTACATGCATGTATATTAATGTGTATTGTGTGTGCGTGTGTTTATGCAGTAAGTTTGTGCCTGCCTATGTGTGCGTATGTGTTAGGGTAGCTGTTAGATACACATGTATGTTAAAATGTATGTATGCACTGTGTGTGTGCGTGTGTGCGTGTGCGTGCGTGCGTGCGTGTGTGTGTGTGTGTGTGTGTGTGTGTGTGTGTGTGTGTAGTCACATTTTGGTGTGTGTATGTAACATAGATATAATGTGTTATGTTAACAAAAGCGTTTTTGTAAAGCACCTAGAGCAGATTTCTGGATAGTGTGCTATACAAGTATCCATTATTATTATTACTATTATATCTACTCTGACAGGTACACAACAATATCTGTGAACGTATTCAAGGCTTGACTAAGCGCGACGGGTTATGCTGCTGTTCAGCATCTGACTAGCAGATGTGGTGCAGCATTTATGGATTGTTCCGAACGCAGTGACACCTCCTTGAGAATCTGAAACTGAAACTGAAACAAGGGGGGGGGGGGGTTCATCACGCAAGGCAGCTGCACAGCACACCCCAAAAGAAGACGTCAGCCCCAATCTCTGTCGCTTCGAGCGTGAAAATATTATGTGGGCGAGAACACGGCAGGAGCACAGAGAGAGAGAGAGAGAGAGAGAGAGAGAGGGGGGGGGATTTATTTCAGTGAACGAATGAGGAGTGTGTTTCGTCTTTGGGTACCCAGGGGAAGGTGAAGGTCAGCCCGACATCTACCCAGATTAATCGCTTTACCACACTGCCCGTTCCTCGCTAGCTTGATCCCTCGGGTAATCAATAATAATCATGGCTGCCTATTATTTCGTCGGTCTCTGGGTCCATGTCTGACGCTGCACTTTTGTTTGGAGGTGTCCATTCTAATTGATTTTGCTTTTTGTTTTTAAAAGGGTCTGTTGCCCATATTTCTGTTCTGTGATTAAAAAACAAAAACAAAAAACAACAACAAACAACAACACCAACAACGTCAACAACAACAACAACTATGATTATGCGTATCACTGCAAACACACACACAGTCATAATGATTATGGTGTGTGTGTGTGTGTGTGTGTGTGTGTGTGTGTGTGTGTGTGTGTGTGTGTGTGCGTGCGTGCGTGCGTGCGTGCGTGTGTGTTATAGCAGAACAGTGAGCTAAGCAGCAGACCCAAAAGATACGCAAATTGTCATGTGTATTTTTTGCATGTGCATGCGTGCGTGTGTATTTCTGTGCGGAAGAGCATGCGCGTGTGATCCTCCGCCCTCCGTCCCTCCCTCCCTCCCTCTCTCTCTCTTCTCGTTATTACATCTATTAGCGATGACGCGATTCTTCCAATGCTTCTCTCGGCATTTTTTTCAAGAAGCATCAAAGACAACGTTTTTTTTTATCAGCTTCTGTTCCAGCGCCTGGTTGGTTTTTAGTTCAATGCTGTGTCCAAGCTGCTGACCGAGCATACTTCTTCCAACGGTTACCATCACAAAACATAACATAACCCCTCATCCTCGTCTTTTCCTCTTTGGCTTCTGTCGTGACTTTTGATAAGTGGTTTCAATGGTAGGTGAAAGATGCTGGCCCTGATATTTAGCCCACAGAAATAAACAAGGAACAGGTGGAATTTCTCTCAGTCTCTCTCGCCTTGACTACTGTAGTAACTCCCTATTGTCTGGTTTGCCTGCTTCATCCATTCAGTCCCTTCAGGGCACACAAAACTCTGCTGCCCGACTCGTCCTCGGAAAGAAAAGATCTGAACACGTCACTCCTATTTTGCAACATCTCTACTGGCTCCCTGTCTCACACAGAATAAAGTATAAGATCAGCACACTATGTTATAAATGTATTCACAAATCTGCCCCTTCCTATCTTTGTGGCTGCCTTCACCTCTACATTCTTTCTCGCTCTCTACAATCGGCTTCGGATCCAACCTGTTTACGCATACATAGAATCAAACACTCCACTGTTGGCCGCCGTTCTTTCTGTGTCTCTGGACCTTGTATTTGGAATGAACTTCCTCTTTCGCTTCGTCAGGTCTCCGCACTCAGCTCTTTCATGTCTGGCCTTAAAACCCACCTCTTCACAAGATAGCCTCCCTCCCCTACCTCTTCCTTGTCTTCAGTTTCTTCAGTTTCAGAGTTATGCATGCGTGTGAATGACTGTGTGAAAGCGCTTAGATTTGTCTCTGCACAAGATTCAGCGCTGTATGAATACTATTATTATCACTATTAGTAACAGACAGTGTCTAAAAACAAGAACATTTGACAAAATTATATGAGTCCGGTAATACGGGCTTAACTGTGTCAACAAGGAAATGACAATAGTTTATATAAAACAACAACTAAGTTTTCATCGAAGACCTGCTTGTCAATGTTCGTTTCAAGTCACTAGCGGTAGTGAACCTTTTCTTCAAATGGACCACGGCCAGGCAATAGTTGTCAAACAGGACAATATATATATATATATATATATATATATATATATATATATATATATATATATATATATATATATATATATATATGTATATGTATGTATGTATAAACAACCTAAGTTTTCATCAAAGTCCTGTTCGATAATGTTCGTGTCAAGTCACTAGCGGCAGTGAACCTCTTCTTCATACGGACCACAGCCAGATATCTGGTCATCCCCCTTGTCACCCAACATGATACACGTAGTCCTGATGCGGCCTACACCCCACATCTCCAACGGCCTAATCGTGACCACCGGCGTTAACGGAAAAGGCGTGTTCCTTCACTCCTAACCTCCACTCTTCTCTTTCTCCTCTCAACATTATGTGCAGTACCTGCTGGTGCCTGAACCCCTTTCGTGTGTATACGCACGCATAAGATCAAAAATACGCACGTTAAAGATTCCTGTTTATCCGTGTCAGCCGTTCGGTGGGTTATGGAAAGAAGAACACACCCAGCATGCGAAGCCCCGAAAACGGAGTATGGCTGCCTACAAAAGGTCATACACGTAAAATGTTACGCGTCTGTCTTGAGTGTGTATGTGTGCGTGCCTGAAATCTGATTGAATGATATAGGAAACGAATATATCATGAGCGCCCGATAGCACCCGTCAATCTGCTTTGCACAGGTAGGCAACCTGTTGTGTAAATGACTCCCGTGCTTGTAAAGCGCTTACAGCTTGGTCTCCGACCGAGGACAGGCGCTATGCAAGTATCCATATCAGTCATCATTCATTCTGAATGCTATATATATATATATATGATAGTCAGTCGTGTCCGACTATGACCCTCAGAACAGCAGAGGAGGCAACTGCTGTTCCGACTATTTGGGCTAGAATTTGATTATAGTGGAGAGTGTCTTGCCCAAGTACATCCCCACTCTCTCGGGCAAGAGGGTTTTAGGACAGTCGGCGTTGGGATGGTTCCCAAAGGCCAACTAGCCCACAAGGCTGCAGCACTAAGAGCCAGTGCAATTTTGCCTCCTAGTTTGAGAGTCATAGTCCTTCACAAAAGACTAAGCTGTAAATGGTTTCCCATTGACTGATGGTACAATGCGACAAAAGTCCACGCTGACCGGGAAAGCGTAACTGGCGCAGCGAATGCCACTGACTCTCCTTCACACGATCTTCCTGTTAAAGCCAGGACACCAGGATAAGATCATAATGACGTACGTCTTTGATTTGATTTGATTTGATTTTATATGGATACTTACATAACGCTTATCCTTGGTCGGAGACCAAGCTCTAAGCGCTTTACAAACTCGGGGTCATTTGCACAACAGGCTGTTTACCTGGGTAGAACCGACTGACAGCTGCCACTGGGCGCTCATCATTCGTTTCCTGTGCCATTCGATCAGATTTCAGGCACGCAAACACACACATTCAGACTGACATGTAAACTTTTACGTGTATGGCCGTTTTTTTGTTTATATACCCCGCCATGGATGCAGCCATTATACGTTTTCGTGGGTGTGCATGCCGGTTATGTTCTTGTTTCCATAACCCACCGAACGCTGACAAGAATCACATGATCTTTAACGTGCGTATTTGATCTTCTGCGTGTGTATACACACGAAGGGGGTTCAGGCACAAGCCTGTCTGTACATATGTTGACCTGGAAGATCGGGGAAAAAAAAATCCACCCTTTACCCACCAGGCGCCGTTACCGAGATTCGAACGCGGGACCCTCAGCTTGAAAGTCCCAACGCTTTAACCACTCGGCTATTGCGCCCGTCATGATGACGTTCGTCTTAGTAAACGGTGGCGAACGCTAAAATGCTCCCGGGGAATTGGGGGGAGGAGGGGGGGGGCCTAATCTATTGTGGGTGGGTGGGTGGGTGTACGATGATGCTTCCCGGTGCCGACATAACCGCCGCCAGGCCTGTATACCAAGTCTCCACCGTGAAGGGAATCGGGCTAAGTGCCACCCTCATCGGACCGGGCCTCCAATCACCCAGACTATTGATCTACCAATCCCCACAATCCCCCCCCTCCACCCACCCATCTCCCTCTCTCTCCCCCAACCTCTCAACACCCTCATCCGCACCCCCACCCACCCCCCCGCCACCCAACTTCCTGTACCTTCCTCCCACCACCGTCAGCATACCTCTCCCCCCCCCCCACGCCACCCCCCCTCTCAATCATTGTCTTCCCATGTCCCTGGATAGGTCATGCTCGTCAAACCGATCGATACACGGTTTCACGCACGGTGCTAACTAACCACTCTTGGTAGCGGGCTGATTTCCACAGAACAATACACGACACACACACCCCCTCCCTCCCCGCCTCTCTACTCCAACCCTCTCCCCCTTCCTTGCCCCATCCCGGAGATTTTGTTCCCACAAATCACATAACGCACCCACGCCCTCAGCCCTACCCATTCTGTTACTCCCCCACAAATCCCCCCCCCCCCCGCCCCACCACCCCCCTGGAACCCCACCTCCCTTCCCCGTCCCCTCTCCATCTTAGATGAACAGACTATAAATAAATAAATTAAGAACAGAGATCAAGTCAGTCGACAAGTTTTGCTACCTGGGCAGCACTCCATGCAGCAACGGGGCCCTTGATGCAGAAGTGACGCTGCGCATCGCCAAGGCCAGCTCCGCCTTTGGCAGACTCAACAACAGGCTGTGGAACAACAAAGGCATCAGGCTCAACACCAAAATCAAAACCTACAGAGCTGTTGTGCTGACCACCTTGTTGTACCGCTGTGAAACATGGTCGACGTATCGCCGTCACATTCAACAACTTGAGCAGTTTCACCAGAGATGCCTACGAAAGATCCTCGGCATAAAGTGGCAAGACAGGGTCCAGGTCCTAGAGAGGAGCGGCCTGCCCAGCATCGAAAGCCTGCTGATCCAGTGCCAGCTACGCTGGATAGGACACGTTGTCCGCATGACAGACAACAGGATCCCGAGGATGCTCTTGTATGGCCAGCTGAAGGAAGGCCACCGCGAGCTTGGAAGACAGTGCAAGCGCTTCAAGGACACCTTGAAGACAAACCTCAAAGCCTGTGACATAGACATCGCTTCCTGGGAAACTGGTGCCCTTCACCGCTCTCGCTGGAGGATGCTATACTCTAGTGGCATAAAGACATTTGAAAACAAGAGAACACTAGCCATTAAGGAGAAGCGTGAGCGAAGGAAGCAGGGATCAACTTCTGGAGACGTTTTCCCTTGCAACGCCTGTGGGAAGTGCTGCGCATCCAGAATCGGCCTCTTCTCCTATATGAGGACACACACCGACAGATAAACCTGCCTGCCTACTCCATCCGTCGGTCCGACGGGAGACTCCATCATCAAGAACATTCTGAACTCTAAACAAACTTAGCGTTGCAAAGATCGCTTCGTGCAACCAGCCCACGGCACTTTTTTTCTTTTCTTTTCTCATTACCCGTGAACAGCTCTTCCGACCAGTTTGTTCCCCCTTCGTTGGGAGAAATGATTTTTCAGTTACAGTTTGATTGACATCTGCCTGCTGGACAGACTGCCTACAATTCGACAATTATATTATTGACATTGGAAAACAAAGTCCGTTGATTCCAGGTCTGTCATCACATTGTTATATATGTTTGGTTTTTTTCGATTTTATAGCAGCAGAAAATACTAAAATACTAGCAATCCTGTGATTTTGTTTGCTGTCTCTCAAATCCCCCCTCTCTCTTTTTTTTTTTTCTCTCTCTCCAGTTCCATCTCCACCTCTCTCTCTCTCTGTTTGTGTCATGGGACTTTTGTAACCAGTGCATTGTTTTCTTCCCTTATTCCATGCTGCCATCAAAATCATTGTACTGTCACTCTCGAAACCTAAAGTCAAGTTTCAGTTTGTTTGTTTTTGTTTTTTTTAAAGTTTCTAGGTGATGTCAAAGACTGCAGACTGATCAATGTACGCTATACTACATCTGCTATAAAATAATAAATAAACTAAAAAAAGGGAGCAGATGCCTAATTTTCGCACACACACACACACACACACACACACACACACACACACACACACAAAAGAGAGGGGAGAGAGAGAGAGAGGGAGAGAGAGAGACAGACAGGCAGACAGACAGACAGAGAGCAGAAAAGACACGCAGTCAATGAAAGACAGAGAAAAGGAGACAGTGAAAATAAGAGAAAGAGGTGCAGACGAGAAAAAAAAAGAAGAAAAAAAAAGAACGATTCCATCGGAAACAGATACGATCAGTATCAAATACGAAGAAAGCAACCTGTTGTTTGTTTGTTTTTTAATTTTTAATTCCTAATCATCCCATCTTTCCTCCTCTTCTTCCTCCTGCTCCTCCTCCCTTCAAACCCAAGCCCCCCCCCCCCCAACCCCTCCACCCCCCTTCCCCCCATCCCCTCTTCCCCCTCTCCACCAAACCCCAAGCTGTCCAGCTGTCTGACAATCGAAGACAAAAAATGTCCCCAAGACGACGGTACCCTGAAGCAATAACTGTCATGATGCAGACACACGAGCTGTCTATTTCTGTGAGTTACCATCACACCATTCTGTCATGCCGACCACCAAAAAAACACCCTCGAGAGCCGAAGACCTATCCTGTTTTTTTTCCTGCATAACCTTATATATATATATATATATATATATATATATATATAT
>NC_134894.1:56087904-56095404 GCF_041734735.1 Babylonia areolata | reverse complement strand
GTGTCCATCCTCTCTCTCTCTCTTCCTCTCTCTCCACCCTCTCTGTCTATCTCTGTCTGTCTCTCTCTGTCTGTCTGTCTCTGTCCCTGAATCTCTCTCTCTCTCTCTCTCTCTTCCTCTCTCTCTTCTCCCTCTCTGTCTGTCTGTCTGTCTCTGTCTGTCTCTGTCTGTCCCTATCCCTGACCCTGACTCACTCTCTCTCTCTCTCTCTCTCTCATAGCCGTAAACAAATAATATCCCAGTAATATTTCAGTTAATGCATGATCTTGTTTTTTTCTTGAAACTGTGTACCATTGTCATTATTATTATTATTATTAAGAACCAGAAGCCTGATAATTAAAAGATTTCTTTCATTTTGACTTGGAGACTCTCTCTCTCTCTCTCTCTCTCTCTCTCTCTCTCTCTCTCTCTCCTTATATCTATCACCTCTTATTCTCCTCTATTTTTTTTTCTTATCTCTTCAAACTGTGCACTTGTATTATCAAGAACCAGAAGCATGACAATTAATTTTTTTTTCATTTTGACTTTGACTCTCTCTCTCTCTCTCTGTCTCTCTCTGTCTGTCTCTCTCTCTCTCTCTCTCTCTCTCTCTCTCTCTCTATCTATCTATCTATCTATCTATCTATCTCATGGCCGTAGAAAATATTATCTCAATAATATTTCAGATAATGCATGATCTTTTTTTTTTTTCTTTCTTGAAACTGTGCACCATTATTGTTAGGGGCCAGAGGCCTGATAATTAAAAGATTTTTTTTTTTCATTTTGACTTTGACTCTCTGTCTGTGTCTTTGTCTGTCTATCTGTCTGTCTGTCTGTCTGTCTCTGTCTCTCTCATAGCTGTAGAAAATAATATCTCAATAATATTTCAGTTAAGGCATGATCTTTTTTTTTTTTCCTTTTTTTTTCATTCTTGAAACTGTGCACTCTTATTGACAATTAATTTTTTTTTCATTTTAACTTTGACTTTCTCTCTCTCCCTCTCTCTCTTTTTCTCTCTCTCTCCCTCTCTCTCTCCCTCTCTCTGTCTCTCTGTCTCACTATTTCATCTCCCATCCTTTTCTCTTTACTTCGCTGTCGTGGATATTGTGTACTTCACTGTTTTGTGCTTTATTCGCTTGTCTCTTTGCTTTTCCTTTTTCATTCTTTGCATCCAGTGCCGGATGTAAAAAATGCATAATTCTTGTATTTATTCCTTAACCTTTTTACTTTTTCTCTCAAACACACACACACACACACACACACACACACACACACACACACACACACACACACACAACTATTCCTTGCCCCATTATTCTTTCTCTCCCTGTTTTGCAGTCTTGAATATTGTGTACTTCACTGTTTCACTCTTTGCAGTGAGAGTTGGATGGGGTTTTTTTTTAAAAAGAAAAAAAAAGAAAAAGAAAAAGGGGGACATAATTCTTGTACTTTCAATGCCACATCTACGTTACATCATTCCCTCTTTCCCTCTCCCTCTCTCTCCTCCTCTTCCTCCTCTCTCTGTCTCTCTGTCTGTCTGTCTGTCTCTCTCTCTCTTCCCTCTCTTTCTCTCTCTCTCTCCCGCTCTCTCTCTCTCTCTCCTCCTCCTCTCTCTATCTCTCTCTCTCTTCCCTCTCTCTTTCCCTCTCCCTCTCTCTCTCTCTCCTCCTCCTCTTCCTCCTCTCTCTGTCTCTCTCTCTCTCTTCCCTCTCTCTCTCACTCTCTCTCCCGCTCTCTCTCTCTCTCTCTCTCTCTCCTCCTCCTCTTCCTCCTCTCTCTGTCTGTCTGTCTGTCTGTCTGTCTCTATCTCTCTCTCTTCCCTCTCTTCCCTCTCTTTCTCTCTTTCCCTCTCCCCCTCTTTCTCTCTCCTCCTCCTCCTCCTATCTCTTTCTCTCTCTCCCTCTCTTCCCTCTCTCTTTCTCTCTCTCTCCCGCTCTCTCTCTCTCTCCTCCTCCTCCTCCTCTGTCTGTCTGTCTCTGTCTCTCTCTCTCTCAAGCATTTCAGCTGCGAGGGTCTCCTGTGTCATAAGCTGAGAGAAGACCTGCTCGCGGTGCTTATCTGATTTTATGTAATGATTAGTAACTCTGTTCTCAGTTGCCCCTCATCACATATGGGGCCAAGACCTTCAATGAATAAAACATCCCCTCCCTCCCCCCCCCCCCCGCACCCTCCACCCCCCCCCCACCCCCATCTCTCTCTCTCTCTTCAGACCTTATACGAGTTGTCAGCAATAGAACCTTTTCAGTATACTCAGAAAAGAACTGTACTGTGTGCTCAAGCGAAAACCAATTCGAAATATAAAAAAAAATCAGTCGTTTTCTGAGACTGCTGGAATAAAAACCCGCAGAGGCACTCAGAGGAAACATCCCAGTCTGCTCACTCTAAAACAAACATTATCAGGATAAACGAAAGAGACACGATAAAGGAGAAGAAAAAAAAGAAGAAAAAAAAGCAAAGTAAGCCAAAAACAGCAATAAAGATGTTTCATTACGAAGCTATCTCTCTCTCTCTCTCTCTCTCTCTCTCTCTCTCTCTCTCTCTCTCACACACACACACACACACACACACACACACACACACACGCCATACAAACAAACAAACACACATAGATACAAACGCACATCTATACACGCGCACATTCACATACTTTTGCACACACGAACACAAACACACACACACAAACACGCACTCACAACACACACACACACACACACACACACACACACACACACACACACACACACACACACACACACACACACACACACACACACACACACACACACACACACACACACACATACACACGCATAGACCTCGCCTCCATCTCTGGGGAATCTAAAACCCATTAGGGTTTTTTTCCTCCCTGCCCTTTGTTCGTGCCTGCCCCCCCCCCCCCCCACCCACGCCCCCTCCCCCCGGTCCCCTTCCCAACACGCATCCCCTCTCCCCCACACCCCAACGTTCCCCCCCCCCTCCTCCTCACCCACCAACGTTCGCCGCCCCCACCCCCACCCCCAGCCCCCTTTACCATCCATCACCCCTCTGTCCGAAAACCAGTCCAGTGCCGTGGGAGGAGGGCAAACAGAGACAGACAGACAGACAGACAGAGAGAGAGAGAAGAGAGAGAGAGAGAGAGAGAGAGAGAGAGAGGGTTTATTCAATTAAGGCCATAGCCCCATATGAATTGGGGGTAATAACAGTTTAACATGTGTCATTGCAATCGGTAATATAAACAATACAACGTCATTCACAACAAACTATCAGTGAATCTAAGAAATGAGTGTCTCTCTTAATTGCAGTGCTTTATAAAGCTTAAAGATACATAGCGAAACTACGTATGATGTTTTCATCGTTAGATGCCATTAATAAACATAACCGAAACAAGCATGGATTTATATAATATTTTGGGGGAATAAATTGGATTCGTAAGGGAGAAAGAGAGAGAGAGAGAGAGAGAGAGAGAGAGAGAGAGAGAGAGAGAGAGAGAGAGAGAGAGAGAGAGAGAGACTGGACACTGGAACTATTTATTGTCATTGCCAGGAAAGGTCTTTCTGACAAGGGGGCAACAACATAAATTCATATATTTTAGCTTCAAAACAAACAAAAAAACTATATTTGTTCTCTTTAAACCAAGAAAATATGCAATACTTGAAAACACTAAGGTCACATCCTTGACAAACACTCAAACGAAACGGAACTAAAGATAAACAAAAATGTAATGATGATAAAATGACAAAATGAATGTGGGGACTGACTCGACCATCCATTCAAAAATCTACCAAACCAATACAGACTGCCTCAACAATACACTCAAGTATGTAATGTTATGTTTTCCGTTTTTGACCAAATAAAGTAGCAGACTTCTGTACTGACTGTAATTAAGAGCCTTCTTTGCTGTTGATATTATTCTAACTTATGTACTTTTGTCTCATTGTCTGAGCTTCTGCAATGAATTTAGCAATCGATCTAATCATGATTTCATTATCAGATAACAAAACTGTAAACAACATCATAGCTTTTAGCCATCTCTGTTTTTAAAGAATATGCTTTTTTTTTTTCTCTCGCACAGTATTATAAACTTCACACTGAAAAAGAAAATGTTTTTCGTCATCAACTTGGTATCCACAAACAGGACATGGTGATTGTGAGGAAGTCCCAGGTTCAAACCATGTCCTGATTGCATTAAACCCATAGTTCTTAACCTAAATCTCGCATAATTTATTCTGTGCCATTTGTCTGGAGAGAGAGAGAGAGAGAGAGAGAGAGAGAGAGACAGAGAGACAGAGAGACAGAGAGAGTGGGGGGGGTTTCAAAATGACTTCAATGACGAAGGCTAACATAGAGAAAGAGAAGAGGCTAAGTGGAGAGACAGACAACACCAACCACATGCAAATGTATACACAACTAGAAACGATCGTATACCTGCATACACACACACACACACACACACACACACACACACACACACACACACACACACACACACACTGCAACCGTGTCATGACAACACACACACACACACACACACACACACTGCAACAATGTCATGACAAAACACACACACACACACACACACACACACACACACACACACACACACACACACACACACACGCACACTGCAACAATGTCATGACAAAACACACACACACACACACACACACACACACACACACACACACACACACACTAAAAATTTTTTTTTTTTTAAGTGCATGACTTTGGATAATATTAGAAGCCATATATTTAATACCGCTTCCAGGATGAGTGCGAGAGAAGAGGACGCTTTCCTACTGATCTCAGGCGACAAATTCCAAAGAGTAAAAGAGCAACAGATAACGATCTTTTTTTTTTCAAAAAAAACCCCAAAAAACTTAAAAGAGTGGTTGCGGCTCTATAGGTATATGATCCTTTACTTCGATACAAAAAAAAAAAAAAAAAAAGAAAAAAAAAAAGAGAGAAAAAAATAATCACAATCGTCATCCCTATTGTTACATAACACAAGAAAGAAAGAAAGAAAGAAAGGTGTGATTCAATTACTACGTATCGTTGATGTGTGTCATCCGCACCCGAAAAAGGGCAAAAGGATTCAATTTCTTTGAATCTTTGATGAAAGAAAGAAAGAAAGAAAGGAAGGCAGAAAGAATAGATGAAATAAAGAAATAAAGAAAGAAAGAAAGAAAGACAAAAAGAAAAGAAATGAAAATAGAAAAATGACGGGCGCAATAGCCGAGCGGTTAAAGCGCTGGACTTTCAATCTGAGGGTCCCGGGTTCGAATCACGGTGACGGCGCCTGGTGGGTAAAGGGTGGAGATTTTTTCCGATCTCCCAGGTCAACATATGTGCAGACCTGCTAGTGCCTGAACCCCTTTTCGTGTGTATACGCAAGCAGATGATCAAATACGCACGTTAAAGATCCTGTAATCCATGTCAGCGTTCGGTGGGTTATGGAAACAAGAACATACCCAGCATGCACACCCCCGAAAGCGGAGCATGGCTGCCTACATGGCGGGTTAAAAACGGTCATACACGTAAAAGCCCACTCGCGCATATACGAGTGAACGTGGGAGTTGCAGCCCACGAACACAGAAGAAGAAGAAGAAAATAGAAAACAAGAACGCAAGTCAACTCTCTCCCTCTCTCTCTCGCTCTCCCAGGGACAGTGGAGGAAAAAAAAAAAAAAAAAGACCTGGCGAAAGTCTCTGTGGAAATGGCGATCAATACTTCAGTGCTGGTCGTGAGCCCTGTGGTGAAAGCGGTGGTGAGTGGGAGGTGTCTTGGATCGAGGAGTGGCTGAGAGAGAGAGAGAGAGAGAGAGAGAGAGAGAGAGTAGGGTGTGTGTGTGTGGGGGGGTGGGGGGGGGGGGGGGGGGGGGTGGGGGTGCGCGGAGGGTGCTGGCAGAGATTCCACTGATGGTGGTTTGTTGCGTTCAACCAGCTGCTGCTTATGAAATATGGTCCCTCCTTTGTATTTTGGAATACTGAAAAGTCATGTGCCTCTCTCTCTCTCTCTCTCTCTCTCTCTCTCTCACGCGCACACACACACACACACACACTCTCTCTCTCTCTCTCTCTCTCTCTCTGTAACAGTGCAATGTCCAGTGATCTTTAATAGAGAAATATTATTTTCAAACACAGCCGGTTTACGAGAGACAGTCATAGATGCCTGGTTAAAAAAAAAAAAGCCCGAAGATATAAGCATGACTAGAGAGATGTCGCTATGAACATAATTATTCTCTGAGTTCAAATGAAGGGAGGGACACATTGAAACAGGTGTTTTAGAGTTTGGGCTTAAATAATCCTTACTTTCATTTCGAGAAATATGTTAAAAACGTTTGGTACTATTTATTCATTCATTGTCACGGTCTTTTTGTTGTTGTTGTTGTTGAGAAAATGTGTGTGCATGGGCAACTCTTCTTCTTCTTCTTCTTGCGTTCGTGGGCTGCAACGCCAACGTTCACTCGTATGCACACGAGTAGGCTTTTACGTGCATGACCTGTTTTTACCCAGCCATGTAGGCAGCCATGCTCCGCTTTCGGGAAATGTGCATGCTGGGTATGTTCTTGTTTCCACAACCCACCGAACGCTGACATGGATTACAGGATCGTTAACGTGCGTATTTCATCTTCTGCTTGCATATACACACGACACGAAGGGGGTTCAGGCACTAAGCAGGTCTGCACATATGTTGACCTGGGAGATCGTAAAAAATCTCCACTCTTTACCCACCAGGCGCCGTCACCGTGATTCGAACCCGGGACCCTCAGATTGACAGTCCAACGCTTTAACCACTCGGCTGTCCGCATGAGCAGCTCAAATTCAAATGTTTACAAGCTGGAGGTCTTACATTAAATTCTTTGAGTTCTCGATTCTCTCTTTCTCTGTGTAGAAACATAAATGTCAGCAGTAGCAACAGTAGTACTTGTAGTAGTAGTAGTAGTGGTAGAAAGAGTAGTAGTACTTATATATTCTCCCTCCCTCCTCTCTCTCCCTCCCTCCTCTCTCTCTCTCTCTCTCTAAAATATCATGTCCTTCCTATATTATTCTCCACCTGGAAATATATTAATTTGTAAACAAGCATACATTGCTGTATTTTACTTTTTTTTTTAAGAGACGATTTGCACAATATTCTTCTCGATCAGCAAGCAATGTTACCACTCGAGGACAACAACAACAACTACAACTACTACAACTACTACAACTACTACTACTACTCATGAATGCGTTTTTCCCCCTCACAAAATTAATGAGGATGTCCTGGAACCACTGGTCACCTACTGGACCACAAACAAGGAGAATTCCAGAGGTTCGTGTGATGGTGTTCAGGAATGCGGTGATGGTAATTAGCACGACAAAGGAGGCATGGATGAAACAAACAAAGAGGGTGGGGGGGAACATAATTATACAGTGAGACAGATGGACAGACAGATGGACAGACAGACAGACAGACAGACAGAGACATGTAGACAAAGATACAGACAAGGAGGAACAGAGAGAAGAGACAGACAGACTGACAGAC
>NC_134894.1:56067904-56085404 GCF_041734735.1 Babylonia areolata | reverse complement strand
GGAGGATTTCAAAGAGCTTGTGATAATAAGAAACAAACAAAACAATGTTGTGGTTGATGTGTTTACACTATACAATACAGCACATCACAGCACAGCACAGCACAGCACAACACAGCACAACGCAAGGCAATACACTAATTTCCATCAGTGTTGGTGGCAGGAACAGCTTTCACTGATTGTAACCAACCTTTAGCTTCCGTCGTCAGAATTGTGATATTCTTTGTCAACATTCACCTCTTCAGTATAAGAGCCTTCCGCTTGCAATATTTTGATGATGGTAATTGGGGTGAAACGCTGTTAACGTCTTCTCTTTCGCCGTTCGTATGGAAAGAGTTAAAGGATATGTATAAAATAGGCATGAAATAGCATGCTAAAAGTAAACATAAAACATCAAAATATTATAATAATAATGCAATTCAACAATACTTTGATTTAAGATGTCAGTTTCCACATACACACACTCTAGCATACTTTTTTTTTTTTTACTTATATATATATTTTTTTATTTTTATTTTTTTTTATCAGATCTGATTATCAATTATTGTTGTTTAATAGCTGAATTGAGGTTGATATAAAGCTGCATTTGGTTCTGTTTGTTTTAAATTTTGGGGACACAGAACCGTTTGCCTGAAGGTAAGGGCTGGTAATAATTTTAAAAGCGTATGGCTGCTGTCCCTTGAAATGCATTTCACTTTCTGTCGTACTCTTGACATTGCAGAGTTTGCTTAACCGATTTTGTGTTGCATATGTATGGCTGTGATGATGTATGTATGATTTACTCTAAGTTACCTTTTTTTAAAGGTTTCTGTTGTTGTTGTTGTTATCAACTGTGAATATCTATCATACGCATAGGTTGCCATCAAAACATTTTTATGTCTTTTATGTATACACGTTGGATGGCTGTGATTTTCGTGTACTGTTTTATGTGTTTTACACCCAACAAATGAATTTCTCTTGTTGAGATGATAAAAGTATACTGTAATCTGTAATCTGTAATATCTACCCCCCACCCCCACCACCCCCCACCCAAAAAAAAAATAAAATGCAGTCAGCTGTAAAAAGACGAAGAGCTGAACAAAAATGGCACTGTCATCTCCTGTACTGGGGGAACCCAGATATCTCTCTGTGCTTACAAAGGGGGGGGGGGGGGGGCGGGGGGGGGGCGGGGGGGGGGGGGGGGGGGGGGGGGGGGGGGGGGGGGGGGGCGGGGGGGAGGGTGGCAGTAGTCAGCCATACCTTCATGTAGACTGAGAGAGAAATGCACCATGATAAAGAAAAAAAACAACAACAACAACAATACGACACAACACAATACAATGAATTACAATATAACACAATACAATGCAATACAATACAATATACGATGCAACGCAACGCCACGCAATACAACACAACACAGTACAAATAATACGCAATGCAATGCGGTACGAAACGATGTGATACAACACGATACGACACAACACGACACGACACGATACGATACGATACGATACGACACGACACGACACGACACGATACGACACAACACGATACTGTGAGTGCAGCGCAAAAAGCAAAACAAAAAACAACAACAACAAAAAACCAAAAAAATGATGAAACTCAAACCGTAGCTCTCGCTAATTGCACAATGATCAGATCACAATAATTTGCCACACCGCACTGTTTGCGGCTCACAGAATAACTAAATACCCGAACAGTGTAACAACTGTGATCAAACAACCGCAAACCGTTTTATGGCGTTACCTTTCTTGGCCATTTCTCGCATCGATTTCGCTTTGTCGCTAAAAAAAAAAAAAAAAAAAAAAAATGCTTTTAATGTTCTGTCCAACGGTAAAAGCAGCTTTTTTTTTTTTTTTTTTTTGACGACGAGACGCTCTTTCAGAGGCGATCAATACTTCAGTGCCAGGTCATAAGCTGTACGCTAAAGGGTGGGGGGGTGGGGGTGGGGGGGTGAGGGTGAGTGGGAGGGTTGTTTGGCTTCAGAACGAGTGGTTGGTTATGCGTGAGGGGGAGTGTGTGTGTGTGTGTGGGGGGGGGGGGGGGGGGGGGGGAGGGAGTTGGAGGACGAGGGGGGGAGGGTGAAGGTGTGCGCTCGCAGGTATTCCACGCGCGCGCGCCAGACGTGACACGATGACAGGCATCTCATGGTTACTCGTGAAATTCTGTCCCTGCTTCCGCCCCCCCCCACCCCCTCTCGCCCACTGATTCCACGCAGTCTCTGTGTCCCGTCTTTCATCCCTCCATACCATACTTTAAATTGCATAGTAAGATACAAAATATAGTAATAACAATACCAGAACTGTATAGACACCAAAATATTCTTATCTCAATTTGTATTAAAAAAACCAAAACAGAAAAACAAACAAACAAGGATTTATATGGAGACCATTATTTGCTGATAAAGTCATTATAAAGAAAGTTGTTTTTTTTTCCTAGCTACATATTCTTCAACTGTATATCTATATTCCTGATGTCATCTCACTTCCCCAGAGCGGGGAGTGTCCATTGAAGTCGCCCAACAGTAAAAACGGACGTGGGAGCTAGTCGACCAGGTTCATGAGGTCCTGCCTCAGAACGCGGACGGAAGGAGGAAGATAGAGAGAGCAGACAGTGATGGTTTTCTCAAGTGTGACTCTGACTGCCACCGCCTGTAAAGGGGTGCTTAAAAGAACTGTACTGTATAAAAGGGACTTGCGAATAAAAAGAGCGACACCTCCCGTCAATCCCTCTTGCTTCGGTTGAGCGGGTTTAAAAACGGAGTTAAAACCAGAGAGAGATAAAACCTTGCCGTCTCTTTGCAGAGTCTCCTGCAGCGCCAGCACTGAAGGTTTCAAAGCACGACAAAGCAGCTGGAGTTCCTGGAAATTGGCGTAGAACCCCCGGATGTTCCAGTGGATCACTGCCATTAAAAAGGTTAAAAAAATAAAGCAGCAGCCGAGGGGGAGGGGGAGAGAGAGAGAGGAAAGAGAGAAGAGTGAGAAGGAGAGAGAGGAGGGAGAAAGAGAGAGAGAAGAGAGGGGAGAGCGGGAGAGGGAGAGAGAGAGAGGGGGGGGAACAGAGAGGGGGGAACAGAGAGAGACAGAGACAGAGGAGAGAGGAGAGAAAGAGGGAGAGGGGAGGGAGAGGGGAGAGAGAGAGGGGGGGGAGAGGAGAGAGAGAGAGAGGGGGAGAGGAGAGAGAGAAGAGAGAGGAGAGAGAAAAAAGAGACAGACAGAGACAGAGAACATGTCTGTCTGTAAGTCAATCCATTTTCACAACCTGTACCACACAAATCTCTCTCTTTTTTTTTCCTTCTTTTTTTTTTTATATTAATCCGTTTGTTTAGTTTCGATTCCGTTCCGCTATGAAAAACAAACAAACAAACAAACCAAACCAAACCAACTAAAAACACTTTATTAATAATCCACATGGAATATATGCCTCTCCCTCTCCTTTTTATCATTTCCCCCTTATATATATATATATATATATATATATATATATATATATATATATATATATATATATATATATATATATATATATATAAACTCTTTGGCTCGATGCTCTCGGTCGCACAAATTTGGTTCATGTCAAAACAACACAATGGTACTTGCTCGCTGTAAAAAAAAACACACACGGTCAGGCTGATTATAATATATATATATATATATAGAGAGAGAGAGAGAGAGAGATAGATACATATATTTACAACACTACGTGCTTGCGCTGTGTCCATCATACGAGATCATCTGGCTTAGAAAGGTACAGGAAAATGCACACATGCACACAAAGGCGTCTTCGAGGTTTTAGGGACGTTTTCAATTATTCTGTTTCGGTTTACTCAGCTGCGCTATTTTTTTAGCAAGCGGAGTTACACTGTGTTCTTATAAAATAATGGTGCGTCACTCTCGCGTAGAGTCATGCCTTTACCAAAAGCGGGTCTGAGCCTTTTCCGACACGACACGCCATTTTCCAATTCAACGATGGTTAATTTGGGTGTTGGCGTGTGGTGGGTGTGTTGGGTCCGTCCGTCTGAAACACGCCCACGCCCGGCTCGATTCATTAACCTCTTAAAATCCTACTTTCATCTCTGAAGTCACAGAAATTCAACGCCCCCCCCCCCCCCCCCCCCCCCCCCCGCCCCCCCTTTTTTTCTTTTTTTTTTTAAGTGATAATGAAAGTAATTTTCAAGCCATGTCGGCAGCGAATAATTATTTCGGTAGACTTTTTTTTTTTTTTAAGAAAAAAATAAAAAAATAAAAACACAATGGTATTTACTGATGTACTGCTCAACTCCCTGGTGATGTCATCAATAGGCTTCTCTTATTAACGCCCGTACTAAAAAATACTACAACTTCTGTTACTGCTAACTACAACTTCTGTTACTACAACTTCTGTTAACTACATGCATGTATATGAATGTGTATTGTGTGTGCGTGCGTTTATATAAGTTTGTGCCTGCCTATGTGTGCGTATGTGTTAGGGTAGCTGTTAGATACACATGTATGTTAAAATGTATGTATGCAGTGTGTGTGTGTGTGTGTGTGTGTGTGTGTGTGTGTGTGTGTGTGTGTGTGTGTGTGTGCGTGTGTGTAGTCACATTTTGGTGTGTGTATGTAACATAGATATAATGTTTTATGTTAACAAAAGCGTTTTTGTAAAGCACCTAGAGCAGATTTCTGGATAGTGTGCTATATAAGTATCCATTATTATTATTATTATTATTATTACTGCGACTTACCACTGGTGCTGCCACTGATACTACTGAAAATAACGCCGACTAACGAATTAACCGATACAATAACCAATACAATGCTTTTACTGTTACCGGTGGCACTGTTACACTACTACTGCTACATTTGTATTTGCATTTTATCACAACAGATTTCTCTGTGGGAAATTCGGGCTGCTCTCCCCAGGGAGAGCGCGTCGATATACTACAGCGCCACCCCCCCCCCCCCACCCCCACCCCCCCCACCCCCCCTTTTTTTTTTTTTCCTGCGTTCAGTTTTATTTGTTTTTTCCTATCGAAGTGGATTTTTCTACACAATTTTGCCAGGAACAACCCTTTTGTTGCCGTGGGTTCTTTTACGTGCGCTAAGTACATGCTGCACACGGGACCTCGGTTTATCGTCTCATCCGAATGACTAGCGTCCAGATCACCGGTGACTCAAGGTCTAGTGGCTGGGGAGAAAATATCGGCGGCTGAGCCGTGATTCGAACCAGCGCGCTCAGATTCTCTCGCTTCCTAGGCGGACGCGTTACCTCCAGGCCATCACTCCACATCACGCCGTACATTTACAGATAACGTCCAAAATAAACAAAGACTCTAATACAACATCACAATGTAATGAGACCAATCAGCACTGCGCATCAACTCTCTGTAAAATGAATGTGCAGTCAGTCCCAACAGCAAACAACCCATACCAGCAAGAGCGGCAGTAGCCAAAGAAGAAACAACACATACACACACAGACACACACACACACACACACACACACACAAAGATCGCAGGAATATGCAAGTCGGATCCGGACGCTGTTCACTGTTTCCACCAAAACTGGCCGGATCTTATCTAAATCCGCACAGGCAAATTCTTGCCTCTCATGACTTTCTTCCGTGGACTCCACCACGATCTCCATCTCCCTCCCCCCCCCCCCCCCCCCCCCCCCCCCCCACCCCCTTTGCTGACTTTCAAAGTCCGTTTTCATTATCAACAATTTCAAGATATGTAACCCACTTTATCTACCTTTTGGTCCAACCATGTCAGTCCTACTGTATTCCAGGAAGCATAAATTCTATTTACATTGACGTAGTCCTTCTAGTATCTGTCTGACGTCTATAAGATGAGCATTTTCTTGCCGTAATTAGTCTTCAGCGTGTGTGATTGGTATGTCAGTGTTTTTAAACGACTTGGTGTATTTGTGTAAATGTGTGTATAGTAATGTCGTTTACATAAATGCATTGACATACCACATAAAGCAGCAAACCCGTCAATGAGTGTTATGTTCACATTATGAATGGACATAATAGTCTTTTGGGGTTATTCCCTTCTTTCCTCAATTACATAATGTGTATGTGCCCACATGTATGCCAATCCATCACTTGATCATGTGCAAAAAAAAGAAAAAAATAGGTTTTGGGGTTTTTTTGTGTGTTTTTTTGTTGTTGTTTCTGTTTTGTTTTTTAATCACCTTCGTATCAATATATGAATAATAAAGGTGGGTTGTTTTTTTGTTGTTGTTTTTACTCGTTTTACACTCCTGTGGTGAAAAATAACCCTTTAATCTACTGTTATTCCTGAACCTTTCTCAACTCAGTTAACTGTGCAGATTGGCGAGACGGACTTACATCTTTTACTGCACGTATTCGTTTCCTGTGTCATTCAAGCACGTTTCAGTCAGGCACATATATACATCATACAGACATGTAACATTTCACGTGTATGATCTGTTTATTTACCCAGCCATGGAGGCAACCATGCTCCGTTTTCGGGGGATGTGCATGCTGGGTATGTTCTTGTTTCCATAACCCACCGAACGCTGACATGGACTACAGGATCTTTAACGTGCGTGTTTGATCTTCTGCCTGTGTATACACGCGAAGGGGGTTCGGGTACTAACAGGTGCTGGACATTATGTTGACCTGGGAGATCGGAAAAACCTCCACCCTTTACCCAACAGGCGCCGTTACCGAGATTGGAACCCACGACCCTCAGAATGAAATTCCAATGCTTTGACCACTTGGTTATTGCGCCCTGATATGATGTTCGCGATACAACCAAATCCAGTATCATGAACTGAGTAAGGAATGGGGAAGCAGTACGAAAAAATTGCAATCTAACTTGTTGAAAAAGTTTGCTGATGTTGAATCGTTGGGAACTATGGTTTTTGTACACACAGCTTTCGCATGGTTTTGAAACCCACCCTAAAATCAATATGTAGTGTGGACAGAAAAAAAAAATGTGCTGACGGTAGCTACTTCAATAACTGAAGTAGGAAACACTGCCTGCATGCAATTACAACGATCGAGACAGAGAGAGAGAGGGAGAGAGAGGGAGAAAGACGAGAGAGAGAGAGAGAGAGAGAGAGAGAGAGGGAGGGAGGAGAGAGAGAGGCAGAGATAGAAAGAGAGAGAGGGGGTGAGAAAGAGAGAGGTGGGGAGAGGGGAGAGAGAGAGAGAGAGTGAGCGAGAGAGGGAGGGAGAGAGAGGAAGAGAGAGAGAAAGAGAGGGGGAGAAAAGGAGGGAGAGAGAGGGAGGGAGAAAGAGGGAGAGAGAGAAAAGGAAGGAAGGTAGAGGGAGAGAGAGAGAGACAGATTGAGAGAAAGAGAGAGAGGGAGGGAAGGAGAGAGTGAGGGGGAGAGAGTGAGGGGGAGAGAGAGAGGGGGAGAGAGGGAGGGAGGGAGAGAGAGAGGGAGGGAGGGAGAGAGGGAGGAAGGGAAGGAGAGAGAGAGGGAGACAGACACACAGAAAGAGGGAGAGAGAGGGAGGGAAGGAAAGAGAGGGTGAAAGAGGGGGAGAGAGACACACAGAGAGAGGAACACACACACACACACACACACACACACACACACACACACACACACAGTGACGGGGGGAAGGGGGGGAGAGATACAGACACAGACAGAGAGAGAGTAGAGGAAAGAATTCGATTTTCCAGTCCAAAACCAGTCGGAGACATTCGAAATCGTGACAGACAGGCGGATAATCAGTAAACTCGAAATGGACCCCCCAACCCCATCCCCACCCCACCCCACCCCACCTCACCCCTCCCTCGTGCCATATCAGGAAAAAAAAAAACATTCACAAAAAAATAATTCCCTGTATTCACCCAAGATCTAAACTTCTTCCCCATCCGAACACTGACCCAGAATCAATATCACAAGGATAACCTGTCTGACAGCGTAAGCACCGATTTTTTCCATGATACACAATGATGGACCCATGCTGCTTCTACTCATGTGTGTGCCTTGCACTGAACTGATGCACACGGAAATTTCTGAATCCACGGAATGCATGCTGTTCATATAGCCTGCCTGCCCGACCCTACAATGGGGGATAGTTTCAGTTTCAGTTTCAGTAGCCCAAGGAGGCGTCACTGCGTTCGGACAAAACCATATACGCTACACCACATCTGCCAAGCAGATGCCTGACCAGCAGCGTAACCCAACGCGCTTAGTCAGGCCTTGGGATAGAAAATGCAAAACAAAAAACGTCCAGGAACCAAAACGTCAAGGTATCCCAAACAAACACACAGCAGACCCCTTTTTTCTTGACAATCAAACATAAACAACCATTCATCAGCTCAAACTGAAACAGCTGACAGCATAAAACAACTCGATCCATCACATAGGCTGTGGAGAATGAGGTTGGAGAGCAAAACGGCTGAGTCTTATACCTCCAGAATGCTACCAAAAAAAACAAACAAACAAACAAACAAATCGATAGAAAACAAGACAGCATACAGATGAGTAACACGGTAATACTAAACTTTCGCTGCCATACAGTGGGAAATTAGTGCTCATCCAATTATCTACCTCCCCATTCCCACATCTACGTGGCCTCAGATCAAATTATGGTGCTTACAGCCTCGCCGACCACTAAGGCCATCTCAAGGCTATCGCCACGTTAAGCACCTACACGCCTGAGTAAAACAATCAAGGATGACTCTCCAGAGATATGCAAAAGAAACTGTCGGGTGGAAAATAGTTGCCAGGAAAATGAATCGGCAAAGAAGAGATGACAAAACAACAACCACCTCCTCAACCCTCACCCTCAGGGCCATAACTACAACGTAGTCGTTGGGGGAAACCTGAGGACCGCAGACGCAACCTCCCTTCTCGATCTGTCTCTGTCGGCAGCCGCTGGCAGCAGCTCACATGTGTGGAGTCCGGTCCACTGTTTGATGTTCTCATGCCAGTTCTTCCGCTGTCTTCCTCTTCTTCTCCTGCCCTCGATGGTGCCTTGCATGATTGTTTTGGACAAGCTGGTGTGTCGAGTGTCGTGTCAAAACCATACCAGCTTGCGTCTCTTCACAGTTGAAAGGAAAGGTTCCTGAGGTCCAGCAAGGTTCTCAATTCTGCTCCGTACATGCTCATTGGTCCTGTGCTCGATCCAGGGAATTTGAAGGAGCTTCCTCAGGCATTTAACAACAACAAACAGACAGGCAAACAAGCAGAAAGCAAACAGAACAATCAGACCAAGAAATATCCAACGCAGAACGCGAAGAGACACTCTTCATACCTCAAAATGCACCCATGGTGTATACCCCAAGGGGAGAGGATACAATAATTAGTATAAAATGACCAACCTATCACAATGACAGCTCGGGTTTGCACGTCATGATGTACTGTGCATGGAATGAGGTTTGCTTTAATTTAAAACAAAGCCCCCTCACCACCACCTCATCCCCCACTCCCCCCCCTGCATATTGTTGCTGTTGATGAGAAGGGTTCTCCCACAAACGTGTAAATTTTTTTCATGTCGAAATGACAGTGCTGAAGGCGTTGATGGTAATGACACTGCTCGATACCCCCGAAACAGCCACGGAACAAAATTAATCTGCAGTCGACAATCCCACCTGTGGTGTTTCTACACAGAAGAGGGGCAGAGGAAAACAGCAGAAGGGAGGGTGAAACAGATGAAAAATTAGAGGAAGGAAAAGAAATTAAAATATATATATATTTCAAGATTCAAGATGATTTAATCATACAGGCCAAGTTCCCTTGTGACACGGATACGGACATTGTTTTATTGACAATACTATCCTTTGGCAAGGGGAACAATGTATGAACAAAAGAATAACGACGGTCTATAGAGAAATTGACTCATTGCTAAGAGTAAAAAGAAAATCAACGACAAACAACAACAATAAAATCATAAAACATAATTCAATGAAAAACTTGATATAACATAAGTTCCAAATGAAAACTACCTTGGCTACGAAACATACTACAGAAGAATCAGTATTCTCAAGATGTAATAGATTCTCGGACTCTGAAAGATATATATATATATATATATATATATATATATATACAAAGCAAGGTTTCTAACAATTTTCACAGGAGGTTGAAGATATTATTAAGTTCAACACATATTTCGTTGCCTATAATAATTTAGGCTTAATAAATGATTCTCGAACATTCCTCAAAGCAGGACAAAAAAGGCCAAAGTGCATTTTATTTTCTATATATATAAAAAAGACAAGTAGCGAGTGAGAGGGAAAGGCGGAGACTGGGACAGGCAGAGACAGACCGGATGTAGAACAACAGTCATATAAAAACTAAGACCGGATGTAGAGGAACAGTCATATAAAAAACTAAGACCGGATGTAGAACAACAGTCATATAAAAAACTAAGACCGGATGTAGAACAACAGTCATATAAAAAACTAAGACCGGATGTAGAGGAACAGTCATATAAAAACTAAAACAGGGACAGTCAGAGAACAAACTAGATGTAGAGGAACGGTCATATAAAAACTAAGACAGGGACATGTAGAGACAGACCGGATGTATAAGAACAATCATATAAAAACTAAGACTGGGACAGGCAGAGACAGACCGGATGTAGAACAACAGTCATATAAAAACTAAGACCGGATGTAGAGGAACAGTCATATAAAAACTAAAACCGGGACAGGCAGAGAACAAACCAGATGTAGAGGAACGGTCATATAAAAACTAAGACAGGGACATGCAGAGACAGATCGGATGTATAAGAACAGTCATATAAAAACTAAGACAGGGACAGTCAGAGACAGACCGGATGCAGAGGAACGGTCATATAAAAACTAAGACAGGGAAAGGCAGAGAAACGGTCATATAAAAACTCAGACCGGGACAGGAAGCGACAGACCGGATGTAGAGGAACGGTCATATAAAAACTAAGACAGGGAAAGGCAGAGGAACGGTCATATAAAAACTAAGACAGGGACAGGCAGAGACAGACCGCATGTAGAGGAACGGTCATATAAAAACTAAGACAGGGAAAGGCAGAGGAACGGTCACATAAAAACTAAGACAGGGACAGGCAGAGACAGACTGCATGTAGAGGAACGGTCATAATATAAAAACTACACCAGACAAAACTTATCAACCAAAGACCAAACAGAAGACGCCAAGACCATAACTCCATTTCGACGTTTGGCTGAAAGAAAACGAAAAGAAAAAAAAAAAAAAAGAAAAAGAAAGAAAGAAAGAATATGGTTGAAGGAACATTGAGGCGGTGAGGGTGGTTGGTGGTGGTGGTGGAGGTGAGAAGAGAAAAGAGACAGACAGACAGACAGGCAGATAGACCAATAAAACAGACGTAATGAGAATGAAATTGACAGCCTGACAGAGAGAGAGAGAGAAAAAAAAATTCCGATCCTGTCCTGGATTCGCAATCGTTCAGCGTCAGATCTCCTGACAGGATTAATTCGATGTTCAAGAGGGAGGTGGGGGAGGGGGGTAAGGGAACGAGGGGGGGGGGGAGTTGTGGAGGGAGTGGGTGGGGGGGGGATCCACTTCAACAAGCGAAACACTGAAAAGACGGTGTATACGGGGCAGAGGGGGTTAGAGGGGGAGAGGGGGGTGAGGAGGGAGAGGGGGGAGAGGGGGTGAGGGGGGAGAGGGGGTGAGGGGGGAGAGGGGGTGAGGGGGAGGTGAGGGGGGAGAGGGGGTGAGGGGGAGGTGAGGGGGGAGAGGGGAGAGGGGGGAGAGGGGGGTGAGGGGGGAGAGGGGGTGAGGGGGGGGAGGGGGGAGAGGGGGTGAGGGGGGGAGAGGGGGGTGAAGGGGAAGAGGGGGTGAAGGGGGAGAGGGGGTGAGGGGGAAGAGGGGGGTGAAGGGGAAGAGGGAGTGAGGGGGGAGAGTGGGTGAGGGGGGAGAGGGGAAGAGGGGGTGAGGGGGGAGAGTGGGTGAGGGGGGAGAGGGGAAGAGGGGGTGAGGGGGGAGAGAGGGTGAGGGGGGAGAGGGGGTGAGGGGGTGAGGGGGAAGAGGGGGGTGAGGGGGGAGAGGGGGTGAGGGGGGAGAGGGGGTGAAGGGGAAGAGGGGGTGAGGGGGAGGTGAGGGGGGAGAGTGGAAGAGGAGGTGAGGTGCGAGGCGGGCAGAAGATCGGATAAGAAGGAAGGGAGACAAACAAGGTGGTTGATGTGGAGGGTGGGGGTGGGGTGTAGGGGTTGGGGTGGGGAGGGGGGAGTGAGGGGTGGGGGGACTGACAGATACATGGGGGGGAAAAAGTGTCTGGGGCGATGGAATCGTAGACAGTGGGAGGGAAGGGGCGGGGGTTTGGGGCGTGTGTGTGGAGGGGGGGTGGCGGGGGGGGTGGGGGGGTGGGGGGGGGGGGTCAAGGGCACTCGACAAGACACAATTTGTCATTTTGGAGAACGGTGTTGTTTTTGTGTGTGTTTTTTTTTTCTTTATGATATTGTTAGGTCCAATTTAACCATCAGCGCTTTGCCAGAAAACACACCACCACCACCACCACCAATAACAATAGTAATGATAATAATAATAATATAGCGCCTTTTCCATGTAAAGCATGCGCGGTTGTACTGTTCAATGTCAATATCGGCTTTGCCAGATAGCTCGACAAACAACACACACACAGACGACTGTAAAATGGAGTACACAGGCAAATACACAGACAGGGACAGACCGTTAGACAAACATGCTGACGGCCAGACAGGTGGGAAGACAGAGAGAGGGAGATAGAGAGAGAGAAAAGACAGTGGGAGAGAGAGAGAGATTTGAGCGTGTACATACATGTGCCTCTGTGAGTGTGTGTGTGTGTGTGTGTGTGCGCGCGCGCGATAGATAAGGAGAGAAAGAGAGAGAGAGTATGTGTATGTGTGTGTGTATGTGTGTGTGAGAGAGACACAGAGAGAGAGAGAGAGAGAGAGAGAGAGATTTGAGCGTGTACATACATGTGCTTCTGTGTGTGTGTGTGCGTGTGTGTGTGTGTGTGTGTGTGTGTGTATGTGTGTGAGAGAGACACAGAGAGAGAGAGAGAGAGACAGAGAGAATGCAAGAATCTTAATGTGAGGTCACCGACCTGTATACATTTTGGGTGCACACACACACACACATCTGAACTAAAATGAATTTGGAAGAACGAAACCAAATGAAAAGCACAAGGCTGATATTTCTCTTCAGGGCTGACAGTGCTCTTCTCTCTGTCTTAATGCATAGGAAAAAAAAACAGAGAGAGAGAGACAGAGACAGAGTCGAGACAGAGACAGAGTCAGAGAGACAGAGACAGAGAGATCAAGTAGCGTTATTGATTGTAATAATGTCCAGTCGTACCGCTGACGCGTCGTCATAACTAAAAACCAGTAAAACCAGGTTAACTCACTCAGTACGGCCAGTCCTCTCTTCTCCTCTACACAGACCCCTCGGATGTCCAGTGGGGTGTCTGAATGACCCAACCTTTAGCTTCCGTCGTCAGAATTGTGGTATTCTTTGTCAACATTCACCTCTCCAGTATAAGAGCCTTCCGCTTGCAATATTTTGATGATGGTAACTGGGGTGAAACGCTGTTAACGTCGTCTCTTTCGCCGTTCGTATGGAGAAAACAACATCGTCAAAAAACAACAAAAAAACAAAACAACAACAACAACAACAAAACCAAGTTCCCCATCCGTGGAACCCACCGTATCAAATCAACGGTTCAGGTAATTACACCATTACGTTCGACAAACGAGGTGTTCGGTCCTGTTGAAAGTGTCATTCAGACGACGCCTGGTAATAATCTTCTCATTCATTATTTAACAAAAAAAAATCGGCCGTGGCCGGCCGTCATCACAGTTCCAGCCATTCAGCTTCAATTCAGCGTAAACTTCGAGAAAGAAATGGCACTTCTAATGAATCAATAAAGAGAGTGAGTGAGCAACAATGCTACAAGAAACTAGGTACGAGCGTGCACGCACACACACACACACACACACACACACACACACACACACACACACACACATGCACTTGCATGAATGCTACACACAAACGGTTCTAGTAGAATAAATACAAAATATACTACTAATACTACAACAACTACTGCCACTACTGACAATGATAATATAAATATCAACAACAACAACAACAACAACGATTATGATAGTAATAATAGTAACAATAATGATGCCGATGATAATGATAATAATAACAATAACAATGATAAAGCTACAGGACGAAGCCATCAAGGAAATATGAAATTAACAGGGAGCGATACTACACCGCTACTGACATCATAAAGAGAGAGCGATTAATACACGACCACAAGAGATTACACACGCACACACAACACACACACACACACACACACACACACACACACACACACACACACACACACACACACACACACACACACACTTGCACGAACAATCTGTGTAAATATAAAATGTAATAATGATAATGTTGATGATGATGATGATGATGATAATAATAATAAATATAAGCATCATCATCATTATCATTATTATTATTATTATCAATCAAGCTACAGGACGAAGCCATCATGGAAACTGGAAACTAGGATGCGGACAGACAGACAGACAGACAGAGAGGGGCGGGGGGAATGACGGTGGTTTGCTGGGGAGAGGGGGACAGCGGGGATAAGAGGGAGAGGGAGAGAGGGAGAGAGATAGAGATCGAGGGAGAGGGATAGAGACAGAGACAGAGAGAGAGAGGAGGCAGAGAGAGAGAGAGAGAGAGAGTGACAGAAAAAGGATAGGGGAGAGGATGGGGGGAATACAGTGAACAATGCATTAAGCTATTGTTCACAAACGGTATACTGGAGGGAAATAGAGACAGACAGACAGACAGACAGACAGACACACACACACACACACACACACACAGAGAGAGAGAGAGAGAGAGAGAGAGAGAGAGAGAGACAGAGAGAGAGAGAGAGAGAGAGAGAGAGACGGACATCGTAAGAGACAGAAACAGGAACAGGAACCGACATAAGGCTTGCACAGAGTGTGAGGAAGAGAGAGAACATTGAACACTCAACACTGAACGCTGAAATGTTTAACTGTCATTAACTGTAAAGCTCTGACTAGTCTAGTGACATAGTAGCTACAAATCAGAACTAAAATGGCGCAAAACAGACACAATGCAACAGAAAGGAAAAAAAAACAGAACTGAAGCAGGAAAAGGTCCGGGAAGGGGGTGGGGGGGGGGGGGAGGGGAAGAGGGGGGTGCGGGGGGGGGGGGGGGGGGAGGGAGGGAATCAAAACACCAAAACATATGTAAAATGTTCTTCCACACTCTCCGATACACAACACACGCGCACACACTGAGACGTTCAGAGAATGTATGTGGACATGGGAGAGAGAGAGAGAGAGAGACAGACAGACAGACAGACAGACAGACAGACAGACAGACAGACAGACAGACAGAACGAACGAACGAACGAACGAAAATGTTTTAATGAACTTTGGCCATGGACCACAATTCAAAACCAGGGGACTGGGGGTGGGCATGGGAAGGGGTATTATAACACTTGAATAGATGGCACAATATCATGATGTTCACGGACTTGATTAATTCTACTTAATTAGGTCTGAGTATGTGATTTCTCCTTTTGATCGCATGGAAAATAAATGTTGATACGTGGCAATTTCTCTGCTTGTTGTTTGATCGGAGAAGTGAATTAAGAGATAATGTTTAAACAGTCTTAAAGAAATTTTGTCCGTAAATCAACATATACAGAAAAAAACAAAAAAACAAATGGTATTCATCTTCTAGTTCACCTTGACAAAAAGGACAATGCTTTAAAACATCATTGACAGAAAGACAGAGAGACAGAGACAGAGAAAGAGAGAGAGAGAGAGAGAGAGAGAGAGACAGTCCAACAGAAGGATGGATGGACTGAGTGACGGTTCGACCCTGAGCCGGAACGTTCTGACAGCCGAGCCATCGCTGGGGACATTACTGATTCAATGCCAGTCAACGATCCATTGACAATGGCCGGCCACACTGGTCCACAACAACAGGAATCGCACGTGTACACTAACACTCACACACACACACACACACACACACACACACACACACACACACACACACACGCTCAAACATATATACACAAGTGTGCACCCATAAAAGCACACACACACACACACACACACACACACACACATACACACGCACACACACACACACACACACAAAATACACATGTATACAGACTTAAAAGCACACAAGCAAACCCACTCCTTACCCCCTACCCCAAGAAACACAGACATATATATATATATATATACAGAAAGGCACACCTATATACAGAGACCCATACATCCAGTACTTATACAGACACAGACACACACACACACTCACACACATACACGCACACACATACACAGACATAGACACAAACATAGACACCCACAGGCACACAGGCACAGACACAGACAGACAGACAGACAGACAGACACGCACGCGCGCGTGCGCGCGGCAGACTGATGGGTGTAATTCATTTTTGATGGTAACAGACGCAGGAAATGGATCGCTAATTTTTCACTTGGTCCTCAGCCTCTAAAGGGACCACAGACATTGACTGATCACTACAATGAGGGCTAGGATGGCCTGTTGAAAACAGAACGGTGGGAAACATGAGAGAACAAGCGAGCGAGACAGAGAGAGAGTGAGAGAGAGAGAGAGAGACATAGAGTGAGACAGAGACAGACAGACAGACAGACACAGAGACAGACAGACACAGACAGAAAGACATACAGACACACACAGAAAGACATACAGAGACAGACACAGACATAGACAGAAATACATACAGAGACAGACACAGAGACAGACACAGACATAAAGACATGCAGACAGAGACAGAAAGACATACAGAGACAGACACAGAGATAGACACAGACAGAAAGACATGCAGAGACAGAGACAGACACAGACAGAAAGACATACAGAGACAGACAGAGACAGAAAGACATACAGACACAAACAGAAAGACATACAGAGACAGACACAGACAGAAAGACATACAGAGACAGACAGAGACAGAAAGACATACAGACACAGACAGAAAGACATACAGAGACAGACACAGACAGAAAGACATACAGACATAGACACACAGGCAGACACAGTCAATAAGACATACAGAGACAGAGACAGAGAAAGGTAGACAGACATAAAGACAGACAGAGAGACAGACACAGAGACAGACAGAAAGACAGACACAGACAGAAATGATGGGTGTAGACACCCACAGACACACAGGCACAGACACACACAGACACACACACACACACACATGCGCGCGCGCGCGGCAGACTGATGGGTGTAATTCATTTTTGATGGTAACAGACGCAGGAAATGGGTCGCTAATTTTTCACTTGGTCCTCAGCCTCTAAAGGGACCACAGACATTGACTGATCACTACAATGAGGGCTATGATGGCCTGTTGAAAACAGAACGGTGGGAAACATGAGAGAGCAAGCGAGCGAGCGAGAGAGAGAGACATAGACAAAGTGAGACAGAGACAGACAGACAGACAGACAGACAGACAGAGA
>NC_134894.1:56050404-56052904 GCF_041734735.1 Babylonia areolata | reverse complement strand
TTCCCATGATAAAGAACACACAGCAGCAGATTCCCATGATAAAGAACACACAGCAGATTCCCATGATAACGAACACACAGCAGATTCCTATGATACAGAACACACAGCAGATTCCCATGATAAAGAACACACAGCAGATTCCCATGATAACGAACACACAGCAGATTCCTATGATACAGAACACACAGCAGATTCCCATGATAAAGAACACACAGCAGATTCCCATGATAAAGAACACACAGCAGATTCCCATGATAAAGATAAAGAACACATAGCAGATTCCCATGATAACGAACACACAGCAGATTCCCATGATAACGAACACACAGCAGATTCCCATGATAACGAACACGCAGCAGATTCTCATAGATAACGAACACACAGCAGATTCCCATGATAAAGAACACACAGCAGATAAGGAACACACAGCAGATTCCCATGATAAAGAACACACAGCAGATTCTCATAGATAACGAACACACAGCAGATTCCCATGGATAACGAACACACAGCAGATTCCCATGATAACGAACACATAGCAGATTCCCATGATAACGAACACGCAGCAGATTCCCATGATAACGAACACACAGCATATTCCCGTGATAACAGATTCTCATAGATGACGAACACACAGCAGATTCCCATGATAAAGAACACACAGCAGATAACGAACACACAGCAGATTCCCATGATAAAGAACACACAGCAGATTCTCATAGATAACGAACACACAGCAGATTCCCATGGATAACGAACACACAGCAGATTCCCATGATAACGAACACGCAGCAGATTCCCATGATAACGAACACACAGCAGATTCCAATGATAAAGAACAAACAGCAGATTCCCATGATAACGAACACATAGCAGATTCCCATGATAACGAACACACAGCAGATTCCCATGGATAAAGAACACACAGCAGATTCCCATGATAACGAACACATAGCAGATTCCCATGATAAAGAACACACAGCAGATTCCCATGATAAAGAACACACAGCAGATTCCAATGATAACAGCTGATTCCCATGATAACGAACACACAGCAGATTCCGTGATAACGAACACACAGCAGATTCCCATGATAACGAACACACAGCAGATTCCGTGATAACGAACACACAGCAGATTCCCATGATAAAGAACACACAGCAGATAACGAACACACAGCCGATTCCCATGATAACGAACACACAGCAGATTCCCATGATAAAGAACACACAGCAGATTCTCATAGATAACGAACACACAGCAGATTCCCATGATAACGAACACACAGCAGATTCCCATGATAACGAACACGCAGCAGATTCCCATGATAACGAACACACAGCAGATTCCCATGATAACGAACACACAGCAGATTCCCATGATAAACAACACACAGCAGATTCCCATGGATAAAGAACACACAGCAGATTCCCATGATAACGAACACACAGCAGATTCCCGTGATAACGAACACACAGCAGATTCCCATGATAAAGAACACACAGCAGATAACGAACACACAGCAGATTCCTATGATAAAGAACACACAGCAGATTCTCATAGATAACGAACACACAGCAGATTCCTATGATTAAGAACACACAGCAGATTCTCATAGATAACGAACACACAGCAGATTCCCATGATAAAGAACACACAGCAGATTCTCATAGATAACGAACACACAGCAGATTCCCATGATAACGAACACACAGCAGATTCCCATGATAAAGAACACACAGCAGATTCTCATAGATAACGAACACACAGCAGATTCCCATGATAACGAACACACAGCAGATTCCCATGATAAAGAACACACAGCAGATTCCCATGATAAAGAACACACAGCAGCAAATTCTCCTTTACCTTTCCTGTAATACACTACTCAAAAAAGGCGACTCGATGCATTATGACAACAACAACAACGACAACAATAATAATTAAGTCAGTGAAATCGTACGTCATTTCTCCAGTGCCTGAGCCCTGGTCCTCCGAGCCGAAGCCATTCCAAAGACACACAAAATTAATCATGCCGCTAATTAACTGGACAGCACGTGCCACCAACAAGCATCATAATAATATCTCCTCGGAATGCTGGATTTACAACTTCATTACCTGGCCTGCCATACGATGATGATGATGATGATGATGCTGTTGCTGCTGCTACTGATGATGATGATGATGATGTTGCTGTTGCTGCTGCTACTGATGATGATGATGATGTTGCTGTTGCTGTTGCTGCTGCTACTGATGATGATGATGATGATGATGATGTTGCTGCTGCTGCTGATGATGATGATGTTGTTGTTGTTGCTGCTGCTGCTACTGATGATGATGATGTTGTTGATGTTGCTGTTGCTGCTGCTACTGATGATGATGATGATGATGATGATGTTGCTGTTGCTGCTACTGATGATGATGATGATGATGCTGTTGCTGCTGCTACTGATGATGATGATGATGTTGCAGTTGCTGCTGCTACTGATGATGATGATGG
>NC_134894.1:56040404-56042904 GCF_041734735.1 Babylonia areolata | reverse complement strand
TTTGGTGCCTTGTTAAAAACATCGCTTTGAATTCAGGTTGTAATCTTCTCTCTGTTATGATCACATTTGGTGCTATGTTAAAAACATCACTTTGGATTCAGGCTGTAAGCTTCTCTCCATTATGATCACATTTGGTGCTATGTCAAAAACACTGCTTTGGATTAAGGTTTTAATCTTCTCTCCATTATGATCACATATGGTGCTATGTTAAAAACCGCTTTGAATTCAGGTTGTAATCTTCTCTCCATTATGATCACATTTGGTGCTATGATAAAAACATCGCTTTGAATTCAGGTTGTAAGCTTCTCTCCATTATGATCACATTTGGTGCTATGTTAAAAACATCACTTTGGATTCAGGTTGAAAGCTTCTCTCCATTATGATCACATTTGCTTCCATTTTAAAAACATCACTTTGGATTCAGGTTATAATCTTCGTTCCATTATGATCACATTTGAGTCTATGTTAAAAACATCACTTTGGATTCAGGTTATAATCTTCTTTACATTATGATCACATTTGGTGCTATGTTAAAAACATCGCTTTGAATTCAGGTTGTAAGCTTCTCTCCATTATGATCACATTTGCTTCTATCTTAAAAACATCACTTTGGATTCAGGTTATAATCTTCGTTCCATTATGATCACATTTGGTGCGATGTTAAAAACATCACTTTGGATTCAGGTTATAATCTTCTTTACATTATGATCACATTTGGTGCTATTTTAAAAACATCGCTTTGGATTCAAGTTGTAAGGTTCTTTCCATTATGGTCACATTTGTTGCTATGTTAAAAACATCACTTTGGATTCATGTTGTAATCCTCTCTCTATTATGATCACATTTGGTGCTATGTTAAAAACATCACTTTGAAGATAGGTTGTAAACTTCTCTCCATTATGATCACATTTGGTGCTATGTTAAAAACATCACTTTGGATTCAGTTTGTAAGCTTCTCTCCATTATGATCACATTTGGTGCTATGTTAAAAACATCACTTTGAATTTAGGTTGTAAACTTCTCTCCATTATGATCACATTTGGTGCTATGTTAAAAACATCACTTTGGAGTCAGGTTGTAAGCTTCTCTCCATTATGATCACATTTGGTGCTATGATCAAAACATCACTTTGGATTCAGGTTGTAAGCTTCTCATCTCTTCTCCATTATGATCATAATAATAATGATAATAATCCAAATAATAATAATAATAACAACAACAACAACAACAGTAATAATATCATTTATTTCCAGTCTAATATCATCATCATAGATGAACAGACTATAAATAATTCAAACGAAACGATTCATTATGATCACAGTTGGTGCTATGTTAAAAACATCGCTTTGGATTCAGGTTGTAAACTTTTCATCTTTTCCTCCATTATGATCATATAACAATGATATTAATCCAAATACTAATAATAAAAAAAAAATTATCAATATCATTTATTTTCAGTCTAATATCATGATCTTAGATGAACAGACTATAAATAAACAATTGAAACGAAACGATCCATTATGATCACATTTGGTGCAATGTTAAAAACGTCGACTTGAATTCATATTGCAAGCTTATCATCTTTCCTACATATATGTACATGCCTGTCTGCATAAATGGAAAAGAGATGGAAAGCTTGCAACCAAGCGACGTTTTTAACAAAGCACAAAATAATGAAATTAACGGGAGATCTTGTTTTTTTCTTTCTTAAATTGGATAGAAGAATTCACTATAAATATGACTGAAATAAATCTGTATCTTATCTTTGAAACCGAGCTCAAATTACGTAAGATGTGATCTATGTCTACCAAGATACCCGAGCACTTACACAGATCCATAAAAAAAACCTCAAGTGGTCAATTTAAATGTGTACATTTAAAGACGTTCCGTAAAGCTAATGCCTCCACAGAGAGAGAGAGAGAGAGAGAGAGAGAGAGAGAGAGAGAGAGAGAGAGAGAGAGAGAGAGAGAGAGAGAGAGAGAGAGAGAGAGAGAGAATGAGATCGTGTCTACCTCGCCTCTTTCAGACATTGTGCATGAAACTAACCTGCATGTGATTTTATATGTTGCATGACCTTGACAATGTTTGAGCATGACAATGGTAAGAAGGCAGATTACAGGGGGAAGAAAGAGAGAGAGAGAGAGAGAGAGAGAGAGAGAGAGAGAGAGAGAGAGAGAGAGGCAGAATAAAGAGATGAGAGAAGAAAAAAAAAAGAGAAAGAAAAGACAACAGAAAGGAGAAAAATGATGATGGAAGGAACAAAAAGAAACTAAAAAAACAAACAAAAAACAACAACAAAAAACAAAAAACAAAAAAAAAACAAAAAAAGAAGAGAGAGAGAGAGAAAGTGGGAAAGAACCTTCCAAGGATGCTGAGACTATCCTGCTCATTAATTGCAGAATTTTTACGCACCCACTGATTTCTCCAAATATGACTGAAATAACATGAGAAAATTATTAGTTAAAAAAAAAAAAAAAAATGTTGCAAAACACATGAAAGC
>NC_134894.1:56035404-56037904 GCF_041734735.1 Babylonia areolata | reverse complement strand
GGGAAAAGAGGTGTTGGGGGGGGGGGGGTGGGGGGGTGGGGGGGAACAGGGGAGTCAAAAGGGAGAAGAGAGGATTTTTTTGGTGGGGGGGGTGGGGGGGGGGAGAAAACAGGGAGAAGAGGAGAAGGGGAGAGGGGGGTTTGGGGGGGGGGGGTTGGGGGAGACAGAGTCCCGAGGAGGGGGGGGGGGAGGGGGGTTTGGGGGGGGAGGGGTTGGGGGGGAAGGGGGGGGTTTGGGGGACAGAGAGTTTAGGAGGGGAGGTGATTGGGGGGGTGGGGAGGGGGGGGAGGGCAGAGGAGGGGGGTTGTGGTGGGGGTGGGGAGCAGGGGGGGGCAGAAAAGAAGGGGGGAGGGTGGGGGTGGGGGGTTTGGGGGGGGGGGACAGAGTCAGAGAGGGGGAGGCGGGTTGGGGGGGGGTTTGGGGGGACGGAGAGGGAGGTGTGGGGGGGGGGGGGGAGACAGAAAAGAGGTTGTGGGGGGGGGGGGGGGGGAAGGGGAGGGGGGAAGGGGGAGGGGGGGGGGGGGGGGAAAACAGAGAGAGGAGAGGTTTGGGGGGGGGGGGTGGGGGGGGGGGAAGGGGGAGGTCAAGGGGAGAGGGGGAGGTTGGTTTGGGGGGGGTGGGGAGGGGGGAGAAAACAGAGAGGGGAGAGAGAGGAGGTGTGGTGGGGGGGTTGGGGGGGACCAAAAGGTAGGGGGAGAGGAGAGAGAGGGTTTTTGGTGGGGGGTTTGGGGGGGGTTAGAGACAGAGGGCAGGAGAGGAGAGGTGTGGTTGGGGGGGGGGGGGGAGCCCCCGAGGGAGGGGTTTTTTGGGGGGGGGTTGGGGGGGGGAGGTTTGGGGGGGGAGGGGGGGTGGGGGGGGGGAGACAGAGCCCGAGGAAAAGGGAGAGGGGGGGTGGGGGGGGTGGGGGGGTGGGGGGGACCTGAGGCAAAAGGAGGAGAAAGGTTTTTGGTGGGGGGGGGGGGGGGGAGGGCCGGGGGGGAGGGTTTGGGGGGGGGAAGAAGAGAGGAGGGAAAGGGGAGATGGGTGGGGGGGGGGGGGAGGGGGGGGGAGGGGGGGGACAGGGAGGAGGGGGTTTTTGGTGGGGGTGGGGGGAAAAACAGGAGAGGGGGGTTGGGGGTGGGGGGGGGGGGAAAGGGGGGGACCCGAGGGGGGGGAGGGTTTGGGGGGGTTGGGTGGGGGGGGGAGGGGACAGAGGGGGAAAAGAGGGGGTGTGGGGAGGGGGGGGAGGGCCGGTGGAAAAGGGGGGAGAAAGTGTGGTGGGGGGGGGGGGGGGGGGAGGACCAGGGGGGAAGGGGAAAGAGGGGAGAGAGAGGTGTGGTGGGGGGGGTTGGGGGGTGGGGAGACAGGGCAGGGGAGAGGTTTTGGGGGGGGTGGGGGGGGGGAGCCGGGGAGAGGGGGGAGGGGGTGGGGGGGGGGGAGGGGGGGAGGGCAGAAAAGGAGGGGGGGGGGGGTGGGGTGGGGGGGTGGGGGGGGAAGAGAGGGGAGTGGGTTTGGGGGGGGGGGGAGGGGAGGGGGGGGGGGGGGAGACAGAAAAGGGGGAGAGGGTGGGGTGGGGGGCGGGGAGAAGGGGAGAGAGGGGGTTTTGGGTGGGGGGGGGGTGGGGAGGGCAAAGGGGGAGAGAGGGGGGGTGGGGGGGTGGGGGGAGTGGGGGGGGGGAAGGAGAAGAGAAGGGGAAAAGAGAGGTGGGGGGGGGGGGTGGGGGGGAAACCAAAAAAGAGAGGTTGTGGGGGGGGGGGGGAGGGCGAGAGGGGAGAGAGTTTTTGGTTTTGGGGGGGGGGAGGGCAGAGAGAGGAGAGGGGTTGGGGGGGGGGGGGGGGAGAACAGGGGGGAAAAAAGAAGGGGGGGGAGGGGGGGGGGGGGGGGGGAGGGGGACCCGAAAGGAGAGGGTTTTTTGTTGGGGGGGGGTCGGGTGGGGGGGGACCAGAGAGAGAGAGGAGGGGGGTGGGGGGGGGGGGTGGGGAGACAGAGGAGAAGGGGGGGGGGGAGGGGGGTTTTGGGGGGGTGGGGGGGGGGGGGGAGGGACAGGGGGGGGGAGAGAGAAGTGATTGGGGGGGGGGGGGGGAGAAGAGCAGAGGAGAGAGGGTTCTGGTGGAGGGGGGGGAGACAGGGGAAAAGAGGGGGAGAAGGAGAGAGAAAAGGGGGTGTGGTTGGGGGGGGGGGGGGCGGGGGGGAAGAGGGGGGGTTGGGGGGGGGGGGGAGAGGGGGGGGGGGTGGGGGGGGTTGGTTGGGGGGGGGGGTGGGGAGACAAGGGGGAGAAAAGAGAGGGTTTTGGGCGTAGGTGGGGGGGAGGGGGCAGAGGTGTGGGGGGGGGGGAGGGAGGAAGAAAAAAGAGGGGGAGAGAGAGAGGGGTGTGGGGGGGTGGGGGGGGGTGGGGGGGGGGACAGAGAAAAGAGAGGTGTGGGGGGGGGGGTGGGGAAGACAGAGGGGGGGGGGGAGAGAAAAGGGGGGGGGGTGGGGGGGGTTTGGGGGGGAGGGCAGAAAAGAGAGGGGGGGGGGTGGG
>NC_134894.1:56010404-56015404 GCF_041734735.1 Babylonia areolata | reverse complement strand
TCCCCCCTTTTCTCTTCTTTTCTTTCCCCTTTTCTCCCCCCCTCTTTTCCCCCCCCCCCCAAAAACCCCACCCACAAAACCCCACACCCACCCACACCCCCCCAACCCCCAAACACAAAATTGGTTTTTTGGGGGTTTTTGGAAAATCTGAAAAAAAACTGTTTAAAGGGGGTGGAACCCCAAAAGGGCCCCCCCCTTGGGGTGGCTGGTTAAATTGGGAACTAATAAAAAAGGGGGATGTCAGTTTAAAAAAAAGGGTAATTTTGAAACCCCTGCCATCGTTTTGTGTGGGTGTGTGTGTGTTTGTGTTTTGGGGGGGGTTTTGTGGGTCCGCCCCTTTGGGGTGGGGTTTTTTGGTTGTTTTGGGGTGTGTTCCGTTTTGGGGTTGTGTTTTGGGGGTGTTGGTGGGGTTTTGTGTTGGGGGTGTGTTTTTATGGGGTGTTTGGGGTTGTCCCCCCACCCTTGGGGGTGTTTTGGGGTGTGGGGTGTGTTTTGGGGGGTGTTTTTGTGGGGCTGTGTTTTTCAAGGGGTTTTTCGTGTCGTTTTCCCGGGGGGTTTTTTCCCCCCGTTTTCTTGGGGAGGGGCCCAGGGGCGGGGGGGAAAGGAAAAAAGCGAATTTGCGAAAAAGGAAACCCGACGTTTCCCTCAATAAAAGGTTTGGGGGTTTTCCCCCGGGGAACCTTGGGGGCGGGGCGGGGGGAGGGGGGGGGGCAGCCGGCAAAAAGACCAGCAGCCCGGGGGGCCCAGGTTTTAAATTGAGTTTTAGGGGGGAAAGGGGGGGGGTGTTTTTTTGTTTGGCCGGGGGGGCAAAATCTATTGGGGGGGAAAACCCCCCAAAACACCAAAACACCAACCCCCCAAAAACCCCCAACCCCCAAACCCCGGCCCCTTTCACAACAAAAAACACACCCCCCCACCCCCAACCCCCAAAAGGGGGGACCCCCCCAAAAACATTTCCCCACCCTGGGGAAAAAACCCCACCCCCACGGGCCCCCAAACCCCCCCATAAAACCCACACAAAACCCCCCACCCCAACCCCACCCCCACAAAAAACACCCCCCACGGGGGCCCCCCCAACCAAAATTTCCCCCCCCACGGGGGGGGCCCCCCACACACACCCCAAACCCCCCACCCCGGGGCAACACACCCCCCACAAAACCCCCCCACAAAACCCCCAAAACGGGGGGACACCCCCCCAAAACAACAACCCGGAAAATCACACGGGGGGCTTCAAAAACCACAAACCCCGGGCAAAAACCAAAACACAAAACACAAAAAACAAAAACCCCCCCCCACAAAACACCCCACCCCCCCACACACACAAAGGGGGCTTTACAACAAAAAACCAAAAACAAAAACCCCCCCCAAAACACCAAAAACCCCCACACACACGGGGCCCCCCACAAAAAACCCCCCATTTTCCCCCCAACCCCTGGGGAAAAACCACACCCCACAAAAAACCCCCCACACCCCCACACAACCCCCCACCCACACAAAACACACAAAAAACCCCCAGGGGTTTTCTTTTGGGGAAACCAAACCCAAAAAAAAAAAATATATGTTGGGGATTTTTCAGAAAGGAAAAAAAAAAAAAAAAAGGGTTTTAAGGAAAAAAACAATTTCATCCCCAAAATGGTTTTATTAAAATAAAACCCTATCCCGGGAAAGTCAAAAACCCTGGGGGAAACCCCCTCCATTTTTAATTCAAAAATCCCCCCAGTTTGAAAAATTCCCCTAATCAATTTAAACACATTCCCAAAAATCACCCGGGAAAGGGATACAGAAACAAAAGCTGTTAGATAACCCCTTTTATTTTTAAAAAAAATTTGTATTTTGGGGGCGGGGGGCGGTTTTGGTTTTGGGGGCGGTTTTTTGTTTTGGTATGTTGGGGTGGTTTTTGTTTTGTGTGTGTGTGTGTTTTGGGGGTTTTGGTTTTTGTGTGGGGAGTCAACCCTTTTTTTGGGGTGTGGTTTTTGAACCCTTTGATATTATGGTTTTTTAGGGTTTGGGAAAAAAAAGGGTTTTTTTAAAGGGGCCTAGGAGGAGGGTTTTTTTGGGTAGTTTTTGCTTTTAAAAAAGTTTCCATTATTAATTTTTTAATATTTTTTTATTTTTAGGAAAAACCCCAAAAAAAAAGTATTTGAGAAAAAATTATAAAAACCCCTTTTGGACAAAACACCCCCCCACCCCCAAAACCACCAAAACCCCAAAACCCCCACACCCCCACACAAAACCCCCCACCCACACACCCCAAAAACCTTTACTGGGCAGGGAAAGAAAAGGAGGAGAGAGAGGAAAAGGGGAAGAAGGGGGAAGGGGAGGGGGGAGGGAGGGGGAAAAGAGAGAGAGAGGAAGGAGAAAAGGTGTTTCCCGGGGGAAAAAAAAATTAAAAAAAAGGGGCAAACCAAAAGTAAGAAAAAAAAAAAAAAGAAAAAGGGGAAAGGGGAAAAAGAGAGAGGAAGGGGATACAGGAAAAAAAAAAAAAACAAGGGAAAAAATAAGGAAAAAAAAAAAAAAAGAAAAAAAAGGGGGGACAAAAGGAAAAAGGGATAAAAGAAAAAAAAAAAGAAAAAAAAGAAAAAAAAAAAAGGGGAAAGGGGAAAAAACCCGGGGAAAGGGATTTCAAGGAAAAAAAAAAACAGGGGAAAGGAAAAAAAGGGAAAAGGAAAAAAAAAGAAAGAAAAAAGGGGAAAAACAGGAAAAGGGATACAGGGGAAAAAACAACAAAAAAAAAAGGGAAAGGAAAAAGGGAAAAGGAAAAAAAAAAAGGACAGGGAAAAGGGATTTCAGAAAAAACCAAAAAAAAGAAAGAAGGAAAAAAAGGGGGGACAGGGGGAAAGGGGATTAAAAGAAAAAAAAAAACAGAAAAAAAAAAAGGAAAAAGGAAAAAAAAAGAAAACAGGGGAAAGGATACAAGAAAAAAAAAAAAACAAGGGGAAAAAAAGAAGCAAGAAAAAAAAAGGAAAGGAAAAAAAAGGAAAAAGGGGGAAGGGGGAAGGGGGAAGGGGATTTCCGAAAAAAAAAAAACAAAAAAAAGAAAGGAAAGGGAAAAAAAGAAAGAAAGGGAAAAAAAAAAACAGGGGGAAAAAATTACAAGAAAAAAAAAAAACAAGGGGGGAAAAAAAGGAAAAAAAAAGGGGGAAAAAAAGAAAAAAAGGGGAAAGGGATACCCGAAAAAAAAAAAACCCGAAAAGAAAGAAAAAGGGGGGAAAAAGAAAGACAGGGGGGAAAGGGATTTTCAGAAAAAAAAACCAAAAAAAGGGAAAAAAAGGAAAGAAAGGGAAAAAAAAAGGGAAAGGAAAAAACAGGGAAAAGGCCCTTCAGAAAAAACCAAAAAAAAAAGAAAAAAAAAGGAAAGGGGAAAAAAAAAGAAAGGAAAAAAAAAAAAAGGGACAGGAAAAATTAAAAAAGGAAAAAAAAAAAAAAACAAGGGGGAAAAAAAAGGGAAGGGGGGAAAGGGAAAAAAAAAACAAAGGAAAATGCATTTTTCAGTAAAACAAAAAAAGGGAAAGGAAAAAGGGGGAAAGAAAAAAAAAAAAAAGGGCCCGGAAGGGGAAAAAACCGAAAAAAAAAAACCCAAAAAAAGATGGGAGGGGAAAAAAAAGAAAGGAAGGGCAGGGGGAAAGGGAATACAGAAAAACAAAAAAAAAGAAAAAAAAAGGGGAAAGGAAGGGGCAGGAAGGAAAGGGATTGGGAAAAAAAAAAAACCCAAGGGAAAAAAAGGAAGGGGGGGAAAAAAAGGGGAAAGGGAAAAAAAAAGGAAAAAAAAAGGAAAAAGGGATTTCAGAAAAACAAAGAAAGGAAAAAAAAAAAAAAGGGGGAGGGGGAAGGGGGATTTCAGAAAAAAAAAAAAAAAAAAAAAAAACAACAAACCCGAAAAAATGGAAAAAATAAAGAAGGAAAAATTAAAAAAAAAAAAAAAAAATATATTTTATAACAAAAGGGGAAAGGCGGAAGAATTTGAAAGGGGAAAAAAAGAAATTTAAGGGAAAAAATACAAAAAAAAAAACGCCCCAAAAATCGGGCAATTTGGGGTTAAAAGGGAAAAGGAGTTTTTCGGGGAGGGGGGCCGGGATGCTTGGGGCGGGGCCCAAAGGGCCAGGGGGTCAGATTTTCTGGGGGGGGGGTTTTAGGGGGGGGGGGGGGGGGGGGTAGGGAGGGGGGGGGGAGGGGGGGGGAGGGGTGGGGAGGCGGAAAGGAGGGGGGGGTCGGGGGGGGGGAGGGGGGGGGGGGGGGGGGGGGGGTTTGGGGGAAAACCCCAAAAATTTTCCCTGGAACCCTTTCCCCTTTTTTACGGTTAATTTGGGGCGTTTATTCTGAAGAATTTTTGTTGCCCCCCAAGGTTTTCTTTTTTTTAGCTTTTTTTGCTCTGTCCTGAATTGTTTTGGCGGGGGGGAGGGGGGGGGTGGGGGGTTTGGTGGGTGGGGGGGTTCGGGGGGGTTTTGGGGTTTGGGGGTTGGGGGGGGGGGGGGGGCGGGGGAAATTGGGGGGGCGGGCAATTTGGGGACATGGGGGGGATGGTTTTTCCCAAAATTAAAAAATCGTTTAAAAAAAAAAAACAAAAAAAACAAAAAAAATAAAATTAGGGAGGAGAGGGGGTAAAGGGGGGAAAGGGGTATCTATCTAAACTATTTTTTTAAAGCTAGTGAGAAAGGGGAGAGAGATGGGGGGGAGAAAAAGAGGAGGGGGAGAGGGGAAAAACAAAAAAAAAAACAAAAAAAAAAAAAAAAAAACAAATAAGGTTTAAACCCCCCCCTTTAAAAAAGGGGGGGGTTAGGGGGGGGGGGAAGGGGGGGGGAGGGGAGAAAAAGCTTTTTAAAAAAAAAGGGGACAATAGACCCCTAGGGGGGGGGGGTGGGGGTTTGTGTGTTTGTGTATGTGTTTTGGGGTGTGTGTGTTATGTTGTGTGTTGGGGTTGGTTTTTTGCGTTTTTGAGTGTTTCATTTAACGGGGGAGGGGAGGGGAAAAGTTTCAGGGGGAAGGGAAGGGGAAAAAGAGGG
>NC_134894.1:55982629-55985129 GCF_041734735.1 Babylonia areolata | reverse complement strand
AGAGAGGAGGGAAATAGAGAGAGGGAGAGAGAGGGGGAGAGAGAGAGGGAGAGAGAGAGGGGGGAGAGAAAGAGAGAGGGAGAGAGAGGGAGAGAGAGAGGGGGAGAGAGAGGGGAGAGAGAGAGAGAGGGAGAAAGAGAGAGGGAGAGAGAGAGGGGGAGGGAGGGAGAGAGAGAGGGGGAGAGAGAGAGAGGGAGAGAGAGGGGGAGAGAGGGAGAGAGAGAGAGAGAGAGGAAGACAGAGAGAGAGGGAGGTAGAGGGAGAGAGAGAGGAAGATAGAGATGGAGAGAGAGAGGGAGAGAGAGAGAGAGAGAGAGAGAGGGAGAGAGACAGGGAGAGAGACACAGAGAGAGAACGGGAGAGAGAGAGAGAGGGAAAGGGAGACAGAGAGAGAGAGACAGAGAGAGAGAAAGAGAAAGAGAGAGAGAGAGATCATGGCTGTGACGATGATAATGGCAACTGTGAAGGCAGTGACAATGACAGGTATATGATCGTAGGTGAATGAATTGTTTGCAAATCTGCTTGTTTATTATTATTATTATTATTTAAATAAAAATAAAAATATATATATATATATATATATATATATATATATATATATATATATATATGAATAGATAGGTAGAGTTATGGCAGCCTGATAAACACGTGATGGACAGGAAAAAAAAATGAACGAATGAAAGAAACGAGGAAGAGAACTGTGACACATAGCAAACAAAGACAGGAAACAGAATCAACGGAAAAGACAAGAAAAAACAAGAGGCAAAGCCTTCAAGACTCACTTGTGCTTCACGCTTTATCCTGTAAAGGAATCATTAGGAGGAAGAAAAAAAAGAGATTTTAAAAATGGTTGAAAAGTGCTCTGTATTAAATATGATGGATAAGCTTGGGAGAAGAAAAAAGAAAAGAAAAGTAAAAAAAAAATTGTAATGTTTAAGATGAGAAAAATCAGTTTAAAGCAAATTAAGTCCCCTAGCATTAATTACAGAGTAATTTCCCTTTTTTTTTACTATCTGCACCAAAACGTTTGCAAAAAATAAATAAAACTTCCATGCGTAGCAAAAGAAGTTCCTGTTTGAACAAAAAAATGATAATAATGACTGCTCTTGTTGTTGTGTCGAATATCAGATCAAAGTGCCAAGTTTAGAGAATACAAAAAATATAAATATAACAGTAAATGCAGTTTGCATATAATTAGGCTTCATTTAAAAAAAATTTTGTGCCCATCCCAGAGGTGCAATATTGTTTAAAACAAGATGGCTGGAAAGAACTGATTTTTTTTTCTATTTTTATGCCTAATTTGGTGTCAACTGACAAAGTATTTGCAGAGAAAATGTCAATGTTAAAGTTTACCACGGACACACAGACACACACACACACACACACACACAGACAACCGAACACCGGGTTAAAACACAGACTTACTTTGTTTACACAAGTGAGTCAAAAAAGAACGAAAAAGAAACGTGGGACACCGAAAAAGAGGAGGAAAAAAGAATAAAGAAACCAAGACACAAAAAAGAGAAGGAGAGAAAAAAGAAAGAAAGAAAGAAAGACAGGAGGAAAAGAAAAAAAAAGAAACTAAAGACACAGGAAGAGAGGAAGCAAAAAAAAAAGAAAAGAATAAAGAAACAAATAAAGGAAGGAAGAAAAGGAAAAAAGAAACCAACAGAAAGAGAGGAATAATTAAAAAAACGAAAGAAAGAAAGAAAGAAGGGAGAAAAAAGAAAGAAAGAAAGAAAAGATGGAAAGAAGAAAAAGAAAAAGAAGCTAGGACACAAAAAGAGAGAAAGAAAGAAACAAATAAAGGAAGGAAGGAAAGAAAAAGAAATACAACACAGAAAGAATGGAAGAAAAAAAGAAAAAAAAAAAGAAATGAAAAGAGAAAAGAAAAGAGAAACTACGACACAAAAAGAGAGAAAGAAAGAAAAAAAGAAACAAACAAACAAAGAAAGGAAGGAAGAAGGATAAAAGAAACAAACAAAGGAAGGAAGGAAGAAAAGAAAAAGAAACTAAAGACACGGAAAGAGAGGAAGAAAGAAAAACAAACAAACAAAGAAAGGAAGGAAGAAGAAAGAAACAAACAAGGAAAGAAAGGAAGGAAGAAAAAAAAAAAAAAAGAAACTACAGACAGAGAGAGAGAGAGAGGAAGAATTTTTTTTTAAAAGGAAGGAATGAAGAAAAGAAAGAAAACTACAACACAGAAAGAATGGAAGAAAACGAAAAGAAAAATGAAAAAAAAAAAGAAAGGAAAGGAAAAAAAGAAAGAGAAACTACGACACAAAAAGAGAGAAAGAAAGAAGAAAGAAACAAACAAGGAAAGGAAGGAAGAAAAGAAAAAGAAATTAAAGACACGGAAAGAGAGGAAGATTTTTTTTAAGAAAGAAAGAAAGGAAGGAAAAAAAATAAAGACACAGAAAGAGAGGAAGAAAGAAAAAAGAAATAAAGAAGGAAGGAAGAAAAGAAAAAGAAATTAAAGACACAGGAAGAGAGGAGGATT
>NC_134894.1:55975129-55977629 GCF_041734735.1 Babylonia areolata | reverse complement strand
ACATGTAATATGCAGCTTCTGTTCAAACGTGTGTGTGTGTGTGTGTGTGTGTGTGTGTGTGTGTGTGTGTGTGTGTGTGTGTGTGTGCAGTGCGTGCATGTACGAGTATGCACAAGTTTTTATATTGATATGCACTTGTATGTAACCTAATTTCTACTGTATCTATGTTTGTGTATGGTTTTCGATTTATGTTCGTGTCTTGTTATGTACTACCTCCCCCAATATTCCTTGTGACCTCGGTACACTTGATAATAAAGACATATTCTTTACTATCCTATTCGATTCTATATAATCTAGAGAAACTAGGAACTGAACTGAAGAGAGTTCTGTTAGTATGTAAGCTCGTGTGAGTTGTGTGGGGGGTGGGGGTGGGGGTGGGGGGGGGGGAGGGGCAGCATTTATGTGCGGCGTGCGATGGAGCGTGCGTGTGTGGGAGTGTTTTGTTGCTGGGAAGAGAAAGGATCAAGGAAGCGTCTTGGTCTTATGGGAGGTCGCATCCTTCTCGCAAAACAAGATTATCACAAATAAGGAGAAAAAACAAGCAGACGTATAAACAAAACTATCAAAGTGTCCCGGGGGGGAAGAAATGGTGGGGGGCGGGGGGTCGTGTGTGTGTGTGGGGGTGTGTGGGGGGGGGGGAGGGGGGGGGGGGTAACAGAACGAAAGACAAAGATAGATACAACGGCTCCAAGAAGATTGGGATGATGCCTAGATGGTTTCTCTTTTCCTTCCTTACTCCCTCCCTCACACACACACACACACACACACACACACACACACACACACACACACATACGCACGCGGGCGCATACGCACGCGCACGCACGTATTATGTATGTACACTCTCTCTTTCTCGCGACTAGCCACCGCCCCCACCCTCTCCATCTCTCTCTCTCTCTCTCTCTCTCTCTCTCTCTCTCTTCTCTCCCCCCCCCTCCCCCCCCCCCACCTCTCTCTCTCTCTCTTTTACCCTGGTTAGATGGGGGATTCTTTTACGATAGAAAAACAAAACAACAACAACAACAACAAAAATACAGCGAACAGGTTGACACATATGCATTTCATTCAGTCGAACAATCTCTTCTTATCTTCCTTTATCATTCACACATAGGCATATTTCTTTCTACTCTATCATACACATAGGTCCAACACTCGGCTTATATCACAGATTGACATAAGTTTATATATGGGCCAACAGCAAAGTGAGAGCTGTATTATCAATGGTTTCTCCAGTCAATGGGAAACCATTTACAGCTTAGTCTTTTTGTGAAGGACTATGACTCTCAAACTAGGAGGCAAAATTGCACTGGCTCTTAGTGCTGCAGCCTTGTGGGCTAGTTGGCCTTTGGGAACCATCCCAACGCCGACTGTCCTAAAACCCGCTTGGCCGAGAGAGTGGGGATGTACTTGGGCAAGACACTCTCCACTAAAATCAAATTCTAGCCCAAATAGTCGGAACAGCTGTTGTCTCCTCTGCTGTTCTGATGGTCATAGTCGGACACGACTGACTGTCATCATATATCATACACAGCAAATGTCACAGTGTTTACACAAGTCAAATACATTTAACTCTCTCCATACGGACGGCGAAAGAGACGACGTTAACAGCGTTTCACCCCAATTACCATCATCAAAATATTGCAAGCGGAAGGCTCTTATACTGAAGAGGTGAATGTTGACAAAGAATACCACAATTCTGACGACGGAAGCTAAAGTTTGGGTCATTCAGACACCCACTGGACATCCGAGGGGTCTGTGTAGAGGAGAAGAGAGGACTGGCCGTACTGAGTGAGTTAACTGTGAACTAACAGCTGCGATATCAACCGTTCCGAGAGTCATAGAAAATGTCGTTTACGTTTTTTTATTTTTTTTTTTAATTCGCCCATGTTTATATAATTATTTCTCATAATACCTAATTGTTAAGCTTAGACAGTCTAATAAGAGTTTGTGGACAGAAGTGTTTTTCTTTGTAGATGCACGAAATACCTTGAGGGTATTTTGATGTGAACTTCCTGAACACTGTGACATTTCATGTGACATTTCACCAGCTTTTTCATAAGTAAGTACACCGTTTTCCTGAAGAAGTCGATGGATATCATGAACAGAATATCTTTAAGGGACTATCAGTAATCACATCAACAATCCTCTCCCCTTTTCCCCCACCCCCCAACTTTTTTTTTTCAAGGTTGTCCGTTATTTTATTTATTTTATTCCACGCCATACCGCTTTGTAATGTAGCCCAAAAGAAATCTAATTCCTTGGCCATACCCCGAGACTATCCGCAATGATTCTAATTCTCTCTCTCTCTCTCTCTCTCTCTCTCTCTCTCTTCCAGCCCCCTCTCTCTCGTTCTCTCTTCTCCTCTCCTCCCTCCCTCTCTCTCTCTCTCTCTCTCTCTCTCTTGTCTCTCTCTCTCTCTCTCTTCTCTCTCTCTCTCTCTCTCTCTCTCTCTCTCTCTCTCTCTCTCTCTCTCTCTTCCAGTCCCCCTCTCTCTCGTTCT
>NC_134894.1:55957629-55967629 GCF_041734735.1 Babylonia areolata | reverse complement strand
ATTGTTGTTGTTGGTGTTGGTGGTGGTGGTGTCATTGTTGCTGTTGTTGTTGGTGGTGGTGGTGGTGTCATTGTTGTTGTTGGTGGTGGTGGTGGTGGTGTCATTGTTGTTGTTGGTGGTGGTGGTGGTGGTGTCATTGTTGTTGTTGGTGCTGGTGGTGGTGGTGTCATTGTTGCTGTTGGTGGTGGTGGTGGTGGTGTCATTGTTGTTGGTGTTGGTGGTGGTGGTGGTGTCATTGTTGCTGTTGTTGGTGTTGTTGTTGGTGGTGGTGGTGGTGGTGTCATTGTTGTTGGTGTTGGTGGTGGTGGTGGTGTCATTGTTGCTGTTGTTGGTGTTGTTGTTGGTGGTGGTGGTGGTGGTGGTGGTGTCATTGTTGTTGTTGTTGGTGTTGGTGGTGGTGGTGGTGTCATTGTTGCTGTTGTTGGTGGTGGTGGTGGTGTCATTGTTGTTGTTGGTGGTGGTGGTGGTGGTGTCATTGTTGTTGGTGTTGGTGATGGTGGTGGTGGTGTCATTGTTGTTGGTGTTGGTGGTGGTGGTGGTGTCATTGTTGTTGTTGGTGGTGGTGGTGGTGGTGTCATTGTTGTTGTTGTTGGTGGTGGTGGTGGTGTCATTGTTGTTGGTGTTGGTGGTGGTGGTGGTGGTGGTGTCATTGTTGTTGATGGTGGTGGTGGTGGTGGTGTCATTGTTGTTGTTGGTGGTGGTGGTGGTGTCATTGTTGTTGATGGTGGTGGTGGTGGTGGTGTCATTGTTGTTGGTGTTGTTGGTGGTGGTGGTGGTGTCATTGTTGTTGATGGTGGTGGTGGTGGTGGTGTCATTGTTGCTGTTGTTGTGGGGTGGTGGTGGTGCATTGTTGTTGTTGTTGTTGGTGGTGGTGGTGTCATTGATGCTGTTGTTGGTGGGTGGTGGTGTCATAGTTGTTGTTGGTGGTGGTGGGGTCATGTTAGTTGGTGGGAACTGTATACAGACATGCAATTTTGATCGATCATTGTTGGGTGGGTATGAATCAGACAACTAGTTGATAAATTTAGGACAAACACACTAACACAGAGAGAGAGAGGAGTAGATTGAGTGTTGAGGAAGGAGAGGAGGAGGACAAGACAGAAAAGAGAAATGGAAGAGGGAGGGCAGTGAGATGGCGGTGGGTGGTGAGAGCAATTGTAGTATAAAGGGAGGATGAGGAGGAGGGAGGATGAGATGAGAGAAGTAGTAAAACGCTGTTGTAACACATGAGGAACAGTGGGGTGAGATGAGATGAGGGAGGGTGTGTGTGTGTGGGGGGGGGTGGGGTCGAGAAGCCAGCCTTTCAGTGTTTCTCCGTGTTGTGGTGGACGACAAGTCTAATATCGATTTGTTTTTCTCTCTCTCTGTCTGTGTGTAGACCAACCCCCCTCCACACTCTCCGTCCTCCCTCCTCTTACTCCAACCCCCCCCCCGCGCTGGTGTCTGTGTCATTCCCTGTATGTGCTGACGAACTGTGCGCTCCCATTGTGTTTTTTCCCCTAGGGTACTATTCTCAACTTTTTATCTTTTCTCCTCTCCGGAAAACAAATAGCAAAGCCCCCCCCCCTATCCCACCCAAAAAAAAAAAAAAAAAAAATATGCTTTTTCCTTTCAATTCTGGTTGTCGGTGTTCTTGATGTTTTGTTGTTGTTGTTGTTGCATTTTTTTTTGTTGTTGTTCTTTTTTTTTTTTTTTCATTTTTTTTTATATGTTGTCATGGTCTGTGATCATGAAAGGTGTGTGGCTTTTGCGGTTGTTGTTGTTGTTGTTGTTCTTCTTCTTCTTCTTCTTCTGTATTGTTGTTATTCTTTTATTGCTTCCTGTCTGTTGTTGTCATGAATGTTGTTGTTACTGTCGCCTGCCTCCTTTTTTTTTTTCTTCTTTCCGTTTTTTTTTTTTTTTTTTTTTTTTTTTTGTTGCTGTTGGTGGTGGTGGTGGTGTCATTGTTGTTTTTGCTGTTGTTGGTGGTGGTGGTGGTGTCATTGTTGTTGTTGGTGTTGGTGGTGGTGGTGGTGTCATTGTTGTTTTTGTTGTTGGTGGTGGTGGTGGTGTCATTGTTGTTTTTGTTGGTGGTGGTGGTGGTGTCATTGTTGTTTTTGTTGGTGGTGGTGGTGGTGTCATTGTTGCTGTTGGTGGTGGTGGTGGTGGTGTCATTGTTGTTGTTGGTGGTGGTGGTGTTGTCATTGTTGTTTTTGTTGTTGGTGGTGGTGGTGGTGTCATTGTTGCTGTTGTTGGTGGTGGTGGTGGTGGTGTCATTGTTGTTGCTGTTGGTGGTGGTGGTGGTGTCATTGTTGTTGTTGGTGTTGGTGGTGGTGGTGGTGTCATTGTTCCTGTTGGTGTTGTTGGTGGTGGTGGTGTCATTGTTGCTGTTGGTGTTGGTGGTGGTGGTGGTGTCATTGTTGCTGTTGGTGTTGTTGGTGGTGGTGGTGTCATTGTTGTTGTTGTTGGTGGTGGTGGTGGTGTCATTGTTGTTGTAGTTGTTGGTGGTGGTGGTGGTGGTGGTGGTGTCATTGTTGTTGTTGTTGTTGGTGGTGGTGGTGGTGGTGGTGGTGTCATTCTTGCTGTTGTTGGTGGTGGTGGTTGTGTCATTGTTGTTGTTGGTGGTGGTGGTGGTGGTGTCATTGTTGCTGTTGTTATTGGTGGTGGTGGTGGTGTCATTGTTGTTGGTGGTGTTGGTGGTGGTGGTGTCATTGTTGTTTTTGTTGGTGGTGGTGGTGTCATTGTTGTTGTTGTTGGTGGTGGTGGTGTCATTGTTGTTGTTGTTGGTGGTGGTGGTGTCATTGTGGTGGTGGTGGTGGTGTCATTGTTGTTTTTGGTGGTGGTGGTGGTGGTGTCATTGTTGCTGTTGGTGTTGGTGGTGGTGGTGTCATTGTTGTGTTGTTGTTGGTGGTGGTGGTGGTGTCATTGTTGCTGTTGTTGGTGGTGGTGGTGGTGTCATTGTTGTTGTTGGTGGTGGTGGTGGTGGTGTCATTGTTGCTGTTGTTGGTGGTGGTGTCATTGTTGTTGTTGTTGGTGGTGGTGGTGGTGGTGTCATTGTTGTTGTTGGTGGTGGTGGTGGTGGTGGTGTCATTGTTGTTGTTGTTGGTGTTGGTGGTGGTGGTGTCATTGTTGCTGTTGTTGTTGGTGGTGGTGGTGGTGTCATTGTTGTTGGTGGTGGTGGTGGTGTCATTGTTGTTGTTGGTGGTGGTGGTGGTGGTGTCATTGTTGTTGTTGTTGGTGGTGGTGGTGTCATTGTTGCTGTTGGTGTTGGTGGTGGTGGTGGTGTCATTGTTGCTGTTGTTGTTGGTGGTGGTGGTGGTGTCATTGTTGTTGTTGGTGGTGGTGGTGGTGGTGGTGGTGTCATTGTTGTTGTTGTTGGTGTTGGTGGTGGTGGTGTCATTGTTGCTGTTGTTGTTGGTGGTGGTGGTGGTGTCATTGTTGTTGGTGGTGGTGGTGGTGTCATTGTTGTTTTTGGTGGTGGTGGTGGTGGTGTCATTGTTGTTGTTGTTGGTGGTGGTGGTGGTGCCATTGTTGTTGTTGGTGGTGGTGGTGGTGTCATTGTTGTTGGTGGTGGTGGTGGTGGTGTCATTCTTGTTGGTGGTGGTGGTGGTGTCATTGTTGCTGTTGTTGGTGGTGGTGGTGGTGGTGTCATTGTTGCTGTTGTTGTTGGTGGTGGTGGTGGTGTCATTGTTGTTGTTGGTGTTGGTGGTGGTGGTGTCATTGTTGCTGTTGGTGTTGGTGGTGGTGGTGTCATTGTTGTTGGTGGTGGTGGTGGTGGTGGTGTCATTGTTGTTGTTGGTGGTGGTGGTGGTGGTGTCATTGTTGCTGTTGCTGTTGCTGTTGGTGGTGGTGGTGTCATTGTTGCTGTTGGTGGTGGTGGTGTCATTGTTGTTGGTGGTGTTGGTGGTGGTGGTGTCATTGTTGGTGGTGGTGGTGTCATTGTTGTTTTTGGTGGTGGTGGTGGTGGTGTCATTGTTGCTGTTGGTGTTGGTGGTGGTGGTGGTGTCATTGTTGCTGTTGTTGGTGGTGGTGGTGGTGTCATTGTTGCTGTTGTTGGTGGTGGTGGTGGTGGTGTCATTGTTGCTGTTGTTGGTGGTGGTGGTGGTGTCATTGTTGCTGTTGTTGTTGGTGGTGGTGGTGGTGTCATTGTTGCTGTTGTTGGTGGTGGTGGTGGTGTCATTGTTGCTGTTGGTGGTGGTGGTGGTGGTGTCATTGTTGCTGTTGTTGGTGGTGGTGTCATTGTTGTTGTTGTTGGTGGTGGTGGTGTCATTGTTGTTGTTGGTGGTGGTGGTGGTGTCATTGTTGCTGTTGGTGTTGGTGGTGGTGGTGTCATTGTTGTTGTTGTTGGTGGTGGTGGTGGTGTCATTGTTGCTGTTGGTGTTGGTGGTGGTGGTGGTGTCATTGTTGTTGTTGGTGTTGGTGGTGGTGGTGGTGTCATTGTTGTTGTTGGTGGTGGTGGTGGTGGTGTCATTGTTGCTGTTGGTGGTGGTGGTGGTGGTGGTGTCATTGTTGCTGTTGGTGTTGGTGGTGGTGGTGGTGGTGTCATTGTTGTTGTTGTTGGTGTTGGTGGTGGTGGTGTCATTGTTGCTGTTGTTGTTGGTGGTGGTGGTGTCATTGTTGTTGGTGGTGGTGGTGGTGTCATTTTTGTTGGTGGTGGTGGTGGTGGTGTCATTGTTGTTTTTGGTGGTGGTGGTGGTGGTGTCATTGTTGTTGTTGTTGGTGGTGGTGGTGGTGCCATTGTTGTTGTTGGTGGTGGTGGTGGTGTCATTGTTGTTGGTGGTGGTGGTGGTGGTGTCATTGTTGTTGTTGGTGGTGGTGGTGTCATTGTTGCTGTTGTTGGTGGTGGTGGTGGTGTCATTGTTGTTGTTGGTGGTGGTGTCATTGTTGCTGTTGTTGGTGGTGGTGGTGGTGTCATTGTTGCTGTTGTTGTTGGTGGTGGTGGTGTCATTGTTGTTGTTGTTGTTGGTGGTGGTGGTGGTGTCATTGTTGCTGTTGTTGTTGGTGGTGGTGGTGGTGTCATTGTTGTTGTTGTTGGTGGTGGTGGTGTCATTATTGCTGTTGTTGTTGGTGGTGGTGGTGGTGTCATTGTTGTTGTTGTTGTTGGTGGTGGTGGTGTCATTGTTGTTTTTGTTGGTGGTGGTGGTGGTGTCATTGTTGCTGTTGTTGTTGGTGGTGGTGGTGTCATTGTTGCTGTTGTTGTTGGTGGTGGTGGTGGTGTCATTGTTGGTGGTGTTGGTGGTGGTGGTGTCATTGTTGTTGCTGTTGGTGGTGGTGGTGGTGTCATTGTTGCTGTTGTTGGTGGTGGTGGTGGTGGTGTCATTGTTGTTGTTGTTGGTGGTGGTGGTGGTGTCATTGTTGTTGCTGTTGGTGGTGGTGGTGGTGGTGTCATTGGTGTTGATGGTGGTGGTGGTGGTGGTGTCATTGTTGCTGTTGTTGTTGGTGGTGGTGGTGGTGTCATTTTTGTTGTTGGTGGTGGTGGTGGTGGTGGTGTCATTGTTGCTGTTGGTGGTGGTGGTGGTGGTGTCATTGCTGTTGTTGTTGGTGGTGGTGGTGGTGTCATTGTTGCTGTTGTTGTTGGTGGTGGTGGTGGTGTCATTGTTGTTGTTGTTGGTGGTGGTGGTGGTGTCATTGTTGCTGTTGTTGTTGGTGGTGGTGGTGTCATTGCTGTTGTTGTTGGTGGTGGTGGTGGTGTCATTGTTGCTGTTGGTGGTGGTGGTGGTGGTGTCATTGTTGCTGTTGTTGGTGGTGGTGGTGGTGGTGTCATTGTTGTTGGTGTTGGTGGTGGTGGTGTCATTGTTGTTGGTGTTGGTGGTGGTGGTGGTGGTGTCATTGTTGCTGTTGGTGGTGGTGGTGGTGGTGTCATTGTTGTTGGTGTTGGTGGTGGTGGTGTCATTGTTGTTTTTGTTGTTGGTGGTGGTGGTGTCATTGTTGTTGTTGTTGGTGGTGGTGGTGGTGTCATTGTTGGTGGTGGTGGTGTCATTGTTGCTGTTGTTGTTGGTGGTGGTGGTGGTGTCATTGTTGGTGGTGTTGGTGGTGGTGGTGTCATTGTTGCTGTTGGTGGTGGTGGTGGTGGTGTCATTGTTGCTGTTGTTGTTGTTGGTGGTGGTGGTGGTGGTGTCATTGTTGTTGTTGGTGTTGGTGTTGGTGGTGTCATTGTTGCTGTTGTTGGTGGTGGTGTTGGTGGTGGTGGTGTCATTGTTGTTGTTGTTGGTGGTGGTGGTGTCATTGTTGTTGTTGTTGGTGGTGGTGGTGGTGTCATTGTTGTTGTTGTTGGTGGTGGTGGTGGTGTCATTGTTGTTGTTGTTGGTGGTGGTGGTGGTGTCATTGTTGTTGTTGGTGGTGGTGGTGGTGTCATTGTTGTTGTTGTTGGTGGTGGTGGTGGTGTCATTGTTGTTGTTGTTGGTGGTGGTGGTGTCATTGTTGTTGTTGTTGGTGGTGGTGGTGGTGTCATTGTTGTTGTTGTTGTTGGTGGTGGTGGTGTCATTGTTGTTGTTGGTGGTGGTGGTGGTGTCATTGTTGTTGTTGTTGGTGGTGGTGGTGTCATTGTTGTTGTTGGTGGTGGTGGTGGTGGTGGTGTCATTGTTGTTGTTGTTGGTGGTGGTGGTGGTGTCATTGTTGTTGTTGTTGGTGGTGGTGGTGGTGTCATTGTTGTTGTTGTTGGTGGTGGTGGTGGTGTCATTGTTGTTGTTGTTGGTGGTGGTGGTGGTGTCATTGTTGTTGTTGTTGGTGGTGGTGGTGGTGTCATTGTTGCTGTTGGTGTTGGTGGTGGTGGTGGTGTCATTGTTGTTGTTGGTGGTGGTGGTGGTGGTGTCATTGTTGTTTTTGGTGTTGGTGGTGGTGGTGGTGTCATTGTTGTTGGTGGTGGTGGTGTTGTCATTGTTGTTGTTGTTGGTGGTGGTGGTGGTGTCACTGTTGTTGGTGGTGGTGGTGGTGTCATTGTTGTTGGTGGTGTTGGTGGTGGTGGTGTCATTGTTGCTGTTGTTGGTGGTGGTGGTGGTGTCATTGTTGTTGTTGTTTGTGGTGGTGGTGGTGTCATTGTTGTTGTTGTTGGTGGTGGTGGTGTCATTGTTGTTGTTGTTGGTGGTGGTGGTGGTGTCATTGTTGTTGTTGTTGGTGGTGGTGGTGTCATTGTTGTTGTTGGTGGTGGTGGTGGTGGTGGTGTCATTGTTGTTGTTGGTGGTGGTGGTGGTGGTGTCATTGTTGTTGTTGTTGGTGGTGGTGGTGGTGGTGGTGTCATTGTTGTTGTTGGTGTTGGTGGTGGTGGTGTCATTGTTGCTGTTGTTGTTGGTGGTGGTTGTGTCATTGTTGTTGTTGGTGTTGGTGGTGGTGGTGTCATTGTTGCTGTTGTTGGTGGTGTTGGTGGCTGGTGGTGTCATTGTTGTTGGTGGTGGTGTCATTGTTGTTTTTGGTGGTGGTGGTGGTGGTGTCATTGTTGTTTTTGTTGTTGGTGGTGGTGGTGTCATTGTTGTTGTTGTGTTGGTGGTGGTGGTGTCATTGTTGCTGTTGTTGTTGGTGGTGGTGGTGGTGTCATTGTTGTTGCTGTTGGTGGTGGTGGTGGTGTTGTGTTGTTGGTGGTGGTGGTGTCATTGTTGCTGTTGTTGGTGGTGGTGGTGGTGTCATTGCTGCTGTTGTTGGTGGTGGTGGTGGTGTCATTGTTGTCTGTTGTTGGTGGTGGTGGTGGTGTCATTGTTGTTGGTGGTGGTGGTGGTGTTGTCATTGTTGTTGTTGTTGGTGGTGGTGGTGGTGTCATTGTTGCTGTTGTGTGGTGGTGGTGGTGTCATTGTTGTTGGTGGTGTTGGTGGTGGTGGTGTCATTGTTGCTGTTGTTGGTGGTGGTGGTGGTGTCATTGTTGTTGTTGGTTGGTGGTGGTGGTGGTGTCATTGTTGTTGTTGTTGGTGGTGGTGGTGGTGGTGTCATTGTTGTTTGTGTTGTTGGTGGTGGTGGTGTCATTGTTGCTGTTGTTGGTGGTGGTGGTGGTGGTGTCATTGTTGTTGTTGGTGGTGGTGGTGGTGGTGTCATTGTTGTTGTTGGTGGTGTTGGTGGTGGTGGTGTCATTGTTGCTGTTGTTGTTGGTGGTGGTGGTGTCATTGTTGTTGTTGTTGTGTTGGTGTTGGTGGTGGTGGTGTCATTGTTGTTGTTGTGGTGGTGGTGGTGTCATTGTTGCTGTTGGTGGTGGTGGTGGTGGTGTCATTGTTGTTGGTGTTGGTGGTGGTGGTGGTGTCATTGTTGTTGTTGTTGGTGTTGGTGGTGGTGGTGTCATTGTTGCTGTTGTTGGTGGTGGTGGTGGTGTTGTTGGTAACTGCTCCCCCTTCTTTGCTGATGCTGTCGTTGCTACTGGTATTTTTCTTCTTCTAGTTTTCTACTTCTTTTTCCTCCTCCTCCTCTCTTTTCTCTTCTTCGCGCCGCTCACACTCCCACCACATCCACCACCTTCCCCCCACCTCCACCCACCCACCCTACCCCCACAACCCCGCCCCCGCTTGTTCCAAGTCTTCTGATGGTCTTGGTTTCTGTGGGGTTTTTTTTTTTCGAGATTTTATATTTTCCGATGTTGATTATTCCACACATTTCACGTAGGTTTTGAAACAGCTGAGAGTAAGGTGGGGACATCTTGCCACACATATCTATATACCTTCAGCATTGCCCTAGAATACCTTTAAATTTTAAATTTGCTTTTCCTATCGGTGTTTCAAGGATATCCAAACATTTGCGATTCTCCTTTTCGAAAAAAAGAAAGAAAAGAGAAAAAAAAAGGTGATTAACTCGATCCTCGAGGAAAATTCTGGTTTGTTTCAGACTTCGTGACTCTGGAGATGATTTGAAGATGATTTTGGAAATCCATTATTCACGCAGTACATCTTTGTTTGTTCATTCTGGAAACTCAGTCTTTTGAGAACAAAGACATTTATTCGGTCGACCTCGCCTCCTGGTCTGATTGCGTACAATACTTACATGCAATCTTGGACGCTGCTGACTAGGCTCCGCTCAGTTCTGAAGCTTTGGCCTTTTGTATCTTGGCCTTAGTGTTCCAGCAAACTGAATGTGATTGGGGGGAAAAGGTCAAAATGACGTGACAAGACAATGAACTGCTCTCTAAAGGTCAAACACTGTGACAACGGAAAGGGGAAAAGTTCAGGGACAGTTTCAGTTTCAGTTTCAGTTTCAGTAGCTCAAGGAGGCGTCACTGCGTTCGGACAAAACCATATACGCTACACCACATCTGCCAAGCAGATGCCTGACCAGCAGCGTAACCCAGCGCGCTTAGTCAGGCCTTGAGAAAAAAAGAAGAAAAAAAAAGGGGAATAAATAATAGATAAGCTTACTTAAATAAATAAATAAATAAATAAATAATAATTATGATATAGAAAAAGGTAGTAGTAATAATTATATAATATAATACTAAAAAAAAATCAAATAAATAAATAAATAAGACAACAATGATGATAAATAAGCGAATAAATGTAAAACATGAAGACACACATTCACACATACACCCACACATGCATAACAGATATGCACCAAACATGCAGTTTAACAGATATGAAAGCACAGTCAAATACATATAAACGTACATGAGCTCCAACACACACACACACACACACACATACACACAGGGACAGTAACGACTGGCAGTTCATCATGATGAAAAAAACAACATTGGAGCTCGACTGGTTGTCGCACGCAACTTATTGGACGGAAAATACAACAGATTGTATCCTCACCGACGGACGCAATAGCCGAGTGGTTAAAGCGTTGGACTGTCAATATGAGGGTCCCCGGTTCGAATCACGGTGACGGCGCCTGGTGAGTAAAGGGTGGAGATTTTTACGATCTCCCAGGTCAACATATGTGCAGACCTGCTAGTGCCTGAACCCCCTTCGTGTGTATATGCAAGCAGAAGATCAAATACGCACGTTAAAGATCCTGTAATCCATGTCAGCGTTCGGTGGGTTATGGAAACAAGAACATACCCAGCATGCACACCCCCGAAAACGGAGTATGGCTGCCTACATGGCGGGGT
>NC_134894.1:55947629-55950129 GCF_041734735.1 Babylonia areolata | reverse complement strand
CTTACCCAACGCGTAACCCAACGCGCATGGACCAGTGGTCGGCAGGTTCACGGCACAAGCTGTCAACGAGGAATATGACGCATGTAGCAGTGACGTCACATCAACTACGTGTTGTGGGTTGCTGGGGGTAGTAGGGGAGGGGGATTGGGAGGGGGCGGGGAGGGGGAGGGGAAGGTTACGTTGTACGTTGCACAAGGACAGAGAAACAGTCACTTTTATGCCTCTGTCCTTGATCCCTAATAAATTTAGGAATTATAAAATAAAATAATAATAATAATAATAAAAATAATAATAATAATAACTTGCTTATTTGTATTTGTACTTCTTTTTATCACAACAGATTTCTCTGTGTGAAATTCGGGCTGTTCTCCCCAGGGAGAGCGCGTCGCTACACTACATCGCCACACATTTTTTTTGTATTTTTTTTCCTGCGTGCAGTTTTATTTGTTTTTCCTATCGAAGTGGATTTTTCTACAGAATTTTGCCAAGAACAACCCTTTTGTTGCCGTGGGTTCTTTTATGTGCGCTAAGTGCATGTTGCACACGGGACCTCGCTTTATCGTCTCATCCGATTGACTAGCTTCCAGACCACCACTCAAGGTCTAGTTGAAGGGGAGAAAATATCGGCGGCTGAGCCGTGATTCGAACCAGTGCGCTCAGATTCTCTCGCTTCCTAGGCGGACGCGTTACCTCTAGGCCATCACTCCACTATAGGTTCATGTTTGGAATTGTTGAATGTGCTTGAATTATCGACGGATTAGAAGACTTTTTTTTTTAATGTTGCTAGGACCAAGGGGCCATGTGAGTGGAAAGATGACAGAAATAAAGAGGGCAGAACAGTGAAGAGAGAGAAAAAGAAAAGATCACCTGTCAGTGGAAACATGCTTTTTTTTTCGTTAACTAAACAGTGACCCCTATGTTCTCATGGGGAAACCAGTAGGTGGTCTACTCATGCTGATTCCGAACAAAATACTGTTGAACATCCATGTACGTACGAGCACTAGCAGGTTTAGCAGGTGTGTGTGTGTGTGTGTGTGTGTGTGTGTGTGTGTGTGTGTGTGTGTGTGTGTGTGTGTGAGAGAGAGAGAGAGAGAGAGAGAGAGAGAGAGAGAGAGAAACGAAACGAAAGTTTATTCAATAAGGCCATGGCCCCATTTGAAGGGGTGATTACATATTTTGTAAGTATAGATTTGCATAAGAATATAATCTTACAACATGTATGCTCAAAGCTCTGTTCTCTTTAACCGGTTAAATCATGAAACTCCGTCGTTTTAATGACCTATAGATAAATATGGCAAGATTCGAAAAAACGAGAGAGAGAGAGAGAGAGAGAGAGAGAGAGAGAGAGAGAGAGAGAGATTCAAATGGTTTAATGACTTAAGCAACATGCTCATATCACCAAGCGGAAAACACGCTCCCCCCCCCCCCCCCCCCCCCCCCCCCCCCCCCCCCCCCCCCGCTTCCTCCACCGCTTCCATCGTTCCCTCCCTACTACACTTTTAGGCTTTTCACAAAACATTCTTCTGCTTTTTCATAAGGAATACAAAACACTAATTATCTAACGGTATGTATACGCACAATCTTCGTGGACTACTGATGAGGTTCATATTTTAAGTAACCCGAGGCCATCGACCTAATGTCGTAGAGAGAGAGAGAGAGAGAGAGAGAGAGAGAGAGAGAGAGAGAGAGATAGGGAGAGAGAGAGAGAGAGAGAGAGAGAGAGAGAGAAGGGGGTGGGGGGGCTCAAAATGAACCAGAACGTCGACAGAGTGATTTGGGGTTCTGCAGCGTCAGAATCGAACATGTGTGCATTTACTTTCGGACCCAAAAGAGCGTGAGACAGAGCAGCATAGTAATTCTGTTCAGCTCAGCGCGGGCATAAACGTCTGCATCCTGAATATCTTTTTTTTTTTTGTTCCAGCGTGTCTGTTATTTTGAAGTCTGTTTTTGATTTTCTTTGACAAGGAAGGGGTGTTGGATGAGGAGAACTGGGTGGATAATTTTGTTGTTGTTTTTTTTGTTTGTTTTTTTTTGTCTGCTGAGATAATAATGTTAATCTAATTCTGATTCTGATTCTGGCGTTATTTCCTAACACGAAAACATGCCAAATAAATAAAAAGGGGAAGGGGGTATGGGGGGAAGGGGTAAGGGGGGCGGGGGTGGGAGGGGGGCAAAATTACGGTAGAGTGTATAGTGTGGTTGTTTCTGTTTCCACTTTCTTTTTCTTTTCTTTTCTTTGGAGAAAATCTTTGCTTTTTTTTTTTATATCCAAACATCAAAGTTTTGTTTCCTCAATTCCTGTTTCATTCCCAATTCCTCCAACCCACTGAATTCCTCAACTGCTCTTTAAGTCATCTTTTCTTTTGCTTCTACTGTAAACGTCGTAATATCATTAGAACATAATCAGACACGGATATTCACCGTCGCTATAGCCGAGTGGTTAACTCTCTCCATTCGAAAGGCGAAAGAGACGACGTTAACAGCGTTTCACCCCAATTAC
>NC_134894.1:55920129-55940129 GCF_041734735.1 Babylonia areolata | reverse complement strand
CCGTATGTCTTCTTCAGGCAGAACCGGCGCAGCAAAGTTCTCGGCCAACACCCCGCGGAGACATCAATTCGTTGTCCATAAACAGTTGTGAAGAGTATGCACATTATAAGGGCGCTCTGCACTTCATTTCACCTTACGCACACACACACACACACAGAATCAATATCTGAACATGTTCGAAATGTTTTATGTCATACAATAATTAGGATCAATCTAACAATGTGTTTTACCGACTGAGTATGCAAAATTGCATCTCAGCATGAAAGGTAGAAAGGGGAAGAAGTATGTACATTAAAAATGGGAATATTCAGTGATTTACTTCCCTTTAAAAGACATCGGAGAACATTTAATTAAATATTTACAAAGTCAGGATCTTTCAGTCAGTATAAGCTGAATGACATAAGCGCTGTATGCTTTATGCTTGGCAACATTATCACTGTTCAAGCTGTTTCACACACACACACACACACACACACACACACACACACACACACACACACACACACAGACGCAGACACACACACACACACACACACACACACACACACACACACACACACACACACACACACTGTGACACACACATCTTCCCAGCTGCTGCCAGGTTTCAAATCCAACACACTCGCAATGAAAATAGAGTGCTCTACCCACTCGACTCAATTTAATTACATGTTTTGCTAGTACATTTCTGTCCTCAAAGTATTTTCCACTTCAGAATATCTTCCAATTATTTTTAGAGTTACTGATTGTAAAGACAGAGTCTCGGTTATTTTGTATGGATCTTAACACATAACAATAAATATATGTATTTGTTTTGGCGTTGTGCTTTGTTCAGTTTCAAAGCGAAAAAATAGAAAAACGGAGTCATTGGTTCGTGCGACCGAATCGGCAGTTGTTTATGTGAATGTGAATTCATGGGTTTTGAAGGGATGTAACTGCGTTGTAAAACAAAGACAGGTCAGTTCAGAGTTACTCGCCATGTGTTTAGATGGCGTTTGAGTCTGCACTTCCGCCGAGATCCAGCAAGATGAAAATGGCAAACACTGCTTCGACGATTGTCCGAAGAAATCGACCTGGCACGAAATCGAAGGTATTTTGAGAAGGGCTAAACATGCATAATTTAGAAATGAGATCACCGCTTTCTTTTGTGGCTGTTATTTCGAGAGATATCAGTGCGGCGAGCAAGTTTGGACATCATGATTGTGTCTGATCCGCTGATTCAGCCTGCAGCAGACAGCACTGAATGTTTTGATATGTGTAACAGTGTTCTTGTCACGTATTTTTGCATTCATAATTTTTGTGTGTATTGTGACTCAATCAGTCAGTAGACTCGTCGATCCATATAAACAAGTATGAAAATGCATTAACATTAAAGTACATTAACATTAAATGATTCATTCTCTTGCTATCTTAAACATCTCTAAGAGACAAAACTTATTTTAACCAGTTCAGTGCCACGGTAGAAAAGGAAAAAGTGCTCTCCCCTTGTCAGGGAATTTTGAGGATTCATGGGTTATAAATTAAAAGAAAGAATCTGAAATAATTGAAATAATTGGCACAAAAACTATTGGAGCTACAGAATGAAAGTCGACGTTTTTGTGAAGGAAAAAAAAAAGTTGATTCTAAATCCCGGATTTTTTCCACTTATTTTTGAATCCAGATAACTATTTAGGCATTCAAAATGAAGATGATTTTTTATCCATTAAAAAATTCTGTTTCCACCTCCACAGAATGACACTCACAAAGAAAACAAAATACAGCTGGAAATAACATTATTAACATGCTTATTGTCTGATTATACCTGTAAAAGAGGCCTATAAGTAACTGAGTTATAAGCTTATGATAACAATCACAACACTTGTACTATAGCCAAGTATAGGTCTTTGTCCACACAATATGTTGAGCAGTGCCAATTCAAAGAACTTTATTAGTTTATGTTATTAAACAAACACACACAAAAAAAAGCTAGGTCAGTGATGGCTAGAGGATGACTGTTGCAACTGAAACTGCAAGTGCAACTGACGGATAAGTGCACATGCTCCAAAATCAGTAATTGTTTCTTATAATGTGAAAAGTATTTGTTTTGTTAGTTGCTAAACTGTTTTCATGGATGCAGTCATTATTTGTTACCCCTAATACCAGAGGTTATTTTGATATATTTTCATTTATTGCAGGATTGGTGCAGCTGGCAGGATGAATCTTTTGAGGAAATGGACAGCACATTAGCCGTTCAGCAGGTATCTATATATATATATAGTAATTTAATTGTTATGTTTGTGCATTAGTACTTATGTAATACAAAAAGTGTACTTCTACTTGTTAGGTTTGTGCATCAGTACTTCTGTAATACTAATAGTGTACTGATAACAGTGATATTACTGTATTGCAATTGCTTCTACTAAGTTCTAGTGAAAGAAAATGTTCACACTACCAGCCACCGTGGCAAAGTGGTTAGCGTCGCGGACTGACGGCTGGGAGGACGGGGGTTCGAATCCCAGCGGAGGAGGTTTTTTGGCCCGTGGCCGGCTCCTACCCAGAGTTGAGTGTGCTGTGGGCTTAAATGGGGAGACTGGGACCACACCCACTGTCATCCACAGTTTTTTTCATTTCATAAGCATCTGTCAATGTACAACTGTCAATGTCATTAACATATTATCATATGAAGTAATCAGTAACCACACTTGACAGCATCTGACATGTTCATTAATTTTCAAGTCACTTTGATGATAACATTAGATATATGATAAAGTATGAATAGAATAGATAATTTAAGTATTTGTACTGATTCATTATTCCTTTGTCCTCTGTACTAGTTTATCCAGCAAGCAATCAGAAAGGACGTATCCAAAGTTGAAGAAATCTTAACCCCACCGGAGGGTCAGGATGAGGGAGTATGGAAATACGAACATCTTCGGTAAGTGAAACTGACTCAGTGACTGTAAAAATAATGGATACTTATATAGCACACTATCCAGAAATCTGCTCCAGGTGCTTTACAAAAATGCTTTTGTTAACATAAAACATCATATCTATGTTACGTACACACACCAGAATGTGACTACACACACACACACACACACACACACACACACACACGCTGCATACATACATTTTAACATACATGTGTATCTAACAGCTACCCTAACACATACGCACACATAGGCAGGCACAAATTTACATACACACGCACACACAATACACATTCATATACATGCATGTAGTTATGTACACATACATATGTATACACACATAGTCAAGCACAGCTAACGCAAAGGAAGTGGACATGCCACAATTGAACTTATTGTTCAATAAACTTATTTGAACTTACTGTAAAAGTAATATTGATTTGCATCAGTTGATAAATGATATGATTAGGTTTGCCAGCACTATTCATCTGTCTAATTCAAACCAAGTTTTATAATAGTTTTTCTTTTCTTTTTTTTTTTTTTTTCTTTTTTTTTTTTAATTTTAAGTATGAAAATTTCTTGTTCCAATAATGAAGTACATATTTTTCATTGAACACTAATCATTACTTTCTTCATTATCAGACACCTCAAACCATGGAGCAAAGGTTAGGTGCTGTGCAGTGTAGTGATTTTATTTGGAGCTAGACTGATGTCTATCAGAAGAGGGCAAAACAATATTGTACTTGAAGTATTATATCTAAAAGGATTCTTAGCTTCTCTTTTGGTCCACCATACGTAATTTAGTCCTTCAGGGAACTCCCTCAGTTTGGGATCTGTGGATGCCAGTGCAGAGGACCCAGAGAAAAGCTGAACTCAGAAAAAAGAAAAAAATGAAAGAGGCATAATAAAAAGAGAGTGGAGTATTTGTATTTGGACATTTATTTTTATAATCACTGAGCATATGTAAGTTTACATCACTTCCATGAGGTGCAAGAAAGGATCGCTGTAAATGTATATTTAATTACACATACTTAACCGTGACCCAACTAGTGCAGACTCCGGCAGGGGTCTGACATTCCTGTCCTGTGCAAACTATCCGCCCATGCGGAGCAGACGAAACTACGGCCGATAACCTCCCGGATACTTTATACATCATGAATTTGGCTTAAATCATTGTGTGCATGGATATGTATGGACCCATGTATTGTTTACCAAAATGTGCCTTTTTGTTGTTGTTTTTTCAGACAATTTTGCATGGAGTTGAATGGCTTAGCTGTGAAGTTGCAAGCGAGTGTAAGTATTCTGCTTGTATCGTGGCGAAAAAAGTTTCAGTTTGTCAGTGTTATGGAGGTAGGTCATAGCCTATGGTCATGATTTAGTGAGTACGTGACGATAGCCTTGAGATGGGCTACACAGTTGATGAGGCTTTAAGCACCATAATTTGAGTTGAGTTGAGACTTGAGTGAATATACCAACTGTGTGTATGAAGTATTAATGAAGATTAACAGTGTTCTGTTCAGCTGCATCCTTGCCTTGCTGTTTTACTGGGGGTTTTTTTGTGTGCCAGAAGTTTGGCAGATGTGTATTGGAGGAGAGCAGTTGGATTTCTAATAAGTTTTGAGGCTTGAGTTCAGTGATTAGTATACATGTATGTTTGTCATTTGTTGGTTTGGGTAGATGGTTAGCACTGCTCTGGCACTGGTGCACTTGCTAAGAAGTGATAATTTTTTAATCTGCTACAATTTGATTTCCATCTCTTGCTTATCAGTGATGGGATAGGTGCTGACTTAAATTCTGAACAGGTTTTGCTTCAGCAAGCTTTGAATTTATATTGATGGGGAAATTTTCATAAACACAATCCCTAGTCGTGAAACAGAAGTATGGAAAAAATTGTACTTTGTTTTTTGTTGGTTTTATTTTTTTTTTGCAAGTAAGATGTGCGTGTGTGTGCTTGCATTTACAGGCTGAATGTAACCCAGAAACGTGCACTCAGATGACTGCAACAGAACAGTGGATCTTTCTGTGTGCTGCCCACAAGACTCCCAAGGAGGTAAGAATCTGCGAACAGAGAATTTATCAAGATTTTAAGGAGATGGGATGAGTTCCCTTGTACTGTATTGGGCAGTTTCTGATTAATCATTCTCTTTTGAAACTTACTGATGGCCTTGTCTTACCTTCCATAAGTCAGACCGTGAAACGCTCCAGTCCTAGTTTAAATTTTTTTTTAAAAAAAAGGGAAGGTGTGCAGCAATAGAAACATGATCAGGCTACCGGCTTCAGGCTCTGCTGACATAAAGTTCAGTCTATTGAGCGCACTGGTATATAAGCCACACCCAGTAAATCAAAAAAACAAAACAAAAAAACTTCATACACACATAAGCCGCACTGGCTTATTAGCTGCACTTATTACCAGTGCCAGAACACATACCGATACTACGGAAAAGCTGTCAATACTGTAGGTTATGAAATAAACACAAGCAGAAACAATATGAAGAAAACCAAGTGAAAATACTGCAAGTGCCACAACAACAAAAAACAAAAAAAATCACAACGAAAATAAGAGCCATAATTTAGGGATAGTCACATTTATTCAATGTCGTCCTGCTCACTGAATCCACTGAAATCTTTGTCTTAGTGTCCGAGTTAAAGAGAACCAGCACAGCTTCCTCCACCATCTTGTCACTGATTTCAGCCTCGCTTTCACTTGATGAACATGAAAGCAGTGTGGAGGTCGCTGCTGGTTCGTCGCTTGCACTGTTGCCTGCTGCAGCACGAAGTCCAGCCATACGAAATCCATTGATAATAGTGGACTGCTTTACTTTTCCCTATGCTGTCAGGATCCAATGACAGACTTCAGCAAAGCTTGCTCATCGTAAACCGGCCAGTTTTGGTGAAGGACTTTTCACGTGACACTCCCGGGATTGTTGAAATCCTCAAATAAGCCGCATCATTGTATAACCCGCAGAGGCTGAAACTGGGAGAAAAAGTCGCGGCTTATAGACCGTACTTTACGGTAGTTACCAGACAGAAAGAAGGCATAGATTTTCTGCTTTGGTACGATGCCCAAAAAAACTTTGAAGTTTGAAAAATAACAGAAATAGCTGCACTAGGAAAGAAAAAAAAAACGCAAGCCTTTTGCTCGGACACCTGAGTTCATCTAGCATCTTTTTACTGTCCCACTTAGAGGACATCATCTGTGAGGTCAAGCTTGCATGTTGTTTCTTGACTGGTGTTTGTTCTAGTCTTTTACATATACCTTTTGAAGCCAATTATTTTCTTTTTCTTTTTTTGTTGTTGTCACAGTTCATCTCTTCATTCTTTATGTTATTAACTTGTTTTGTTTTTGTTTTTATCGTTAAGTGTTCTGTCTTTCATGTGAAACGTTTTATTGTTGGGCACTTGTGAGTGTAGTGAGCTTGTGTATTGCTTTAAAGACATTCCTTGGTCTTCAACAGTTTGGTTTGTATTATTTCCCTTTGTGCAGTGTCCAGCCATTGACTACACTCGTCACACGTTAGATGGGGCTGCTTGTCTTCTCAACAGCAACAAATACTTCCCTAGCAGGTTTGTGTATTCCGTTTGTTTTCGAAACAATCTTTTCCGTAGTCTTTTCCCAACATTCAGAATTTTTCTTTTTACAAAAATACAGTATTCAGCACAGAGTATTGCCTTTGTTTTCAGTGCATAATTTTACATTGTTTCATTCCAGCCTTCAGTATTTTGTATAAAAATACAGTGCTTAGCACAACGTTTTTGCAGAACTGTTGTGACGTTTCGTTGGTATAGTGGAGGCTGGTTTGAAGTGTACAATAGCCTGTAGATATTCCATTGCTCAGGTCATTTCTGACCTGAGTTTGACAGTTGCAAACACTGAAGCGCGTTATCATCGATAAAAAATGGGTGATTAAAAACAAAGAAAAGGTGAAATTGTTACATTTATTCCATGATGAAATTATGTAAATAAGTTTTGTGTTTACCTTGCATACAGTATAGTCTTCATTCATGAAACTGTTTGAAAAAAAGATTTAAAAAAATAATACAAAAACAGTTCCACAATATGTGTGCAGAAAATTATTTACTGTGGCTGCAGTTATTTCCCTTGTTACACAACAAACTGACACATCCATACAAACCCCCATTACCACCACCACCCCCCCACCCCCAACTCAATCCATCCCCCTTCACACACTCGCACAGACACAAACCATCATAATAGAGATTCTTTTTTTCTTTCTCTCTGAAATTCAGGATTTATAGATTTCTTGCTTTGGGTTGCAGAGTGAGTATAAAAGAGTCTTCGGTGGCCAAACTGGGGTCAGTCTGTCGTCGTGTGTATCGGATCTTCTCACACGCCTACTTCCACCATAGAGCCCTGTTTGACGAATATGAGGTTGGTTTTGTGCGCTTAAGTTAGGATGTGAGTGTGTGTGTGTGAGCGCGCATGCATGTGTGCACAAAACCCTTGTGAAATACTCACTGAAATGTGATCTCCCGAACAGCAACAGAAAAAGGAATGCATACAAAGATAAGATATTTTGTACTAAGATGTTGAGGATATTCTCATACGTTTGAAATTGGAAAAATTGAAAATACATCTCACATAAAAAAAAAATTATTCACTCGACTCATCAGTGAAAATGCAGGGCAAATGTCACCTCACTTCATGTTTTGGATACTTCTACTTCGACTCCGCCCTGTCCTCTACTGTAAAAGGTTCTTCAAGGCAATGGTGAGCTGAGGCGGCATTTTCCACTTGTACAGCCTTGACACTTCACTGATGTCTTGCACCGCTTTGTGGTTTTCTCTTGCTTGTGATAGATGAACGACATCTCGCCGACTGTACAGAGGCACGCTTATTCTGTTTCTGGAATGGCTGTTACTTATTGGAATGGACTTAGTACTTAAACTCCATGTCTCATGCATGATTATACAGTGTATATCATTGTTGTTGGGGTTTTTTTTGTTCTGGGTTTTTTTGTTTTGTTTTTAAGATTTATTCTTTAAAAGTTGGGGGGTGGGATGGGGATGGAGCAGGAGTGTTTATTTTTTTTTGCTTTATTCTTCTGTATTTTTTGGCTGGGGATGAGTTTTTTTAATGTCTTTTTTCTTATAGATTAGTGTTTCAGTGGACATTTGCTTTTTTCAGAATGAGAGAGGCCGAGTGTTCTTCATTACTTTGTGAAAAAGAACAAGAAAAGAAACAGTATGTCTGACATACACAGAGATGTATATATATGGAACGATTTCCCAGCTTTTGCAGGCTTACTATTTGTTAAAAAAAAATAAATTGTGCCAAACTAATTTTCAGAACGAGACCCATTTATGTCGGCGTTTCACCTTATTTGTGACCAAGTACAATCTGATGCCCCGTGACAACCTCATCGTACCTATACTGGGCGACCAACAGACTGTGGAAGGGGAGAGTGAAGCTTAGTTAGGACTCTTTGCCCAGTCCCTCTTGCTTGGGTGAAGGGGGCACAAAAGATTTCACGGACTGACTGCCTGCCTCCCGAGTTCCCCCCAGTGGATGGACCATGCTTACTACTGTTACAGCTCAGCAAGGAGGAAAGCATTGCTCCATGTCCTTGAGGTGATGGTGTACTTTCTGTTGAGATGCGCTTTGTTCCTTTGCTAATATTGTGAACATTGCATGCTTAAGTTGTGTAAATGTGAACATATATATATATATATATATATATATATGTATGTATATGTATGTATATATATATATGTCTTTTGACTCGCACTTAGAATGGTTATCCTGTGTTTGTTGAAAGTTGTGAAGGACGTGTAGAATTGTGGATGTTGGTGTGTGTGTTTGTTGCAGCAAACAGTTTAAGGCACTGGGGAAAGGATGTGCATACATATTTTTGTGAACAGGGCTTTTTGCAACTTTATGTCTCTGTCATTGGTAAAGCGTGGTAGTGTGAACACTGTTCTATTATAATAAAACTGACCCAGAGCGGAAATGAACAAGGTGAGGTAGTTTTCAGTGTGCAAAAAGAATCATGTATACCATCAGAGGTATTTACTCAACATCCATCATTGTTTTTATATGGAAGAGGGTGATCTTTTTATTATTGTTATTGTATGTTATTTATTTATCTTTCTGTTTTTTATTGTTTGTCTCTACATGACCTTTTGAACGGTTATCTTTGTCAAGTAGGAAAACATGTAGCAGTCTGGGTTATATTTCCAAACAGATACACCTGTACTCGAGTATGCACTTCTTCACTGTCAGTACAGTTGCAGAGACTTGGGGATGTTTTGATAATTATGAGGGAATGGTCTTATCAAAATACGATTAAAAAAAAAACAACAACAAGATTTTGAAACAGAATCCAAAAAGAAATTTATACAAACACACTACACAGGAATCATGATAGTAAATTGCCAACGCTTCAGAAAATGCATTGAATCTCCTGTCGCGAAAGGTTTCAACAACCTACTGTGTGGTGAATCAATTAATTTGCTGTGTGGCACCCATCTAAATTTAGGATGATTTAGCGTAAGGTTTCAGGCCTGTACTTAACCATAATTTTTATTAAATGGTTATTTTTGGGGGGGTTTGTTTTTTGTTGGGTCTTTTTTTTTTGGGGGGGGGGGGGGGGGGTGCATGTTGTTTACTATTGCAACTCAGTTCTTTTCCTATTATTATTATTATTTTTTTTTAATACATTCAATTATTTTTAATTGATACACGAAGTTCAGACAAAAAGAAGAAAAGAAATGTGAAGAATGTTACTTTTTTTTCACTCATGTTGATGTTTTGTTTTCTTTTATTCTTCCTAAGGAGGAATTTAACGTAACTTAAGTGATGCACCTTATGGGTGACAGCTCTTGTTGAAGTTTGTGTATTTATGCATGTGTTCGCTGGTGATAATTATTTTAGTGCAACTGTTCATGCATAGTGAAGATCAAGTTCCTCTCAGAACTCATTGCTTAATTGTTATACAAAAAGAAAGAGAGAGAAAAGAGAGGAGAAACGAAGCTTTCATCTGTCTCTGACATTTTCTCACCATGATGAGCATGAGTGGAGTTGTGGAGAAGTGTGAAAAGAAGTCAAATTTAATATTAAATTTCATTGGTCGAGAACTCTATGTATGTGCTCATGTATGTGTGTGTGTGTTTGTTATGACTGTGACATTTTCATTATCTGAATGTTTTGCTTGCTTAAAACAAACGTTTAAATTTCCTCCACTGGTTCAGTCCTTGTGTGTGAAATACTTATGTTTAAGATATGATTGCGTAACAGGAACAAAAAGTATATCATGTTTTCACTTGCTCTTATAATGGATCTGTTGCACCAGCCTGTCAGACAAGAACTAAGGAGCAGAGTTTGTATGTTGACTGTGGCGTAAGGTTACATGTGATGCACTCACATGCACACACACACACACACACACACACACACACACTTATAAACACATACTTGCAAGTGTATCCTAACTGCACATGCACCTACCCATCCATCCACCACCCCTTCCCCCAGCACGCACACACACACACATTCCCCCTCACACACATGCACACGCACACATGCACTTATATTCAGCTTCAATTTTGCACATACAGCGCTTAGGTATACATGCAACTTGGATCACAATATAAGTGGGTTTGTTTTTTTTTATGCTAATTTGTTTCAATAAATGTATTTTAATTAGACTTTAATTTCCATCGCTTGATTGTTTTATCCTCTTCCCTCTCTCTCTCTCTCTCTCTCTCTCTCTCTCTCACACACACACACACACACACACACACTCACACACACACACACACACAGGAAAGAAGCATATTGCTCATGAAAATAAAGATGCATTTTTGTCAATGACCAGTCTTGTCTTCGAGAAGTTCATGATTAGAATTTTAGACAGGAGGCTTATATGCTTGTGTGCCACCTTACTCCATTATCACTACACACATACACACACAAAATAAAATGAAAAAGTAATCTCCAGATGCTGTGCAATTCAACATCATTCAGTCACACTGTGATTTGATTAATTTTTTGTGTGTTTGTGTATGAAATCTGTTGTTTCTCCAGTTAACAATCTCTGTATTTTGAAGACCTATTTCCGCAGCATTAGAAAGAAGCCCATTGTGGGTTTTTTTTTGTTTTTTTTTTAACATGTACATGATTTGTATTGAGCAGTCCAGGGTGTCATGTATGTAGCGTGAGGACTTCTCAGTGTATGGACCTGGCCAATAATAATGAATAATAATAATAATAATGGTACTTATATAGCGCTGAATCTTGTGCAGAGACAAATCTAAGCGCTTTCGCACCAGTCATTCTCATGCACGCATAACTCTAAAACTGGAGAAACTAAAGACAAGGAAGAGGCAGGGAAGGGAGGCTATTTTGGGAAGAGGTGGGTTTTAAGGCCAGACTTGAAAGAGCTGAGTGTGGAGACTTGACGAAGCGAAAGAGGAAGTTCATTCCAATTGCAAGGTCCAGAGACAGAGAAAGAACGGCGGCCAACAGTCGAAATAAGTAAGAAAGGGCACAGAGGAAACACTGCATTCAATCAAGTATCAGCTGAAATATTTGGAAGAGAAGTCATTTACTCCAGAAATAAATTAATTGTGGTTGTATCTAATGATTAACGCAAGTACCAGACCAAAGTTGATGATTATTTCTGATTGGTGGAGAGCATAAACGTTTATGGTTATAATTTTGCTTTCATCTTTGAGACTGGTATGTCAGAAGATTTTGATAATTGTTTCTAACTGGTGGAGAACATTCAATCAATTCATGCATGTTGTTTTTGCTGTCATTTTGAGACTTAAATGTCAGAAGAATTTGTTATTCAATGTAATTATTTCCCTTGATGTGTAAACAAAATTGTTGGTAGCTGTAACCCTTGATAATAAGAGATTCATAGGATGTTCACTTCTGTACAGAGGTAAAATACTTAAAATCCTCCTTTGAATTATATTATTTGCAAGAGTTCATGTAGATTCAACTTGTATATTTGCGTACGTTTGAGCATGAAATAACTTACAACCAAGTGTACAGTCAGACAAAACATTTCAAATAAATTTAGTGATTTGAAAGATCTTCCTGTACTCTATGTATTGGTTTATTTATTTCTGGTGTATGTATATATATATGTCCAAGTGCATCATGTTCTTGGAATGTTTTACCTTTTTTTTTTAAGTTCAGTTTGACACTTGCATGTGTGTAAGAAATATAGAATGTAACATTTTGTGTACTGTGTATATAGTAGCTAAGGTTCCAGAATAAATATTTGCCCCACAGTACTGTCAGGGTTGTGAACATGTGATAGGATGGATGATTTGTCTGTGTGTGGACTGTATGTTTGTAAATCTGATATTACTGGAAAAGACTTTACCTGTGGTTTTCTTTACTGAGTTAACATATATTTCCTGCAATAATTTGTCAACATTCACGATTGAACACGTAGTTTGAGGAAATAGTTAGTTAACATTTATAATGATTTGTTGTTTCTTAAAACTAAATGTTTACAAACCCAAGCTTTTATATTTCAGTGTTGTAGGAAGTGTCTGTGATAGTAAACACTGACCAACCAGAAAAACGACACATTTCTGTTTTATTGTCATTACCTGGGAAACAAACTCTAAACCTGAATGAGAGCCAAATGGTTTGGTTTAAACATGCTTTTAATCTCAAAAGCAAGTAAAGGGATTGCAAACACATAGAGCAGTAACGAGCCAGCTGGAGCATATGGTGTGCTTGGAAAACTGCTCTTGCACACAGTGAACACACACCACAGTGGCAGTGTTTTAAACAACATCTAGTATGAAATGTGAATTAGATCACGGATGAACTCTTAACGGAAAAGCAAAGTAGTACTCCGGAGAATGGTAGAAAAAAGAAGAAAAAAAATCATTCGTATATAAACATACATATGGATACACCGACACATACACTCACGCATACACGTATACAAAGAAGCAAATCTGTATGCATGCACATCAACATATGCATATATGAACAAAAACATCTACATATACACGCATATGTATTGATGCATATATACACATGCCCTTATACATACATACACACACTTAAATTATTATGCATACATGTGCACACATAATATCGTCATGTTTGTTTTGAAATAATAATGAAATAACAATTGAAAATATAAAAAAAAGAAAGATTGAAAGAAGAAGAAAAAGTCAACACACCTCTCTCCCATCCACATTAACAAATGAATAGAAAAGGGAAGAAGGGAAAGAACATATATACAATCATCAAGCAAAAAATAAAAATAATCGGCCAAAGTAACGAGATCATTAACAGCACTTAATGATGATGGGTAGAAAATGATAACATGATTAAATTGGATGGTATTGTTAGCTGATTAATTTTGGATGGTGTTGTTAACTACCCCCAGCTGATTATCATCCATAATAATTTCAGACAGCAGGACTGACACCATTCCCCCCCCACCCCACTTAATTTAGAAAACCAGTAGTTGCTTAGGTTGCCCTTGAGTTATCCAGATTGCAAAGACCAAACGAAACAGTTTCTGCGAGTGTGGTATGACAGTAGGTGATTGAAAGAAAAACACACCAATCAGAGATACATATATGCATATACACAGATGCACAATCTCAAGTGCAATGTGCATGCACGTGGAAAAATACATGTGTCATTGACACCATGTGTGTACGCAAAGGGGTGCACACACACACATACACTGTGCATGCACAGAAAAACACACACTCACACACACACACACACTGTACATTTGCAGGACCTTTACATCTTTTGGAAATTAAGTCATGATGCAATGTCGAACATACAAACAGCATGGCACTCATGTCATACACATGGAGGTAAGCATACTTGTAACATACAGGTGTGCACATCCACAAGCACATACATGCACAAGTGCCAGTTTGTAAGAACAGATACCACCGACACAAACTGTGTCAGTGTGTGTACAAGCACACAGACAAGCAAAGCACATCCAAACCATAACCATAAGAAAAATTAATCACACAGATACAAATGTATGTGCATGCTTACACACACACACACACACACACACACAAGAATCAGGAATATTTAATCCTTTCACCCCTTTGGGGGCATGGAGAGGAGACTCCATCATCAGTATTTTACACCAAGATTAAACATAAACCATTAAAATGACATAACTATCAGAAACAGAATACAAACTATGAAACACAACATAAGTGAAGGTACTATTTTTCTGGTATTAAACCTCAGGATAGATCAGACTACGTTGCTCATCTTTGCAACATTGCTTAAGTTTAACCAAATTGTCTTGGCTGTATGAAATCAATCACACACACACACACACACACACCACGCTGCCTTCTTTGACCAGTTTGCTGACTGCTAAGGTAATTATGGTCGATGTGCCAACACCTCTCTCTCTCTCTCTCTCTCTCTCTCTGCACGACTCTTTCAGTCAGCGCTCTCTTCTTAATTGGTTTTTATTTCAGGCTAGGAGTGCTGACAACAGCAGTGCACGCTGACGTGGTGTCCATGGCGACCACACAATCGGGGGGAGAGAACTACATTGTGAGCTGTCCAGTTTGTTGGAGCAGATTGTCTCCCTTCTAAACCGGAGTTTGAAAATATTATTATGGGCAAAAGATCGAATGAAGAAAAAAAAATTTTTTTTAAAAAATGAAATAATAAAAGAAAAAAAAGGAAGGAACCTACTCCCATACATCTAGAAATAATTAAACAAATAATAGAATTAATAAATTAATAAACTTGAAAGGCAACAAGAAAAAACAAATCCTAACACAGCAACAACAAAGAACTACTTCCACTTCTGCCACTTCAGCTACAACGGCCACCACTAATACATGCGAAACATGTGTATAATCAGCAAGGTAAAACAATTTTTTTTTTAAATAAAAAAATCAAAACTCAGTGTCGTTTAATTAAACAAGGTGTGGTTGCTGGTGATTGGTTTTTAATCACTGTTATTGATGAACTTGGTGGATTAAACGAGATGCATTGTCACTGATGAGATTTGTGGTGTGACACGGACATGGAGAGAGAGGGAGAATAGAATAGAATAGATTTTATTGTCATGAAACTGTAAGGTTTATAAGACACAAGTGCAATGGTAAATAAATGAAGGAAGGAAAAACACACAATTAATCAATCAGTTAATGCAGTAAACTGCAGCAGCATTCATAAACAAACTTTCCTAATCTTGTTTGTATATATTCATCATCTGTTAGCATCACCTGACTGGGAATATTTCCTGTGTTATTCGAATTTTGTGTGTCCTAGAATGAAGTCAGCACGTGATTCTCGTTTATTTCAACATGTTCGTGGACCATTGCTCAGAGAGAAATCACACACACACACACACACACACACACACAAGCACTTTCAGAGACAGAACGAACTTTTTAATTTTATTTTTAATGAGTGAAAAGGGAATAAGCACAACTTGCTTGTTTTCATCCTGCCCTCATGAAAAGGAAAAATATAACAAACACAGTGCAAAAACACTGATGACATTATATAGATAAAATATTCCAACTATGTTAAAGGAAAAATCAAAAACACATAAACGAATGCATACATGTTACTTAGAACAGAAAGAGAAAGAAGAGAGACAGACAGAGACGAAGACCGACATAAAGACGGACAGACAGACCGCCTGAATATGACAGACTAGATTTAAACAGCTACAGATCAACTCTCGGATGGGGTGACACAATCTAAGAGTCGTGGCGGTTCTTGTTTCCTGGAAAATTATTTACAATGGAGGGTGGGGCACAACATAAAAATTGCTTTGAATGGGATATCCAACGGACAAAATAATAGTCGCCTAGCTGGTGTCGATGTGGAAGATTTCAGAGTCAGAACTGATTCTATTGCACGTCTGTGATTACCAGACAGCGGCTTGAGAATAATTATTTTCACTTGCAAAATCCCATAGAGTGGATGTATGATTTACATGAAACTGAATGTATGCCATGAAAGAACAAGAATTAACATTTGAGAAATGTTTTATTTTGTTCAGCTGGTACACCTTTTTTGGATACATTTTTCCATGACACAGAAATGTGAAACAGACGTGTGACAGATTATTTACTGTCCACCACAAATCCAAGAAGTCCATGATTGTCCACTTCTATAGGAATTACATTATCTATGTAAAGAGCAACGAAGTCATCTGAAATGTTTTGACCTTCTGTCGAGTGGTGATCATCATATATTTGTGTTGTTGTTTTTTTCTGTTGATCAAGACATGTATTGTGTAATTCTGACCATGATATCATAACTGAATGCTTAATATTCTCTTGTAACGCTGAAGATCGATACGTCTGCATTATAATGACTGGTATGTAGGGTTGTATCATCTGCAAACATTCCATAAAACTTTTTTTAAATATTAGGTTAACTGCTATTTCTTTTCTGTTGAATAAGAGAGAGAGAGACACACAGAGAGAGAGAAAGAGACAGAGACAGACAGACAGACAGACAGAGACAGAGAGAGAGACAGACAGACAGAGAGAGAGAGAGAGAGAGGGGGGGGGGAGGGTCCAAGGATGGACTCAATAAGTGATTCTTGTTTATTTCAATGTATTCATCGACCACTGCAGCTTGAGAGAGACCTCAGAACTGAGAACCCTTCTAATGTCAATCGCTTAACAGCCCTAATTGACATGGGGGTACAATCACAACAACAACAAAATAGTTTTTAAAAAAAAGATTCAAAACGACATCAAAACATACGATATGTAAAAATCAGTTGACACATAATTTCGACCATCCAATTTACACTTGTGATGAGAGGAAATCACAATATATCATAATATCTGTAGATGAGGATAAAAAGCGTTCAGCTAGAGAGAGAGAGAGAGAGAGAGAGAGAGAGAGAGAGAGAGAGAGAGAGGCAGACAGACAGACAGAAACAGATACACAGAGAGACAAACAGACAGAGACAGACAGACAGACAGAGACAGGGACACAGAACACACACACACACACACACACACACACACACACACACACACACACACACACACACACACACACACACTACACACCAAGTAAGCCCCAACCCCAACAAATTACCATGACTGGACGCCGAAGAACAATTAAAGTATAGCCCTAAGACCAGCGCAGCAAGCAATGACGTCGATTCAGACGGACTGAGCATGTGAGCTAGCAGCAGGTAATGTGCAGAGATCGAGGGGGTGGGGAGGCAAAAGATAGGACCCCCATTTCCCAACACGGGCACGGCCACTGGACAAAAAAGACTTGGCTCACTCAGCTATGGAAGCAGTTTTCACGACTGACTGCGCCACTCCTCCATTTCTCTCGTCCTTCGCGGTTATTGCCAATTAATCCTAGGTGTTTGGTGCTTCGATTTTCTCATTGGAAAAGAGTTTGGGGGACTTTTCCTTTTTTTATTTCTTTTATTTATTTATTTATTTATTTATTTTTACAGCGGTGTAGTGACTGGTTTGTTTGAGCTTGGTCAGAGCCTTGTAAGCCTGAAATCAAATGTTTTTTGTTGTTGTTTGTTTGCTTGTTTGTTTGTTGTTGTTTTTTTAAATATTCCCCCCCCCCCCTTGCAGTGAAGGTTATATTTCTCAAGACAAACACTTGTAATCTAATTCCACATAAATTCATCAAAATCGCAAAGAAAAAAACCACAAAACAAACATAATCAGATTTAATCAAAAACAAGTGAAGCGTTACACAGTAGAATAAACTTCAAGGAGTATAGTTCATAAATATAGTTCACAAACACTGACAGAATCATTCCACAGAAGTTATATCATTCATTAATTTCAAGGGACCGCTTTTGCCCTCACCATGTAGGCAGTCATAATCCGTTTTCGTGGCGGGGGTGGGTGTGGGTGTGTGCATCCTAGGCATGTTATTTTTTCCCGTAACCCACCTAACGCTGATATGGATGACGGGATTTTTAACGTGCGTATCGGATCTTCTGCTGACGGGCGCAATAGCCGAATGGTTAAAGCGATGGACTTTCAATCTGAGGGTCCCGGGTTCGAATCACGGTGACGGCGCCTGGTGGGTAAAGGGTGGAGATTTTTACGATCTCCCAGGTCAACATATGTGCAGACCTGCCAGTGCAGAAGATCAAATACGCACGTTAAAGATCCTGCAATCCATGTCAGCGTTCGGTGGGTTATGGAAACAAGAACACACCCAGCATGCACACCCCTGAAAGCGGAGTATGGCTGCCTACATGGCGGGTTAAAAACGGTCATACACGTAAAAGCCCACTCGCGTATATACGAGTGAACGTGGGAGTTGCAGCCAACGAACGCAGAAGAAGAAGAAGAAGAAGAAGAGGATGTTCTGCTTGCATATACACACGAAGGAAGCTTAGACACTAGCAGGTGTCTACACATCTGTTGACCTGGGAGAATCAGAAAAATATCCAGCTTTTACCCACCATGTCTGGGATTCGAACCTAGAACCCGTAGCAGACTGAAAGTCCAAAACTTTCATTAACCAATCGGCTGTTTGCGGCGCCCGTCAACTAATTACCTCATCGATATGTAATTGTGTCGGAAATGCTTGCATGACAAAATCCCGTAGTGCACGTGTTGCTACGACTGCTTCATACCCCCTTCATCCAAATCCAATGCCTCGGATTTTCCTGTTACGTTTTATGACGTCGATTTATTGTCAGTATAATAATATTATCTGCGTGAATGCTAATGAAGGTAGGGTATATAACATTACGAAAGCGTGGCAGGAGAAAATTAAGTGTTCCGTGATGTATCTTCCCTTCTGGACCTATATTCGCATTCCTGGGACGGACGCAAACATTTTTGTTACGTTGCAGTAAAATAATAATATTCATTCTCACCTAAGTTGTCGATTTATGTGAACAGAAAGTGCCGTGCTCATGGGATGTGCCTGCTGGTTTGGAGGAGGGGGGGCGTGGGGCGTGTGTGTGTGTGTGTGGGGGGGGGGGGGGGGGTTGGGAGAATATTTGCAGGGTGGTTGGAATGTGGAGTTTTTAACTGAAGATGGAATGTCGATTTTATCCAGTACCGAGATATTTTGTGTGTGCTTTTTTCTTATGCCCCCCCCCCCCTCCTCCCCACTTCCTTCTTCATCTCCATCATTACCATCATCATCATCTTCTTTTGTTTGTTCTGTTTTCTTTGTGTTTTTCTTATATTTTTTTTTCTATCGTGTGTGTGTGTGTGTGTGTGTGTGTGTGTGTGTGTGTGTGCTGTGTGTGTGCGTGTGTGTGTGAAGACATTGTAAAAAGAAGCTTTCAGCTTACTCTCCCTCCCTCCCTCTCTCTCTCTTTCTTTTATTTTATCTTTTAAATTTTTTTAAGGAATGCTGTAGGTGGGCAAAAGTTTAACCGACAGCATACTCATACAAAACAGTTTTTACGCTTTTTAATTTATTTTCTGATTGCCGACTGAAGAATATAAGTACAAACAATCAAGCATTTTATCATGCTTAAACATGCGTATCAACTGTGGGCACACCTACAGTTACAAACTGTGTCGCTTTTTTCTTTCAAACCCCCAGTTTAACACAGAAAACGTATGCTTGCTGAATGTATCAATATTTTGTCATTCAAAGGAACAAAACTAAAATGGCCAAGCAAACTAAAATAATAATAATAATAATAACAATAATAAATGCAGCGCGGAAGGACATACAGACCGGTCGATCACACGATCCACTTTCTGACCGACCAGCAGACGACAATCGTTTAATTGTTTCTTCGTGACGTCCACATCTTAGAGCGACCGTAAAGTAAGACGTAGTAATGTAGTCTTCAAAAAAACGTCCCCAGGCAACAAGACAAGCACAACAAAGGGCTCTTTCATAGAACGCTAGGGACCCCCTCAGCTCGTTACCTTGTTTCGAGGTTTTTACGACTATCTCCAAGCGAGGGCGAGGGGCCTAGCACAGGTGTGGCAAAGTGACAAGGGCAAGCCATAATCCCTTTCAAGAGGTCTGCAAGGGGTTGACCAGGCGTTGGGTCAAAATGGGGTCTTCTCCATTGACCTTTTTTTCTTTTTTTTTTCTTTTTTTTTTAAAGCACAGGTGTAGGCTACGTGTGTGTGCTTTACTTGTGTGTTGTG
>NC_134894.1:55885129-55895129 GCF_041734735.1 Babylonia areolata | reverse complement strand
ACACACGCACACACGCACACACGCACACACACACACAGACACAAACACACATACACACACACACAAACATACACACTTACACACGCGCGCGCACACACACACACACACACACACACACACACACAGCCAAAGTTACAACATTCTGTACACATGAACAAAAGTCACAGTTACAACAACAAAAACAAAACACCAACAACTAAAATATCGATCATTCGAAGACTACAAGTCGTTTCATAATAATTGTGCTGTCGATTTTCACTGACCTATTTTCGAACTCAGCGAAGTAAGTTAATTAAGACACGCACGGAAGCTTGCTAAACTCACTCCTGTGAAGACTCCTACACCAGCTTTCTGTCAAGAGTCAGCGGGTTGACGTCAAAGATCTCTCTGTCCATCCATCCATGCAATTTTCCCCCGTCAAGGTCGTCGTCGTCTCTGCAAGTGGCCTGTGTTTTTATTTCTACAAGGTATTTTACAGGAGACCTGCTCGGTGTGCGCGTGTGGGCCCGTAAGTTGTGAGAAAGGGCTGCTAGCGGCTAGCTAGCTAGCTGGTCCGTTTTTGTGTTTTGTCATGGTCAGATGGATCGAAGTGCAAACACTGCCATGGGTAACCACAGAAACTTTGCTTGGGAGGAAAGCGTGTGTGTGTGTGTGTGTGTGTGTGTGTGTGTGTGTGTGTGTGTGTGTGTGTGTGTGTGTGTGTGTGTGTGTGTGTGTGAAGTAAATTCTGCTGTGCTGTGCTGTGCTGTGCTGTGCAGTTCAATTGTGCTGTCTGTATGTTTGTCTGTCTGTCTGTCTGACCTTGACTGTCTGTCTGTGTGTCGTCTCTCTTTCTCAGTCTGTCTGTCTCTCTGTGGGTGGTGGTGGTAATGATTGTGACTGTGTTTTTCATTTGAGTTGTTTCTGTGTGTGTGTGTGTGTGTGTGTGTGTGTGTGTGTGTGTGTCTGTGTGTGTCTGTGGGTGAGTGCGTCAGTGCGTGCGTGTATGCGCGGTAATGTGACCCTTACCGCCCCCAACCCCCAATCCCCCACCTCCTCCCTCCCCGCATCCCCGCTACCCCCGCGCCACCCCCCAAAAACATATACCATGAAATTAACACTGGGAGTCATCCATTAATTTTGGACATGCAAACAGACCCACCTACACACGCGCGCACGCGCACGCACACACACACACACACACACAAGCCCACACACCCCTACACACACACACACACACACACACACACCTACACACCTACGCACGCACGCACGCACGCACGCACGCCGTTCAGCAACCTCTTCATAACATCCATAACGGGATATCTCTGTTTTTCAGTGGGCACACACTCTGTGCACACACACACACACACACACACACACACACACACACACACACACACACACACACACACCTACACACACATACATACACCTACACACACATACATACACCTACACACACACACACACCTACCTACACACACACACACACACACCTACCTACACACACACACACACACACACACACACGCGCACGCCGTTCAGCAACCTCTTCCATAACATCCATAACGGGATATCTCTGTTTTTTCAGTGGGCACACACTCTGCACACAATTATCTTGCAGCTCAGAGACAGGTGGTCAGTAATCTGTAGCAACAAGACCCCACCCAAGAAATGTTCCAATTGGATTGCTGGTAAAATAAACAAAAATCCAAAAAAAATCTGAGAACAGGTACACATAATATTATATCGTCAGAGTGTGAGTTTTGAAATAGTATATAGCGGATAAAAAAGAATTATAAAAATTAAAAAAACAGCTCCGACGCCAATACCCAAATTAACACACACATGCAACATAATATTATATCGTCAGAGTGTGAGTTTTGAAATAGTGTATTGCGGATAAAAAAAAAAGACAATTTCAAAAAACAGCTCCGACGCCAATACCCAAATTAACACACACACACACACACACACACACACACACACACACACACACATACACCTACACACATACATACACCTACACACACATACATACACCTACACACACACACACACCTACCTACACACACACACACACACACACACACACACACACACACACACACACACACAACATACAGAGAGAGACAGACAGACAGACAGACAGACAGAGAGTTAGAAAATAGGAAAAGTGGAAAGAGTGGTCTGGAACTGGTGGTAAAAAAACAACAACAAACAAACAAACTCAAAGAAAAAACAACAACATTATACCGTACCCTATTTCCAAGTACTTTGAAATCAGTTCTGCTAAGAACTGTCGACTTCATTTACAAAACCCACTTTTCATATCCACTGACAAACTCTATCTCGACTGCCTGGCCTGTGTGTTTGCGTGTTCGTGTGCGTGTGCGCGCGCGTGCGTGCGTGCGTGCGTGCGTGCGTGCGTGTGTGTGTGTGTGTGAGCGCGCGCGCGCGAATTATTGAATTGTCCTCCTAAAGCTCATCATCGGCTCTCTCTCTCTCTCTCTCTCTCTCTCTCTCTCTCTATATATATATATATATATATATATATATATGATTAATTAATTAACTAAATATGTCTTAGTTCTCCTCACGTTCTGCCGTACTGACTGACCGCCAGACTACTGACCGCCATCACCATGACCACTACTACCTGGTAATCGCTGGTGTCCAGATGGACCGCGTCCACTACGGGACTGACCCCCCACACCCCCAACAATAAGGAGATTGTCTGTATGAAAAATGGCCACGAGCCACTCGTAGCAGCGCGCAAATTGCGAGACATGGGGCGATAAGCGTTGACAGCGGAGATAACGCCCCCCCCGCTTGCCTTGATAGGGGCGTTAAGTCAAGGAAGGCTTGAAACCCCAGCAGGCGAGTTCTGGTATAGCCTGCTAGCCGATTTGCTTCTCTCTCTCTCTCTCTCTCTCCCTCTCTCTCTCTCTGTGCTGTCTTGGGTCTGTGTCGTCTGAACTAGGTGGTGGTGATACCTTGTAGAGCTGGCGGCTATTCTATCTTCTGGTGTGTGTGTGTGTGTGTGCGTGTGCATCAGTGAGTGAGTAAGTGTATGTGTGTTTGACTGAGTGAGGAATTGTGTGTGTGTGTGTGTGTGTGTGTGTGTGGATGGGTGGATGTCGGTGTGATAGTTTATGTATGTACACGTGTGCGTGTATGTATGTGAGTGTGTGTGTGTGTGTGTGTGTGTGTGTGTGTGTGTGTGTGTGTGTGTGTGTGTGTGCTCAAGTGTGTGTTCATGTGTGTGTGTGTGTGTGTGTGTGTGTGTGTGTGTGTGTGTAAGTGGGTGGGTGAATGTCGGTGTGATAGTTTGTGTATGTTCACGTGTGCGTGTATGTATGTGAGTCAGTGAGTGTATGTGTGTGTGTGTGTATGTATGTGTGTGTATGTATGTGTGTGTATGTGTGTGTATGTGTGTGTATGTGTGTGTATGTGTGTGTATGTGTTCATGTGTGTGTGTGTGTGTGTGTGTGTGTGTGTTCATGTGTGTGTGTGTGTGCGCGCGCGCGAGCGATTGTGTGCGTGCGCGCGCGCGCGCGCGCCCGTGTGTGTGTCTGTGTGTGTGTTTTTGTGTTTGTGTCTCCGTGTCTGTTTCCTGTTTACGTGTGTGTGTGTGTGTGTGTGTGTGTGTGTGTGTGTGTGTGTGTGTGTGTGTGTGTGTGATTTTGTCCGTTTGTTTGTCCGTCTCCCTTCCTGTCTATCAATTTGTCTCTCTGTCTCTTTCTCGGAGTTATAGTCGCCTTCCCCGTCTTAGATTGTGCTGTCTATGGGATATATAGAGTTGGCAGCCTTCTGGGTGTGTGTGTGTGTGTGTGTGTGTGTGTGTGTGTGCTTGTTTGTGTATGCGTGCGTGCGTGCGTGCGTGCATGTGTATGTGTGTGTGTATGTGTGTGTCTATGTGTGTGTGTGCGTATGTGTCTGACTTTGTACGTTTGCTTAACTCTACATCTGTCTGTCTGTCTCTCTCGCATGTGTATGTGTGTGTGTGTGTGTGTGTGTGTGTGTGTCCGTGCGTGTGTGCGTGCGTGTACATACATTATATCAGATAGTAGAGAGAGAGACAGAGAGAGAGAGAGAGAGAACCACAGAGACAGAGACAGAGAGAAAATTACAATATCCAGCACAAAATCAAACATGCCAACAAGTTCGTCACCCATATACCAACGCACGGTTCGTTCTGTTGACACAGTCGTCCTACCCTTCATCGTCAAATTCGCACACAGGGCTTCGACAGTCGCGAGGCGTTTTTTTTAGCCGCCGTAGAAGAAGTTATCGCAAAACTATCGTACAATGATAATAGGATTACTCTGTCGGTCACTCGTATGGAAGGGAAGATCCTTGTAGATGAAGAGAGAGAGAGAGAGAGAGAGAGAGAGAGAGAGAGAGAGAGAGAGAGAAAGGTGTGGCTTGTACTCACACGCTGAAAGGTGTTAATGGAATTAGTTGGTGGTAGGTGTTGGGAGAAGGAGGTCAAAGATATTACGATAAAGAGACAGCTGACAGCTGACGACATTGTTGTGTGGGAGAGCGTTGGCATGACAACAGGAAACAACACACACGCACACACACACACACACACACACACACAGTCACGTTGTTGACCACACAGTCCGAAACGCCGCCCGCAGACATTGAAAACCACCATCACAACAAATTAAATTTCATGTTCGGGTCTCCGCTTAGAAACTGAGCTTGCAGCACGGCGCCATGAACTGCATTTTGTATTTTATTTTTCTTCAGGACGTCGCAACACCTCTGGAGCAGCCAATTTACGCATTTACTCTATTTGAAAGTAGGCGAGCAGCTGTGTGTGTGGATGGGGAAGGTGGGGCGGGGGGGGGGGGGGATTGGGGGACGTGGAGGGCAGTGGAGGGTGACTTTGTATGGGGCCTGGTAAAAAAAAATGTAAGACTTTTTGTTCACTGTCAGATAAGATAAGATAAAAATAACTTTATTATCTCCAACTGGAGAAATTTGGTCAGGTGCATTATCACAACATAGACAAGTAAACAACATGGGGACCATAACTGTAAAAGTCAACAACAGCTTTTACGAATATTACGAAGATACAAATGTAAAAAAATATCACATACACCGTTTCATACATACATCCACACACTGCAGGGAATAACTAGTATTCTTAATGTAAAAACGGAAAGAATTAAGAAACATTATTTGAATATAATTATAAGCATAGCCTACTATACTGCACATTGATTATAATAGACATAAGATAAGAATAAAGATAAATTGCGGAAAACCGCAACCAGATAATCAGCACACACCCGCACCCACCCCCCCCCCCCCACCCACCCCCCACACGCGGATTACTTGATTAAACAAGAGTAATAAACATATGTTCTCAAATAAAAAGCATTTCACATATTCGCTTTTAAAACATTGCAATTAATTATTACATCGTAATTATTAACAGAAATATAGTTAGAATATGGACGTTAGCATTAGACATATTCCATTGTACATGCATCCTGCATATTGCACATTATTCCTCCTTTATGTTTGTGTTTCAAGGGTTACACAGGAATCGGGATCCAATTTGTATTTTGTATTTGTATTGCTTTTTATATCACAACATATCTCTGTGTGTGAAATTCGGGCTGCTCTCCCCAGGAAGAGCGCGTCGCTACACTATAGCGCCACCATTTTTTTTTTTTTTTTTTCTTGCGTGCAGTTGTATTTGTTTTTCCTATCAAAGTGGTTTTTTCTACAGAATTTTGCCAGGAACAACCCTTTTGTTGCCGTGGGTTCTTTTACGTGCGCTAAGTGCATTCTGCACGCGTTTATCGTCTCATTCGAATAACTAGCATCCAGACCACCACTCAAGGTCAAGTGGAGGGGGAGAAAATATCGGCGGCTGAGCCGTGATTCGAACCAGCTTCCTAGGCGGACGCGTTACCTCTAGGCCATCACTCCACTTTATGGAACATAAAACAAATAAACTACATTCCAGCAGACGATCACTATGTTGATATACTCAGTAATAGATTATTGGCTGGCATAGATAGGCTGCCTCTTGTATTATGGAATCTTCAGGGCATGAAATAAAATAATACATTGTCAAACTTTGCCAAACTTCTCAACTGCGAAACATTTCAAGTTCTGTTTGTTTTGCAGCATAATGTGCCAAACATTGTTCATGAACATTTCCTGAAATATTTGTGAAGAGGGAGAGAGAGAGAGAGAGAGAGAGAGAGAGAGAGAGAGAGAGAGAGAGACAGAGACAGAGACAGAGTGACAGACGACTACGTGAGGATCCTGTTTTCGACTGCTAAACGAGTTAATGATTCAGGATTTTCCCCCCCTATACTATGACACAGCTGGAAGTTCCAGCATATTCATTGAAGTTATATGTATTATTGATATAATTTGAAAGATACTGTAATTATAGAGAGAAAAAAAAAAAACCTTCACACACACACACACACACACACACACAAAGAACACACACACATACACACACACATACACACACACGCGAACAAACACACACACCTGTTTGCTGAACAAACAAACAAACAAAAAACAACAACAAAGTACCATAAAATCCACAATTTTTTTTTTTGGGGGGGGGGGTTAATCTCACACGCATACGATGGACAACATGTCCATACGCGATACACAACACGCATTTTCTGTGTGTGTGTGTGTGTGTGTCCGGGAGACCTCTTCGCTGAGAGATAGATAGGTGGGGGTAGGTGGTCCTCTATCTACCTGTGAGTGGAATGGAAGGGACCGCACAATGGGTGGCGTGTAAGGTTGAACCTCCACACCCAAAGGGGTAGGGGTAGGGGTAGGGGGGGGGGGTGGGGGTGGGGGGGGTGGGGGGGGGGGGGGATTACCGAGATAACCGTGTTCCCGCGTGTGTGGATATATGATATGATAGGACTCCTGTTAAACAGCTGATCGATTTTTCTGTCTCTCTCTCTCTCTCTCTCTCTCTCTCTCTCTCTCTCTCTCTCTCTGAGGACAATTTGGAAGAATGGGCCATGCCTAAAAATCTTAATCCTTGAATAAATAGAACGTTTTGAGTTCAGAGTTCAGAGTTCGGTGTCTGTCTCTGTTTCTATCTGTCTCGGGTTGGTCTCTGTCTGTGTCCGTCTTTGTCTCTCTGTCTCTGTCTGTCTCTCTGTCTGTCTGTCTGTCTGTCTTTGTCTCTCTGTGTCTGTCTCTCTGTCTGTCTGTCTCTCTGTGTCTGTCTGTCTCTCTCTCTCTGTCTCTGTCTCTCTCTGTCTGTCTGTCTTTGTCTGTCTCTCTGTGTCTGTCTCTCTGTCTGTCTGTCTGTGTCTGTCTGTCTCTCTGTGTCTGTCTGTCTCTCTCTCTCTGTCTCTGTCTCTCTCTCTGTCTGTCTGTCTTTGTCTGTCTCTCTGTGTCTGTCTTTGTCTCTGTCTGTCTGTCTCTCTGTGTCTGTCTGTGTCTGTCTTTGTCTCTCTGTCTCTGTCTGTCTCTCTCTGTCTCTGTCTGTCTGTCTCTCTCTGTCTCTGTCTGTCTGTCTCTCTATGTCTGTCTGTCTCTGTCTCTGTCTGTCTCTCTGTGTCTCTCTGTCTCTGTCTGTCTGTCTCTCTCTGTCTCTGTCTGTCTGTCTCTCTATGTCTGTCTGTCTCTGTCTCTGTCTGTCTCTCTGTGTCTCTCTGTGTCTGTCTTTGTCTCTCTGTCTGTCTCTGTGTCTCTGTCTGTCCGTCTTTGTCTCTCTGTGTCTGTCTGTCTGTCTCTCTCTGTCTGTCTCTCTTCTGTGTCTCTGTCTGTCTCTCTGTCTCTCTGTCTGTCTCTCGGTCTGTCTCTGTCACTAACTGGGTGAGGAGACAAGACAGGATAATGAAAGAAATATATAGCGAGTTCGCTTCAGTCTTCAGTCTCTCACTCTCTTAGTAAACAGAAAACAGACACGAGGAATTTTCCCCTGAGCCAGTTATAATTATTAATAAAAACAAACTGAAAAATGTTTTTTTCATTCACTCACTCTCTTCACATTGAAAGAAATTATTTCGAATTATGTTTAAAAAAAAACAAAAAAACAAGGAACAAATGTCTTGACAGACAGAAGTCATAATTCTCTTTGTGCACACTAGTCCTAGGCCGGTCAGTTTTGTCTACTCACAGTGACCATGTCAATGTCCACCGCACACAACTCGTGGGACACTCGGGCACCAACCACCTCCTCCGTTGAACATACCAGTTCCACAAGGGTGTCCCTCCACTCCGTGGCCGGTCAACATGGAACCCCTGATAACACTTTTCCCTATGTTTTTAGTTCTTGGCACACTCCATTTAAAATTCTTTCTTCACACTGAACAAGCATCCAACTAATCCTTTTCAATGTTCCCCCTTTCCTTTAACTGTCCCCTTATGTTATTTTCTTATATTTACTGTCCGTTCACACCACTCGTGCATTCTTACAATTTTCCAGTTAATACAATATTCATTTAAGAGTCACTACGTCTTATAAATTACATAACAAGAGAGGCAAGGCCTTCAAGACTCACTTGTGATACACTTTTTAAAAAATCCAAGCTTTTTATGTATTGAGTATAATTTCAAAATGTAATGTTTAAGATGAGAAAGATCAGTTTACAGCAAATTAAGTCCCCTAGCATTAATTACAGAGTACTTTCCCTTTTTTTACTATCTGCACCAAAACGTTTGCAAAATAAATAAAACTTCCATGCTTAGCAAAAGAAGTTCCTGTTTGAACAAAAAATGATAATAATGACTGCTCTTGTTGTTGGGTCAGAATATCAGATCAAAGTGCCAAGTTTAGAGAATACAAAAAATATAAATATAACAGTAAATGCAGTTTGCATATAATTAGGCTTCATTTTTTTTTTTTGTGCCCATCCCAGAGGTGCAATATTGTTTTAAACAAGATGACTGGAAAGAACTGAATTTTTCCTATTTTTATGCTTAATTTGGTGTCAACTGACAAAGTATTTGCAGAGAAAATGTCAATGTTAAAGTTTACCACGGACACACAGACACAGACACACACACAACACACACACACACACACACACACACACACACAGACAACCGAACACCGGGTTAAAACATAGACTCACTTTGTTTACACAAGTGAGTCAAAAAAGTATTCATTTATCAAAAAGCAAACATTTCAAAAACCAACAGCAAAAACTACTAACTTCTCAACCTATTCAATCATTCAAGTTGAATTTCGAATAAAATAATCCAGCAACAAACCATTGAATGAACAATGGGAAAAACTTAATTTTCCCCCCCACCTGATGTTCGGAACAGTCAAGGCTTACTCCGTTTCACAGACACACATCACCCGAGCTCTGATACATTCAGACTGACGTTACAGCATACACACACACACACACACACACACACACACACACACATATGAACATGCACAGCTCACGGTTCACCCACACTTAGCACGTGCAAAACATTTTCACATTCGTACAGGTATTCTACATGTACAAATAATATTTCTCGTTCTTCCTCTGGCCACAGGCATTCGTAACTCACTCTGTCACAGTCTGTCTCTGTGTCTGTCTGTCTGTCTGTCTGTCTCTCTAGAGAGTCTGTCTCTCTCTGTGTGTGTCTCTCTGTCTCTGTCTCCGTGTCTCTGTGTCTCTCTGTCTGTCTCTCTCGGTTTCTGTCTCTGTCGCTCTCCCTTGCTCTCCTTCTGTCTCTGTCTCTGTCTCCGTCTGTCCTGTCTCTCTCTCTCTGTCTCTCTCTCTCTCTCTCTCTTGTTCAAACACAGTGTTTAATGCTCTCTCTCTCTCTCCCTGTCCCCCCTTGCCCCCCCCCTCTCTCTCTCTCTCTCTGTATGGATGTATATGGATTCGCTATGGACTTATAACAACAACAGTGGCATTGGCGCAGATTATCACCACCCTTTCTGCATTGCGTTGGACTCTTGTTGAACTGCGTTCTCGTTGATTAAGCTTGGTGGAGATATTGAGTAACTGTGTAGCCGAGGGAAATGAATGTTTTCAATGCACTATGGCTGTTG
>NC_134894.1:55865129-55870129 GCF_041734735.1 Babylonia areolata | reverse complement strand
CATGTCGTTTTAGATACTTTTTTTGTTGTTGTTGTTGCTTATCTCCACCAGGAACGAGATTGTACCATCTAATCTGGCGTTTTACGTTTACAAAGCTCTGAAAACGATGACGTAACCATGGTTACAGCTTAGATTATACAACTGAAAATGATGTGACTTACTTAACTTACTTTCATTATTTATTTTCATCATTTAGCATTTGTATTTCTTCCCCCAGTTATAAGATGCACTTGCATTATCGGTGTATGATCACCCCCCCCCCCCCCCCCCCCCTTCAGTAAGGGGCTTTGGCCTAAACTAAATAAAAAACATTTCGCTTCAGCATTTGCATTCGCACTGGCATTCATGCGTGTGAATATGAGAACGCACACACACACACACGCACACAACACACACACACACACACACACAACACACACACACACACACACACACACACACACACACACACACACACACACACACACACACACACACACACACACACACTCAGTCCACTTAGTATAAAAACCGACAGGTCTCAAGACAAAACACGATTTTGACCATGAACTGTCTTCACGCCATTAACCCATCGCCTGTAGCAGTTTTGTGGCAGTTCTGTCACGCTCCATAAGATGGCAGCCAGTGGAAACTTTCACCTCAGCAGTCATCGATAATATATAACACAAAAAAACAAAAAAAAAACCCAGCGTGTGTGGCCCTCCGCTCTCCGTCAAATTTCCTTCTCTCTCTCTCTCTCAGAAGTCCCTGCTTCTTTTGTCGGCACGCGATTAATCATTGCAGTTGATAAGGGTTGCCCGCTGGGAACCCTGATTAACGGTCTTTAGGGAATGTGTGTGTGTGGGAGGGCCGGGTGTGTGTGTGTGTGTGTGTGGCGGGGGGACGGGGAGTGTGGGGGTGGGGGGGGGGGGGGGGGGGCGATGGGGCTATGGGAGATGTTGAGGAGCGTTATTGAGGCTGAGGGGGTTATTGCTGCCAGGACTTTTTGTGATTTTTTTCGCTATTGTGGTAGGGTATTGACTGACTGGAAGGATTTGATGGTCCCGGGGTTATTGTTCTTATTCTTATGGGTTTGTGGTTCTTCTTCTTTACTGTTATGTTCTCTTGTTTCTGTTTTCTGTCCGTCTGTCTGTGTGGGTTTGTCTGTCTGTCTGTCTGCCAGTCTGTATACGTATGTCTGTCTATCTGTCTGTCTGTTTCTCTCCGTCTCCTTGTTTCTGTCCCACCTCTCTCTCTCTCTCTCTCACTGTGTCTCTGTGTCTCTCAATATGTCTCTCTGTCACTCTCTCTGTGTCTCTGTCTCTCTATGTGTCTCTTTCTGTCTCTCTCTGTGTCTCTTTCTCTGTATCTTTCTCCTTCTTCCTGTTTCTACACCCCATCCCCCCCAACTCTGTGTGTGTGTGTGTGTGTGTGTGTGTGTGTGTGTGTGTGTGTGTGTGCGCGCTCCGTTAATAACATAACGAATTATTCCATTCATATCAATAACCATAAGTTTTTGTGGGTTTTTCTTTTTCAGAATAAAGAAATGTTTCAGCCACACACACACACACACACACACACACACACACACACACACACACAGAGAGAGAGAGAGAGAGAGAGAGAGAGAGAGAGAGAGAGAGAGAGAGAGAGAGAGCTGGTATGGCATAGTCGAATACACAACGTGACAAGAACGCTTTCATCAAGATTATTCATCATCTTGACACACACGCACACACACCCGCCTCCCACACACGCAAACCGCGTGTTGGTGGTTTCAAATAATTATCTTTCGTTGTCCAGTTGGAAAGGGTGCTAGGATTACGGGAAGATCAATGCTCAATCACCAAACTTGACAGAAATAATTCAATGTGTGGGCAGTCTATCACACAGGCAGAAAGGAGAGAGAGAGAAAAAAAAAAAAGTGCGAGAGAAAGGGAGATGGGGATGTAAGCAGCAGATCGACACATTATTATTTTTTTTTTTTAATCAAAAAAAAATTACAATCGAAAATGTTACGAAGGAATTGATTTGAGCAATTGAGATTGCTTGATAGCTTGTATTTGTATATTTTATCACAACAAATTTCTCTCTGCTACACTACAGCGCCACCTTTTTCTTTTTTTTTTCTTTTTTTTTTCCTGCGTCCGCCTAGGAAGTGAGAGAATCTGAGCGCGCTGGTTCGAATCACGGCTCAGCCGCCGATATTTTCTCCCCCTCCACTAGACCTTGAGTGGTGGTCTAGACGCTAGTCATTCGGATGAGACCATAAACCGAAGTCCCGTGTGCAGCATGCACTTAGCGCACGTAAAAGAACCCACGGCAACAAAAGGGTTGTTCCTGGCAAAGTTTTGTAGAAAAATCCACTTCGATAGGAAAAACAAATAAAACTGCGCGCAGGAAAAAAAACAACAAAAAAAGGGGGGGGGGGGGGGGGGGGGGGGGGGGGGGGGCGCTGTAGTGTAGCGACGCGCTCTCCCTGGGGAGAGCAGCCCGAAATTCACACAGAGAAATCTGTTGTGATAAAAAGAAATAAATATAAATATAAATACAAATCCGTACGCTCTTTGGTGGGATGTTGTCGATTTGCACATTGTAAAACAACCAGCAGACATCAGTCTTGACAGGACAGACAAAACCTTCAGGAGGAAAAGAAGCAGAAACTTTACTTTGACATACCTTTGCATTAGCTGTGCTTGACTATGTGTGTATACATATGTACGTGTACATAACTACATGCATGTATATGAATGTGTATTGTGTGTGCGTGTGCGTGTGCGTGTGTTTATGTAAGTTTGTGCCTGCCTATGTGTGCGTATGTGTTAGGGTAACTGTTAGATACACATGTATGTTAAAATGTATGTATGCAGCGTGTGTGTGTGTGTGTGTGTGTGTGTGCGTGTGTGTGTGTGTGTTTGTGTGTGTGTGTGTGTGTGTGTGTGTGCGTGTGTGTGTGTGTGTGTGTGTGCGTGTGTGTGTGTGTGTAGTCACATTTTGGTGTGTGTATGTAACATAGATATGATGTGTCATGTTAACAAAAGCGTTTTTGTAGAGCACCTAGAGCAGATTTCTGGATAGTGTGCTGTATAGGTATTGTCAGTTTGATGATGGTGTCAGAAACTAATACCACCACCAATCGATCTTTCCGCGGAGGTAACTCGTTAAAAGGGTTTCCGTTTTATCATGCAATCGCTATAGAAATCTGTGCAAGCTGGAAGACTATTTGCTGAAATCTACGTTATGTTGAACGGCGAAGTTTCTAGAATTCTAGTGGTATTATGATTGAATATCGCTTCCTGTGTACTTTATTTATTTATTTATTTATTTATCTATTTATTTATTTTTTGCTTTTTCTTATGTTGAACTTTAAAGAATACCAGGTAACTTCGTCTTTATCTGCTGGTTGAAAAATTTTTTTCAAGGTTTCTGACAGACAAGTATCGTTTTATGTTTGTTTTGTCTTTTAAACTCATTTATCTGAACTTCAGATAGACAACAAGCAAATAAACAAAAGGAGCACACGGAATAATAAAAGGTTAGGTGCTTATAGCCATGGAACAACTGAAAGGTTCATACGCGCCAGCACACACATTAAAAACATGCCACAGTACCAATATTAACAAGCTCATATGTCTCTGTCTCTCTCTATTCTGGCACACACACACACACACACACACACACACACACACACACACACACACACACACACACACTCATGCATAACTCACACACACACACACACACACACACACACACACACACACACACACACTCATGCATAACTTTAAAAGTATTTTGAAAACGCCGACGCGCATGCGTACTGATATTCATAACATATATCATTCAAATTTGGAAGAAAGAAAAAAACAACAACAAAAAACAACAACAACAACAATAGAAAAAACAACCAATATTGGCACCGAGGCAGATTGTCAACGATTTGGGTTGTCGATCAACGCTTTGAAGTCATGGAGACAAGCCATGGAAACAGGCATTGTGTTTCGTTGCCAGAGTTTTGCTATATGTGAAAAAAAAAAAAGAAAAAAAAAAAACCACCATCATCACACAAATGCTTGGGTTTTTTTGTTTTTTTTTTATAATATTGTGGTTTCGCTTGCCTTGTCCTTAGTGTTGAAGAAAGGAAATGGCTTGTTCCTGAAGGGAAGGGTTTATGATGATGATGGTGAACGACACTGCAGGAGGTTTTTGGTTGAGGGTAGGGTGGGTTGTATGAGGGATGCGGGGGGAGGGGGGGTGGGGGGGTGCGGGGGAGGGGGGGTGCGGGGGGGTGGGTAGTGGTGGTGAAGGTTTGTTTCATCGACTTGCCTGCTGCTGTGGTAAAAGCCAGGACCGCGGTAAAAGCGAGGGTAATGAGGCCCAATTAGACTGCACACCCCCACCCCCCCCCCCCCCCCCCCCCCCCCAACCCCGCCACCCCGGAAGTTTCGCCAGGGAGAGAGCTGAAATGGCTTTTTGTCTGTCTGTCTCTATGTCTGTCTGTTTGTCTCTCTCTCTCTCTCTCCCTCTCTCTCTCTCTCTCTCTCTCTCCCTCCTTCTCTCCCTCTCTCTCTCTCTCTCTCTCTCTCTCTCTCTCTCTCTGCCTAACAATAACGATATCGTTATCTCTCTGTGACTATGTTTGTTTTCTGCCTCCATCAAACACTCTTCCTCTCTCTGCCTCTGTGCTCTGTCTCTGTCTGTTTGTCCGTCTGTCTGTCTCTCTGTGCCTAACAATAACGATATCGTTATCTCTCTGTGACTATGTTTGTTTTCTGCCTCCCTCACACACTCTTCCTCTCTCTGTCTTTCTGCTCTGTCTCTGTGTCTGTCTGTCTGTCTGTCTCTCTCTCTCCCTTCCTCCCCCCCCCCGTCTCTCTCTCCCTCCCTCCCTCTCTCTCTCTCTCCTTCCCTCCCCCCCTCTCTCTCTCTGTGCCTAACAATAACGATATCGTTATCTCTCTCTGCCTATATTTGTTTTCTGCCCCCCCTCACACACTCTTCCTCTCTCTGTCTTTCTGCTC
>NC_134894.1:55845129-55860129 GCF_041734735.1 Babylonia areolata | reverse complement strand
AGTCATTATCTGCATTTAGTCTTATTCACACAGAATAAAAAAAGCGGAAAACTAGCGCACACTCAACTGCCGGCATATTGTATTTCTAACCTTTAAGGTTTTATACAAGTAAATTGCTAGCTGTTTATTAACGTGTTCCTTAGTGGATGACATAAGCAAATACAATCTGAACAAGGAAGGCTGCCTATGAAATTCTGAGGTATCAGCTGATTTCTAAGATCACTTAACACAGGACAACAAAGTACAAAGTGGAGTTTACTCCCCGTCGCACTTTTACATAAAGGGCAAATAAGGTCACTTTATCTTTATGTTGCCTGTAACGATAATAATGCATAAACAAATCAGAAATTCCAAATCTAAACTTTGCCATGATACATTTTAAATGTCTATCCATATTCATAGCCAAATAAACTGGTACCGTATGTCTCAAATTAATCTGTCTATAAAAATCAAAACGATTACTATCTTGGATATGGCTCGACCATTCCTGCCAACGACAGTCGATTAGTCTCGATCGAAGTGTACGTAGAAATCCGTTTATATCCCCTTCTCCTTGATTTAGCCACACGTAAGCAAAACCTAAATCATGCAGTTTTATTCTCACCTTTGACACCCAGTTAGTTCTACCTCTATTATCCAAATCATGTAACATGTTGTAGGCTTTCCTTGGCAGTCTTACGTTTTCCATTCGCATTATTTTTAATCAATAAGAAATACATCTGATAATCGAATTCAAATATATGGGATGTCGATTAGTTTCAGCATAGATAAAATCACTAGGTGTTTTCATAGTCACCAGAAAGAAATTTCTTTAATGCAAATAAATGAACTTTTTCACAGTGAATTGCTGATTAGTGAAGACACCAAATTTCAGCTCCGTATTGTGTAATAAGTTGAATCTGTTTGAGTGATAGGAGTGGGAAGGGAAGAGACAGAGAGAGAGAGAGAGGGTGTGGAGTGATAGGTGTGGGAAGGGAAGAGAGAGGGAGAGAGAGAAAGAGATAGGAGGGTGTGGAGTGATGGGAGTAGGAAGGGAAGAGAGAGGGAGAGAGAGAGAGGGAGAGAGAGAGAGAGAGGGTGTGGAGTGATAGGTGTTGGAAGGGAAGAGAGAGGGAGAGAGAGAGAGTGAGAGAGAGGGACGGAGAGGGAGCGAGTGGGAGAGAGAGGGGGAGAGGGAGAGAGAGAGGGGGAGGGAGATGGAGAGAGAGAGGACGGTGTGGAGCGATAGGTGTGGGAAGAGAGAGAGAGAGAGAGAGAGAGAGAGAGAGAGAGAGAGAGATCCAACCCCCACACGTACCCACACGAACACGTACACACAGTATTACCCACTCCACCTCACCCAACACCCAAATGCAAAATGTTTTTTTCAATCTGCGTTCTTTTCAAAGTGAATCAAAAGAACTGGGGGAAAATATATAATATATTATAATATAATATGATATAATATCATATTATATTATATTTATATTATATTGTATAATAATTTCAACAAAAAACACACACAAAAACTGGTGTCCTTTTACAGGTGTTCCTGGGGCAGAAATATGGGTACCGACCTATCCCTACACACATCGTTGCCACGGAGTTCGAGATGTTGCGAGGATGTGCCTTGGACGTTCCGGAAGAAGTGGCGCTGTTGGACATGTGGTACAAGAAGGACGACAACTCTGTGCCCTCCGTGTACATTCTGCAGCCCATCTCCTCCATCCTCACCAACTTCAACAACAAGGTGAGAGCTTTATTTTTTGTGTGGATGTGAGAATTAATAAACTCCCTTTTTTTTCTTTTTTTCTTTTTTTTTATTGGTGGGTGTAGGGGTTGGGAAAGGTGAAAGCTTTTTAGCGGGTCTGAAAGTTAAACATGTGTGTGTGTGTGTGTGTGTGTGTGTGTGTGTGTGTGTGTGTGTAGGGGTTGGGAATTGGGAGGGTAGCCTCTAGGCGAGGGGTGGAGGGGGGCAGGTGTGTGTGTGTGTGTGTGGGTGGGGGGTGTATAGGAAGTAGGGGGTGGGGGTGGGAAACCCCTATTCAATTCTGCTATCCCAGCCACTTAGATAAAGTGACAGGGGTGTTTCAAAGAGTTCTCTTCCCAACCCCTTTTCCACCACAGATTTCGGCTCTTTTATTTTATTTCGCAATATAGAGAAAATCATTAAGTGACAAACATTATGTGTAAAAGACAGACAAACAGAGAAAGTGGAAAAGAGAGAGAGACAAGAGAGAGAGAGAGTGGTGGTATGAATATCTATTCATCTGTGATGATAGTTAGTTCTGCCAGTCTGTTGGAAGAGGTTCTTACAGGAGTAGAAAAAAAAAAAAATACACGACGAAACCTTCGCGAAGGTATAACGAAGATCCGTCTGAGAAGCGGAATAGAGAGAGGGCTTAAAAGGGGAAGGCGAGTTTAACGATTTTATAACAGCTGCTGTCAAGCTGTCAAGGTCAGCTTGTGCACAAAGGGGGAGGGGAGGGGCAGAGGGCTCATTGATGGGGAGGGGAGAGGGGGATCGGGGGCGGGGTGGGGGAGGGGGGGCGGGGGAGGAGTGAGCAAACAGAATAAGACACTGACTTTTAAGGAGGAGGGATTTTGTTTAATGTCCCGTCACATATACTGGTGATCGTAGACATTTTGTTTATGTTTATATGTTCACATTTGAATGTTATCGTTTTGACGGGCGCAATAGCCGAATGGTTAAAGCGTTCGACTTTCAATCTGAGGGTCCCAGGTTCGAATCTCGGTAACGGTGCCTGGTGGGTAAAGGATGGAGATTTTTCCGATCTCCCAGGTCAGCATATGTGCAGACCTGCTAGTTCCTGAACCCCCTTCGTGTGTATATGCAAGCAGAAGATCAAATACACACGTTAAAGATCCTGTAATCCATGTCAGCGTTCGGTGGGTTATGGAAACAAGAACATACCCAGCATGCAGCCTCCCGAAAAACGGAGTATGGCTGCCTACATGGCGGGGTAAAAACGGTCATACATGTAAAAGCCCACTCGTGTACATACGAGTGAACGTGGGAGTTGCAGCCCACGAACGCAGAAGAACAAGAATGTTCTCGTTTTAACTCTCCCCATACGAACGGCGAAAGAGAAGACGTTAACAGCGTTTCACCCCAATTACCACCATCAAAATATTGCAAGTGGAAGTCTCCCATACTGAAGAGGCGAATGTTGACAAAGAATACCACAAGTCTGACGACGGAAGCTAAAGGTTGGGTCATTCAGACACCCACTGGACATCCGAGGGGTCTGTGTAGAGGAGAAGAGAGGACTGGCCGTACTGAGTAAGTTAAAGGTAGAAGAGGAAAGTGAGGGTGGTTGGTGAGTGGATAGAAACAGTGTGGGTGGAGAGTGGAATTAAAGGAGAATGTCTGATATAAGTAGAAGCTCAGTTAAAGAAAAATATACACTACGTACCTTTCACCTATTTACCCGAGTGCTAGCTGAATCGGTACCATAAGCAGCACTGACATGAAGTTGTATACCTAACAAATAGAGGTAAAGTTACCACTCTTTACTATTTGTTCTCCTGGCCTCATTATTTATTCCTTGTGAATGGAGAGCTGCCAGTCTTAACCATTTGTTCTGGAGCCAGTTGCATTGCTCGGACGGAAGAACCCAGTATGGTCGTAACCCCCTACTAACTGTGTGTAGTATGGAACTGACCAATGGCGTAGTTCGGTCAACGTAGGCATTTAGTCACGTGTAACTGTCAAAAAGTTAGAGCCAAGCAACGCAACTGGCACCTGGCTTCATTGTATATTTCAAATGCACCACGGTTGGTTTGTTTTGTTTTGTTTGTTTTTTTCCTGGGGGCTGGCTGACAACAGAGACACCAGAGGCTGATGGAGCTGGACCAGAACACGTGGTGGGAGACGCTGGGCAAGCTGCAGAAGATCATCCGCAAGTCAGCGCAGGTGCTCTTCCTCACCAAGAAGCTCGACAGGGATCAGGTTCACAATTACTTCATGTCAGGTCAGCTTTTGGAAAAGAAAGACTCTCTCTCTCTCTCTCTGTCTCGCTCTGTCTCGCTCTCTGTCTCTCTCTCTCTCTCCGTGATATTTCTCTTGCTTGTTCACTTTTCTCTTCTTCTTTTTTTTTATTGTTATTTTTATTTTGTTGTTGTTTGTTTCTTTCTTTCTCTGTTTTCGAGGGCTGGGTGAAAAAAAATGCATGTATGCTTAATCTATTACGCCCAGAAAATAAAGATTATTCATTCGTTCATTCATTCATTCATTCATTCATTCTCTCTCTCTCTCTCTCTCTCTCTCTCTCTCTCTCTCTCTCTCTGTGTCTCTGTCTCTCTCTCCTGACCTACCCCCACTCTCCCACTCTCTATCTGTTTATCTGCATGTGTATCTGTCCGCTTCTCCGTCTATTTGTCTTTCTTTGTCTGTGCCTATCAATGTATCTGTTTATCTGTTGAACTGTCTGTCTTTACAGAATTTGAGAAACAAAATAAAAGAAAGGAGAAAAGAAGAAAAAGAAGAAGAAGAAGAAGAAGAAAAACTACAACAGTGGACTACAACCAGACCGATACGCAGGCTGAGAAAACCAAAACCTTATTTTGATCTGTTGCGGTAATAGTGCATTCCATAGCGCAGCTTCATGAACAGTATCAGTAGCTCAAGGAGCTGTCACTGCGTTCGGACAAATCCATATACGCTACACTACATCTGCTAAGCAGATGCCTGACCAGCAGCGTAACCTAACGCGCTTAGTCAGGCCTTGAGAAAAAAATAAAATAAAATAAAATAAAATAAAATTTTGATAAATAAATAAATAAATAAAATAAATAAAATAAATAAAATAAAAGTAAAATAAAATAATGAAATGAAATGAAATAGAATAAAATAACAAAACAAAACAAACAAACCAAAAAAAGAATAAATAAATGAAAAAAATAGAAATTAATAAGTAAATAAATAAATAAATACATGAAAAAATAACTACTACTAATAATAATAATATTTATAAGGCGCATAAACTTGATGAAGTCAACTGTAAGCGTAAAAAAAAAAAAAAAAAAAAAAAAAAATTAAAACACCTACTCAACCAACTGCAAAACCTTTACACACATTTCTGACTTCTGTTTTGTCTGTCAGTGACTGAGCGTGAGGTGGAGCGAGGAATCCTGAAGGCTAAGAACACGGACGAGCACTGCCTAGCCTACGTGCGAGACATCACCAACATCAACCTCACCCTCCTCCGCATGGCTTGCAAGTTTGTGGACGTGGCAGCCAGTACTGTCGACAACGACGCTCAGAATCTCCTCAAGGTCAGTTGCATTTTGGCAGTACTTCGCGGTCCTGATAATATGGCCCTGTGCGGTCGGCTGGACTATAAGCCACAAGAACAAGAACAAGCAGTACGAATGCAATGTCCGAAATAGTGCTTTAACTCTCTCCGTACGAACGACACAAGAGGCAACATGTCGAATGCAATGTCCGAAATAGTGCTTTAACTCTCTCCGTACGAACGACACAAGAGGCGACATGTCGAATGCAATGTCCGAAATAGTGTTTTAACTCTCTCCGTACGAACGACACAAAAGGCGACGATGACAGTGTTTTACCGCTGCTGACATCATTAACATGTTGCAAGCGTGAGATCCTCATATTGAAGAGGTGAATGGAGATTAAGAATACTGTGTTTTTGACGACGAAAGCTTTAGTCTGTTTATGTGAAATAATTGTGTATTGTTGGAGCAGTTGTTGAGTTCTTGGGTGGCACAGTCTAAAATGCTGTGTGGTAGTAACAAGAGTTGCATGCTACATGTTACAATCTAGACAGCTTGTTTGCGTAAAAGCTGTGTGTGAGTTGGGTTGGGCAGTTGTGCGAGTTGTATGTCATTACCTGGACACTTAACGACGTAACAGTTGTGTGTTGGTGATGCAGTTTGGTATCAAAGACTATTTGGCTATACTGAAGGAATGCTACACTACACTACACTACACTACACTACACTCCATCCCATTCACAATCCATTCAACCTAACATGACTCCACCACCCTATTGCACAATACTCTGATCTGCATCACACACACACAATAAATCACTTCACTACACTGTCATTTCACTAATCAGTTCTGAAGCGAAACTCTGCACACAGACTTCTGCTTACACACCTAGCAAAAAAGAAGAAGAAGAAAAGAAAAGCAGTAATAACAAAAAGGTCACCGCCAACACCCGTGACATGATCTTTTTCAGAAACTCAGAGACGAGAAACTGCCCAAGAAACTGGTGGCTTCCAACGTCACACGGTTCTCAGTGGAGTGGACGGGTAAGGAAGGCATCGACGAGGAGTCTCACCGCTCCTACTTCGAGGAGTTCTGCGAGAAGTTCTACAAAGACGTCACCACCCAGATTGACAATGCCATGGCCAAGCACGTGAAACTCGCCAACGACCCCGTGTACAACGAGCCCTTACAACACCTGCACGCCTGCCGCAACCATGTGTCTGCTTTCCAGGTGAGGGGGCAGGAGCGCTGTTCTAAAAATAGGTGGATAGCGCATGCCTTCTTTGAGCCCCTTTGCTAAATGAAGCCAGCGGAAGTGCTCAATTAGCGAGTTTGCTACTCGTGTCAGTACAGCGTGAAGCGGTAAGTTCATATGTGTAGCCGAGCGCTCAGCTGGCTACGGTGATTGCTTCACGGCAAGTTTTCACTTGCTCGAGGCGTTAGTTAAGCTGAGATTCCTGTGTGTGCATCTACAGCAAGTTTGCGTTACGTGTCACTGTACTGTTTTCCTGTAATAACTTTGGTAAATAAACCATTGGCTGATATCAATCAGGACACAACAGTTGGCATTTCGTGGGGGCAAGCATAACACGATTTCATTGAAGATATACGGTTACAGTTCAGAAACTTCCACAAGTTAGCAGACAACTTCTTGACGGACTGACAGCTGGATACGAGTCTCAGTATGGCATCTAGTTGGCTTCAGCTTACCTGGCCAATGAGCTATCCATCTATTTTGAGATTAGTGGGGCGGAGGCAATTGGGTTTTTTTTTTGGTTATGATCGGTATTCTTTATTTGGGTATGGCACAACAACGTGTATGTTGAAATGTTGATCGTATTACATTTATTTGTTTCACTCTCTCGTGATTTCGAAAATGTGCTGTACAGTTTGGCTGCAGTCCGTTTTACGGCTATTGTTCGATTCGTTGTTGATGAGTAAAGTTACTGAAGTACGTATGCTTGTGGGCACGTTCTGTGTGTGTGTGTGTGTGTGTGTGTGTGTGTGTGTGTGTGTGTCTTACACACATACACACACACGCACACACACACGCACGCACACACACACACACACACACACAAACACATCCATCATGTAAGCATACACACACGGCTAAGGACTGAAGAAACTAACACAGAAACGTGTGTATGTGTTGCCTGGTGATGTCAGGGCCGAGAGGACGTGGTGGACCAGATCCGGCAGTACGTGCTCAGCAGCAAGTCCAACAAACCTCTGGTGTTGCACGGCCTCAGCGGCTGCGGAAAGACCTCTCTCATGGCCAAGGCTGCCAGTCAGGTAAAATAATACTGTGAATATAATAATAATAATAATAATAATGGTATTTATATAGCGCTGAATCTTGTGCAGAGACAAATCAAAGCGCTTTCGCACCAGTCATTCACACGCATGCATAACACTAAAACTGGAGAAACTGAAGACAAGGAAGAGGCAGGGAAGGGAGGCTATTTTGGGAAGGGGTGGGTTTTTTATGGCCAGACTTGAAAGAGCTGAGTGTGGAGACTTTGACGAAGCGAAAGAGGAAGTTCATTCCAGTTGCAAGGTCCAGAGACAGAGAAAGAATGGCGGCCAACAGTCGAGAGCTTGAATCTGGGTATGCGTAAACAGAGTGGATCCGAAGCTGATCGTAGTGAGCGAGATGGAGTGTAGAGGTGAAGGCAGCCACAGAGATAGGAAGGGGCTCATTTGTGAATGGTTTTATCTCTTTCACTTTGTCAGATAATACTGTGAATAACGTGGTTTTATCTCTTTCACTTTGTCAGGTAATACTGTGAACAACATGGTTTTATCTCTTTCACTGTCAGGTAATACTGTGAATAACATGGTTTTATCTCTTTTAGCTTTCTCAAGTAATACTGTGAACAACATGGTTTTATCTCTTTCACTTTGTCAGGAAATACTGTGAATAACATGGTTTTATCTCTTTTAGCTTTCTCAAGTAATACTGTGAACAACATGGTTTTATCTCTTTTAGCTTTCTCAAGTAATACTGTGAACAACATGGTTTTATCTCTTTTAGCTTTCTCAAGTAATACTGTGAACAACACGGTTTTATCTCTTTTAGCTTTCTCAAGTAATACTGTGAACAACATGGTTTTATCTCTTTCACTTTGTCAGGTAATACTGTGAACAACACGGTTTTATCTCTTTTAGCTTTCTCAAGTAATACTGTGAACAACACGGTTTTATCTCTTTTAGCTTTCTCAAGTAATACTGTGAACAACATGGTTTTATCTCTTTTAGCTTTCTCAAGTAATACTGTGAACAACATGGTTTTATCTCTTTCACTTTGTCAGGTAATACTGTGAACAACACGGTTTTATCTCGTTCACTTTGTCAGGTAATACTGTGAACAACACGTTTTATCTCTTTTGCTTTGTCAGGTAATACTGTGAACAACACGGTTTTATCTCGTTCACTTTGTCAGGTAATACTGTGAACAACACGGTTTTATCTCTTTTGCTTTGTCAGGTAATACTGTGAACAACACGGTTTTATCTCGTTCACTTTGTCAGGTAATACTGTGAATAACATGGTTTTATCTCTTTCACTTTGTCAGGTAATACTGTGAATAACATGGTTTTATCTCTTTTAGCTTTCTCAAGTAATACTGTGAACAACACGGTTTTATCTCTTTTAGCTTTCTCAGGTAATACTGTGAACAACATGGTTTTATCTCTTTTAGCTTTTTCAAGTAATACTGTGAATAACATGGTTTTATCTCTTTCACTTTGTCAGGTAATACTGTGAATAACACGGTTTTATCTCTTTCACTTTGTCCAGGTAATACTTTGAACAACACGGTTTTATCTCTTTCACTTTGTCCAGGTAATACTTTGAACAACACGGTTTTATCTCTTTCACTTTGTCAGGTAATACTGTGAATAACACGGTTTTATCTCTTTCACTTTGTCAGGTAATACTGTGAACAACATGGTTTTATCTCTTTCACTTTGTCCAGGTAATACTGTGAACAACATGGTTTTATCTCTTTCACTTTGTCCAGGTAATACTGTGAACAACACGGTTTTATCTCATTCACTTTGTCCAGGTAATACTGTGAATAACATGGTTTTATCTCTTTCACTTTGTCCAGGTAATACTGTGAACAACACGGTTTTATCTCTTTCACTTTGTCAGGTAATACTGTGAACAACACGGTTTTATCTCTTTCACTTTGTCAGGTAATTCTGTGAATTACATGGTTTTATCTCTTTCACTTTGTCAGGTAATACTGTGAATAACGTGGTTTTATCTCTTTCACTTTGTCAGATAATACTGTGAACAACACGGTTTTATCTCTTTCACTTTGTCAGGTAATACTGTGAACAACACGGTTTTATCTCTTTCACTTTGTCAGGTAATACTGTGAATAACATGGTTTTATCTCTTTCACTTTGTCCAGGTAATACTGTGAACAACACGGTTTTATCTCTTTCACTTTGTCAGGTAATACTGTGAACAACACGGTTTTATCTCTTTCACTTTGTCAGGTAATACTGTGAACAACACGGTTTTATCTCTTTCACTTTGTCAGGTAATTCTGTGAATTACATGGTTTTATCTCTTTCACTTTATCAGGTAATACTGTGAATAACATGGTTTTATCTCTTTCACTTTGTCCAGGTAATACTGTGAACAACACGGTTTTATCTCTTTCACTTTGTCAGGTAATACTGTGAATAACGTGGTTTTATCTCTTTCACTTTGTCAGGTAATTCTGTGAATTACATGGTTTTATCTCTTTCACTTTGTCAGGTGATACTGTGAACAACATGGTTTTATCTCTTTCACTTTGTCAGGTGATACTGTGAACAACATGGTTTTATCTCTTTCACTTTGTCAGGTGATACTGTGAACAACACGGTTTTATCTCTTTCACTTTGTCAGGTAATACTGTGAACAACACGGTTTTATCTCTTTCACTTTGTCAGGTAATACTGTGAACAACGTGGTTTTATCTCTTTCACTTTGTCAGGTAATACTGTGAACAACATGGTTTTATCTCTTTCACTTTGTCAGGTAATACTGTGAACAACACGGTTTTATCGCTTTCACTTTGTCAGATAATACTGTGAATAACACGGTTTTATCTCTTTCACTTTGTCAGGTAATACTGTGAACAACATGGTTTTATCTCTTTTAGCTTTCTCAAGTAATACTGTAAACAAAACGGTTTTTATCTCTTTTAGCTTTCCCAAGGAAGTGTCACTGCATTCAGAAGAAACACCTTCCCGGCAGATGCCTGAGCAGCAGCAGCATCCAAGGCGCCAGTCAGATCTTGAATGCTTGCATATAATACATATATCTCAGTATGGGTGCCTTCTGCAGAACTGTGCCAGAGGACATGACGTATGTCGCCATGCCTGATATATCTGCTTACCTATCACAGTGGATTATTTCTACAGAATTTTGTACCTATCAGAGTGGATTATTTCTACAGAATTTTGTACCTATCACAGTGGATTATTTCTACAGAATTTTGTACCTATCACAGTGGATTATTTCTACAGAATTTTGTACCTATCACAGTGGATTATTTCTACAGAATTTTGTACCTATCAGATTGGATTATTTCTACAGAATTTTGTACCTATCACAGTGGATTATTTCCACAGAATTTTGTACCTATCACAGTGGATTATTTCCACAGAATTTTGTACCTATCACAGTGGATTATTTCTACAGAATTTTGTACCTATCACAGTGGATTATTTCCACAGAATTTTGTACCTATCAGATTGGATTATTTCTACAGAATTTTGTACCTATCACAGTGGATTATTTCTACAGAATTTTGTACCTATCACAGTGGATTATTTCTACAGAATTTTGTACCTATCAGAGTGGATTATTTCTACAGAATTTTGTACCTACCAGAGTGGATTACTTCTACAGAATTTTGTACCTACCAGAGTGGATTATTTCTACAGAATTTTGTACCTATCAGATTGGATTATTTCTACAGAATTTTGTACCTATCAGAGTGGATTATTTCTAAAGAATTTTGTACCTATCAGAGTGGATTATTTCTACAGAATTTTGTACCTATCACAGTGGATTATTTCTACAGGACTTGGTACCTATCAGAGTGGATTATTTCTACAGAATTTTGCACCTGTCGGAGTAGATTATTTCTACAGAATTTTGTACCTACCTGAGTGGATTATTTCTACAGAATTTTGTACCTATCACAGTGGATTATTTCTACAGAATTTTGTACCTATCAGATTGGATTATTTCTACAGAATTTTGTACCTATCAGATTGGATTATTTCTACAGAATTTTGCACCTGTCGGAGTGGATTATTTCTACAGAATTTTGTACCTATCAGAGTGGATTATTTCTACAGAATTTTGTACCTATCAGAGTGGATTATTTCTACAGAATTTTTGCCGTTTTGCCAGAGGACATCACTTATGTTGCCATGGATTTCGTCAACATTTTTGTTTTTTCCAGATGACAACACTTATGTTGCCACGGCTTATATCTATTATTTTGTGTGCATATCAGAGTGGATTTCTTGAACATAATTTTAACAGAGGACAACGTTAATCTTTTATGCTACCATAGCTTCGTTTTCAGTGCGTCAAGTGCGTGATGCACGGAGTATTTCGGGTGCGCCAAGTGCGTGATGCACGGAGTATTTCGGGTGCGCCAAGTGCGTGATGCACGGAGTATTTCGGTTTATCGTTTCATCTGAATGGCTAGCTGCTCGGATTTGCTTTTCCAGTTAGACTTGGGTGAAAGAGCGAGATCGAGAATCGAAACAAGACCATCACGGAGCTATATTGACAGATAAGCGACTTGACAATTTTGCTACTTTCCTGCATTTATTTGTTGCTGGTTCCATGTCACAAGGCAGCGTTTGTTTTCCCCCATGGAAATACATTTTCGAAAATGACCAATCAGACTGGAGGTCACACCAGTGCTGAAGCTTGTTTCAGAGTTCAGTTGGTCACACGAGTAAAAATCAATACCAACTGCAAAACGCGGTTTTAAAACCTTGCGTGCGAGAGAACCGTTACATGGCACAGCCCAGTGTAGTGCAAAAGTAGCCCCCAGTCCCCCTCCCCCCCCCCTCCCCCTACCGCATTTAACTCTCATTTGCGTTGGCCAAAATTCTCGTGTTCCAAAGCATTTTGTGAAATTGGAAAAAGACGACCTCATGTTTAGTTCCTTTCATTTCTTTCTTCGTTTTTTCGGCAAATATTCGAAACTTTAATCGGGCATGCCCTAGCTGCCGATGTTCTGTAGATGCTACAACTGTTGTACTTAGGTATCAATGCCAGTTGTGTTTATTCATTGCAGCAACAAGTGTCTTGCTTCTACTACTGCTGCTACTGCTGCTGCTGCTGTATCTTTTATCATTGTAGATATTGCTGTTGACAATGTTATGTTTCTGTCGATACTTTTTTGTCGTTGATAACAAACAGTTTCAAACAAACTTGCCGCTGATGCTCGGCTAAACCATTATTGTCGTCAGAAGGGGGCTTAGTAGGTGGTGTCCTAAGTACTTTAGATCAGAACAGGCACTACCGAACACCATCGAAGTGACTCAGCAGCAGTGCAGGGTCTCCTCTGGTGTGTAGCCTCCTGGCGACCTGACATCGATGGTTCTACTGTGGACTGTCGGTGCTGGTACTGAGACATAACGAACACGGGTGTGGCCGTGTATGTGGGGGAGGGGGGGGGCGCGGAGGAGGGGGGGGGGGACTCGGAATGAACGGCGTGGGAGCAATGCCACTGAAACGGCACAGATAATGGTCCAGTAAAAACAAACAAACTTGTCGCTGTTCTCCATGCTCATCCCTGAACGTGGCATAACCGCCTTGGCGTGTACTGCTTCCTTCCCGCAGGTGGAGACCTGGATGGAGGGCAAGGCGGTGATGGCGGTGAGGTTTCTGGGCACCACCCCGGGTAGCTCCACCATCGTGCCCATGCTGACCAGCGTGTGCAGCCAGATGTCCGTGGTGTACGAGCAGTCCTTGGAGGACATCCCTGAGGAGCTGTCCCCACTCATCCAGCACTTCAAGAAGCTCCTGGCCTGCCCCACTGGTGGGTGGGCAGAGGTGTAGGTGGGGTTAAGGCTGGGAAGGCGGGGGGGGGGGGGGCGGGGGGGGTGCGGGGGGCAGGTATCAGGAGTGGGGAACAGGGGTGACGATCGCCAGAACTCATTCTTCCCCACAGCTTTATGCCTGCTACAACTCCCCTGGACCAACACTGCAAGAGACCACTGTAGAAAAAGTAATGTGGTTCACTGAAACGTCGAAAATCGATGGAAAATTGTCAAAGATTCGTTTTCGAGCTTCCGGAATCCGTAAACGGTTCAGTTTAGTATGCTAACTGTACTAAGCAAGAATGAACGAAGTTAGAATTGTGTGTTGGTAAGAGAATACTCGTACCTGGTCCACCGGGGGAAGAAATCATGGTACGACTAAACTCGTACATGGAGCAGAATGCGTTGAGGGCAGTGACTATCAGGTCGTTAACATAGACTCTGCCAAATCATGTGCGTGAGGATGAGGATTGTTGGTATGCCTGTGTGTGTGTGTGTGTGTGTGTGTGTGTGTGTGTGTGTGTGTGTGTGTGTGTGTGTGTGTGTGTGTGTGTGTGTGTGTGTGTGTGTTTGTTTCTGTGTGTGCCTGCCAGCGTGGAATGGAGAGTATTGTAATGGGGTTGTGAAGCAGGGTATTTGTCTGTGTGTGTGTGTGTGTGTGTGTGGCTCCCTCTGTCTTACTCTTTTTCTCCACCCCTCTCTTTTCTATATCCCCTCTTTCTGTTCTTCTCTCTCCCATCTGTGTGTGTGTGTGTGTGTGTGTGTGTGTGTGTGTGTGTGTGTGTGTGTGTGTGTGTGTGTGTGAACGTAAGACAAAATTCTCACTAAGTTCTCATCCATTCAATCACCATGCAGGCAGAACAAACCAACCGTCCCTGACAAAGCCCCGACCCCCTACCCCCCCCCCCCCCCCCAGCCCCCTACCCCCCCCCCCCCCGCCCCCCCCCCACCACCTCTTGGCTTTCTCCAGTACCCACCATTGACTTAAAGAGAACTGTGTTCAGCGGACAAGCCTCTGGTGCTCTTCCTGGACTCTCTGGACCAGTTGTCGGGTGCCGAGGGAGCTCATCAGCTGACCTGGTTCCCCGTGCATCTACCCGATAACGTCAGGGTCATAGCTTCCACCCTACCCAACTACTATGGACTCCTGGACACCCTGAAGATCATGATTGAGGACGAAAGCAGTTTCATTCAGGTGTGCTGTTAAGTACTGTCGGGATTTTGAATGGTGAATGGTTGGTTGCTTTTTACTTCCCGGATTGTTTTTGTCGGTTTTTTTGTCTCCCTTTGTGTGTTTCTTTTATTACATTGCTGGTGTGTGTGCAGTGTGTGTGTGTGTGTGTGTGTGTGTGTGTGTGTGTGTGTGTGTGTGTGTGTGTGTGTGTGTGTGTGTGTGTGTGTGTGTGTGTGTGTGTGTGTGTGTGTGTGTGTGTGCTGTGTGTGTGTGTGTGTGTGTGTGTGTGTGCGCGCTTGAATATGTTCCATCGTTAGTCTATTGATGATATTGTTCTATTGAGGCTACTCATCGTTTCCGAGTTTCCTGTTTCATTATTCAGTTACTCTTGTCCAGTCCATTTTTTTTCCCCCCTTAGTCATTATCTCCACTCGTTCATTCATCCTTTGGTTCACTTATTCCTGTCCCCGCTTATTCCCTAACTGACCATTCTGGAAAACAAAATCTTG
>NC_134894.1:55837629-55842629 GCF_041734735.1 Babylonia areolata | reverse complement strand
TAACAGAGACTCACTCACTGGACCCTGGGGGAAAACCCTGGTGTCCTACACAATGGTTACCTACTTCCTCTCTTGTTACTTACATACTTACATTAAAAAAAAAACAACACTGCAGGCAGGAAAAAATACAAAATCATGGGTGGCGCTCTCAGTGTAGCGACGCGCTCTCCCTGGAGAGAGCAGCCCGAATTTCACACAGAGAAATATGTTTGTGACAAAAGGAGTAAACAATATAATACAAAACAGTACTTAATCAATACTCAGTCAGTCACTCACTCAACTAATGGAGACTCACGCCAGGACCCCAGGCAAAACCCTTGTGGTCCTCACACTGGGTAACCGACTTACTCTCTTACTCACTCAGTATAATATTATACTAATGTACTAATATACTCAATCAGTCATTCACTCTCCCACGCCCTGTGTTAACACCATTTCACTTACATACTTACTCTCTTACTTATTTACAAACTCACTCACATACTCAATCAGTCATTCAAGACGGGCGCAATAGCCGAGTGGTTAAAGCGTTGGACTTTCAATCTGAGGGTCCCGGGTTCGAATCTCGGTGGCGCCTGGTGGGTAAAGGGTGGAGATTTTTCCGATCTCCCAGGTCAACATATGTGCCTGAACCCCCTTCGCGTGTATACGCACGCAGAAGATCAAATACGCACGTTAAAGATCCTGTAATCCATGTCAGCGTTCGGTGGGTTATGGAAACAAGAACATACCCAGCATGCACACCCCCGAAAACGGAGTATGGCTGCCTACGGTCATACACGTAAAATGTTAAATGTTACAAGTTTGAGTGTGTAGGTGTGCGTGCCTGACATCTGATTGAATGACACAGGAAACGAATGATGAGCGCCCAATGGCAGCCGTCAATCGGCTCTACCCAGGTAGACAGCCTGATGTGTAAATGACTCAGTGTTTGTAAAGTGCTTAGAGCTTGGTCTCTGACCGAGGATAGGTGCTATATAAGTATCCTTATCAATCAATCACTCACTCACCTGACGGAGACTCACTCACCTGACGGACACTCACTCACCTGCTACCTCCAGGGAAAACCCTGGTGTCCCACGCCCTGGGCTACATCACGGCCTCCAAGGACGGCGTGTCGGAGCCGGAGCTGGAGGACCTACTGTCGCTGGACGACAAGGTCCTCAATGACGTGTACCAGTACCACCTGCCGCCCGTGCGACGCATCCCCCCGCTCCTGTGGACCCGCATCCGTACCGATCTGCCCAAGTACCTCAGCGAGAGGGAGGCTGGCGGGGTCAACGTCATCGGCTGGTGAGTGAGGAGAATGATGGTGGTGTGGGTGGTAAGCTGGATTGTTTGGTTTTGGAAGGAAGGGAGGGAGAGGGGGGGGGGATCTGTGTGTTTGGGTGGTGGTCGGGGTGGTGAGTTAGAAGGATAAAGGTTGGGGTGGTGGGTAAGAAGGATGAATGTTTGGGGGGGGGGGGGGGGGGGGTTAGGGCTGTGCGTTTGGATGAAGGTCAAGGATGGGTGAATCACGAGTGTGATGGTTGGGGTGTTGAGTTAGAAGGATGAAGGCTTAGGTTGAAAGTTGGAAGGGAGTTTAGGGCTGGTCGAAGGTCAGGATGGTGAATCACGAGAATGAAGGTTGGAGTGGTGACATAGAAGGGTGAAGGTTGGGGTGGTGAGATAGAAGGATGAATGTTGGGGTGGGTGAGTGAGTTAGAAGGATGAAGGTTGGGGTGGTGAGTTAGAAGGATGAAGGTTGAGGTGGTGAGTCAGAAGGATGAAGGTTGGGGTGGTGAGTTAGAAGGATGAAGGTTGGGGTGGTGAGTTAGAAGGATGAAGGTTGGGGTGGTGAGTTAGAAGGAGGAAGGTTGGGGTGGTGAGTTAGAAGGTTTAAGGTTGAGGTGGTGAGTTAGAAGGAGCAAGGTTGGGGTGGTGAGTTAGAAGGAGGAAGGTTGGGGTGGTGAGTTAGAAGGAGGAAGGTTGAGGTGGTGAGTTGGAAGGATTAAGGTTGAGGTGGTGAATTAGTGGGATGAAGGTTGGGGTGGTGAGTCGGAAGGATGAAGGTTGAGGTGGTGAGTCAGAAGGTTTAAGGTTGAGGTGGTGAGTTAGAAGGATGAAGGTTGGGGTGGTGGGTAAGAAGGATGAATGTTTTTTGGGGGGGCGGGGTGGGGGCGGGGGGGGTGGGGGAGTTAGGGCTGTGCGTTTGGATGAAGGTCAAGGATGGGTGAATCACGAGTGTGATGGTTGGGGTGTTGAGTTAGAAGGATGAAGGATTAGGTTGAAAGTTGGAAGGGAGTTTAGGGCTGGTCGAAGGTCAGGATGGTGAATCACGAGAATGAAGGTTGGAGTGGCGACATAGAAGGGTGAAGGTTGGGGTGGTGAGATAGAAGGATGAATGTTGGGGTGGGTGAGTGAGTTAGAAGGATGAAGGTTGGGGTGGTGAGTTAGAAGGATGAAGGTTGAGGTGGTGAGTTAGAAGGATGAAGGTTGAGGTGGTGAGTTGGAAGGATGAATGTTGGGGTGGGTGAGTGAGTTAGAAGGATGAGGTGGGTGAGTTAGAAGGATGAAGGTTGAGGTGGTGAGTTAGAAGGTTTAAGGTTGAGGTGGTGAGTTAGAAGGAGCAAGGTTGGGGTGGTGAGTTAGAAGGATGAAGGTTGAGGTGGTGAGTTAGAAGGTTGAAGGTTGAGGTGGTGAGTTGGAAGGATGAAGGTTGAGGTGGTGAGTTAGAAGGATGAAGGTTGAGGTGGTGAATTAGTGGGATGAAGGTTGGGGTGGTGAGGTAGAAGAATGAAGGGTTTGGTGGTGAGTTAGAAGGATGAAGGTTGGGGTGGTGAGTTAGAAGGATGAAGGTTGAGGTGGTGAGTTAGAAGGATGAAGGTTGGGGTGGTGAGTTAGAAGGATGAAGGTTGGGGTGGTGAGTTAGAAGAGTGAAGGTCGGTGAAGTAAGCGTTAGCATTGTGTTTATACAAAGTGGACGAACGTTGACTTTTTGATGGTTTTTTGTTTGTTTGTTCGTTTTTTTTGTTTTTTTAAATACAAGCTTGAAGTTCAGATTACACAGATTAGGAGACGTGCAGTATGATATGTACCCCCACAGACTAGCAGGAAATGGACAGCGTGTTGTTCATTAATTTTTTTCATAAAGTGGGGGATGGATGTGAACTGGATGAACGTTGACCTTATAATGTCTTTGTTTGGTTTATGAACCTGAATTTGAGATTACACAGACTAGGAGAGAAAAAAAAAAGTGCAGTGTAACACGATCCCACAGACTAAGAGATGGACAGCATGTTGTCTTTTCAAAAAGTGGGGGCGGGGGGTGGGCAGGGGGGGGGGGGGGGGGGGGGCATGATTTGATTAACCGCCGGGTTGACGGATCGTATTTCTTTTTCAAGGTACCACCGTCAGTTCATTGACGCTGCTCGAGAAAGATACTTCCGGAACTTAAACTTCGCCAGCACCATTCATTCCAACATGGCGGAGTACTTTCTAGGACTGTGGGGCGGGGGTAACCCCAAGCCGTTTGAATATTCAGACCTGCAGAGACAGCGATTCAGTCTCTCCGGCACCAAAGGCGAGGCTGATAGAAAGGTGGGTAGTGCCAGTGTGGTGAAGAGGGTGCGCTGTGCAATTTTTTATTATTTTTTTTTTTAATCAACTTTTTTTGGGGGGGTCAGTGTGGACACATTTTCATCAAGTGTTGATAACAGTGCAGTGTTACACTAAGTGCTAGACAATTATATTTGGCATCAGCGCAGTGTTTGTAGTTCTTTGACCAAGGCGGATTCATTCTTGCTTTTCTGTCATCGTCAAACATATTTGTAAATGTGTTCGTTATGTTCACCTTTTTAAACATGGCAGTTGTTTTGTGAGTTTCTTGTTGTTGTTGTTGAGATACTAATCCTTTTTCTTTTCTTGTTCGTATTCTTTTTGTATTTGTAGACGATTATATTTTATTTTACTTTCATTGAAATCAACTAGAATAAAAACTTAATCATTTAGGGGTAGGGTAAATGGGGCTCATCCATATGAAAGCCATTTTCTTCACGACAGAAGAGTGTCATAAAAAATGTCCTTTCTAGTGCTTAATTACAGCATTACACAGTCTATTTAAATACGTTCAAAAACATTCAGAGTTCATCTATTTGAGGTCCAGGCATTCTGCATTCATTTTCATGCATACATATTGTTCACTATGCTTCACCGGATGTAGTGCCTGAAATCGAAGTTCCGTTTCTGGCACCAGTGAGAATGGGGCTGACCCCTTATCTCCAAATCAATATTTGATTGATTTAAAACGATTTTGCTGTCCTTTCACAGCATCAGAAAAATGGGGCATGCTCCCAAAAATATATCCCCAATTTTCAGCGCACGCTATTCACCCTTGAGTTTGAAAATAAACAAATCCTGTTTATTATGGGTGATTAGCCTATTCGCTGTTATCAGCTGCTTTAACTAAAAGTGTTTTTAAAACCTTGTGTGAAGTGTGTGTGTGTGTGTGTGTGTGTGTGTGTGTGTGTGTGTGTGTCTGTGTGTGTCTGTGTGTGCGTGCGTGCGCACGCGCGAGTGTGTGTGTGTGTGTGTGTGTGTGTGTGTGTGAGGGGGGGGGGGCGGTATTTATGTGTCTTTGATCAACGCCAAATTGCTACAATGAACTTTCATTTTCACGCCAATGACAGAATTTGTCCAGGCGGCCGATTCTATTGAAACATTTTATTAATTGTGTGCGGTTTTCTACGAATCACATGTCACACAGCCATTGAATTTGACTGACATTGCATTTTCTCCAGCGGCCCTTTTACATGGGTACATGTCCCTGGGGCGATGGTGGAGGAGAAAGGTGGCGGAATGGTTAATACGCTCATCTGCCAATACAGAGTCTGTTCTGTGAGCGTCTGAGTTCGAATCTCACACTCGCCCTTTCTCCTACGTTTGACTGGAGAATCGAACTGAGCGTCTAGTCAATTCAGATGAGACTATAAACCGAGGTCCCGTGTGTATGCACGCACATG
>NC_134894.1:55822629-55832629 GCF_041734735.1 Babylonia areolata | reverse complement strand
GTCAACAGGTGCAGGCCATTCTGACAAAACGTAATAACCAAAACAACAAACAATTCCTATGGTAAGCAGACGGCACCGATGTATGTGTGTGTGTGTGGAAATATATATATATATATATATTTTTTTTTTTTTTTTCAACAGGGAAACCAGTTCGTGGTGGCCGGAGTGCGCAAGAACCTCTACGTGTGGGACGTGAAGCAAGGCAACATGGTGAAGACGCTGGACGCTCACTTCGGCAGGATCATCGCCATGACGTCGGTGGCCTGCGGACGGAACGTGGTCATCTCCTCCTCCATGGACAAGACCATCAACGTGTGGAACTTCGACAAGATCCTGGAGGAGGTGCACCCCCTGGACCGCATGGAGCGGCCCATCGACACGGTCAGCCTGGCGGCGGGGTCCTCCCTCTGCGTCACCACCACCCGCAACCAGACGGCCGTGTGGGACCTGGAGAGCGGGCGGCTCATCAAGCTCTTCGTCAGCAACGCCCGCACCTCCATCGTGTCCCAGGCGGTGATCACCACGGACGGCGCCTTGGTGCTGTCGGCCGAGTCCCCTTCCATGATGGTGTGGGAGATGAGCAAGGACACGCCTCTCCAGCAGTGCTCCGTGGGCGACATCCAGCAGATCCTGCTCAACGAGGAGGACACCAAGGCTGTCATTGTGACCAAAAGCTCCGTCAACAAAGGGTGCTGCTGCTGCGTGACTCTGCCCGCCTGCAAGGAGGTCTACAAGTTTGAGTACCACTTCAAGCGCTTCGTGCCCGTCGCCCTCACCCACGACGGCCTCTTCCTGGCCGTGCCCGCCGCGGACAAGAGCGGGGACGTGATCGGGGTGTACCACGCCAAGACAGGGACCTTGTTGTACAACCTGCAGCTCAAGTACGCCAACTACCGCGAGTGCCACAGCGTGGTGGCCATGCAGCACGACCCAAACCAGGTGGCCATCATCGACGACGAGAAGGGCAACATCCTGGACCTGAAGAAGAAGACTCTCATCCGCTCCGTGCCGCGCTGGAACGGCATGGCCACACGCAACGGCCGCAAAGGACTCTTCGCCCCGGCCCGGGGTGGGCTGGAGATCCTGGACCTCAAGACGGGCAAGACCGTCAAAACGCTCATCCCTCGCGTGGCCGAGGGCGTGTTCAGTGTCAAAGTGTTCTTCACGGCCAACGACAAGCACGTGGTCTACTACCACAGCGGACACCGAACCATCCGCCTGTTCCGTGTCCGTGACGGAAAGATGCTGGCCAACTTCAAGGCGAGCGCCGAGGTGAAGACCATCGTGTGCAACCCGGAGGGCACGGCGGTGGTGCTGGGAGCCGTGGACGGGTCGCTCACCACCCTGGCCATCGCTGACCCCGAGGACGAGGAGCACGAGGACGTGCTCGAGGACCTGCCCAGCCGCGCCATCACCGTCAAGCCCCCGCCGGCCCCCGACAGCTCGGAGAAACCCCCCGCCAACGGCGAGGCCCTGTCCACCAAGAATGCAGTGGGTACGGCACTGCAGGTAGCAAGGTTTGTGGCAAAAGCCCGCGGAGCGCAAAAGTCTCGAGCCTGCGTCCTGTCTTGAAAAAAAAAAAAAGAAAAGAAAAAAAAAAAAAAAATCAGCCTGCTGCTTTCTTTGACCTTGCCCTTGCCCATCCATCCCTTCAGTGTGTGTGTGTGTGTATATGTGTGCATGTGGTCTTTTTTCTGGCTGGTATCGGTATTGTGGAATTTTTGTGAATGAATGTCGTTATCCCTGGACAATTTTGTTTATTTGTTTGTTTTGTTTTTTGTTTTTATTTCTTTTCTCTTCCCCCCCCCCCCCCTGTTATCTATATCTTCCCAACTCTCCTTTATGCTATTGAAATAACAATATGCTTTTCACTGATCAGCGATTTAGAACAAATGGTTATCGTTTCGTAAAAGTAAGTTTGTTATCGATAGATTCGGTCTTTCGCGGCATGTATTGCATTCAGTCCGAGAATGTGATTTTTTTTTTTTTTTTTTTTTTTTTTTTTATCGCTTGATATTTTTTTACCTGAGATTGGTACAGTTTGCTCTCTGTTTTTTTGTTTGTTTGTTTGTTTGTTTTTCGGTGTGTTTTGATTTGAGTAAGCGTTTGAACTAATCCATCAGTAAATGTATTCACGGTCAGCTCTTCAATGATTTTACCGCAAATTTGCTGTCTGGATTAGCAGCCAAATTATAACTGGGCGCACGAGCATGCACACACACACACACACACACACACACACAAGCGTGCGTGCGGGCGCGCGCGCGACATTTTATTCTTTCGATTTTCTTTTCGCCCTTCGTCTGGCTCTTGCTGATTCATGATACGAATAATTGATGATTTTATCGATCCGTTTTCATTGATCATTTTGTCATTTGCAGAAACCATCCTTCATGAAAGTGCTTGCTTCGTAGGGCTCATGAAACACGCTGGTTGACGTTTAGAAACACGACAGCTGATGTAGGCTTTCGTTATGAAAATGTGGTGGTGGTGTGTCCATCGAGATCGATGATGACCATCGTTGTCATCCAGATGGGGGATGGGGGATGGGGGGAGGGTGGTGGTGGGGTGGGGGGAAGGATGCTCATGAATCTATCTGTGAGTGCGCAGATGGCTGAATAGTCCAATCTGCGCACGAAATGTTCGCTGACAGTTGGGGCAGACAAAGACAGGCATATCATTGTCAGGGAGCTTGTTTGCCCGTGACTTTCTGGCCTGCCTCTTCTCAACAGCTGCAGCAGTCCTGTTGGCCTCGCACAACCTGGCGCCTTTGTGCACAGCAGCGCGCCATTTGTCACGGTCCACTGCAGATTCCTCCCAGGAGTCAGGGTTGATATCAAACGCTTTCAGAGAGACTTTCAGAGTATCTCTGAAGCGCTTCTTCTGACCTCCGTGTGATCTCTTCCCTTGTTGCAGCTCGCCATAGAAGAGCCTTTTGGGCAGCCGATGGTCTGGCATGCGCGCCACGTGTCCAGCCCAGCGAAGCTGGGACTGCATCAGGATGGTGAAGATGCTGGGAAGGGTGGCTTTTGCGAGCACCTCTGTGTCAGGGGTCTTGTCTTGCCACTTGATGTTCAGTAGCTTCCTGAGGCATGTTGTGTGGAAGTGGTTCAGCTTCTTGGCATGTCGTTGGTACACTGTCCAAGTTTCGCAGGCGTACAGTAGTGTGGGGAGAACTACTGCTCTGTAGACCTTTAGCTTGGTCTCAAGACTAATGCCTCTTCTGTTCCAGACATTTGCATTGAGTCTACCAAAAGCTGCGCTTGCTCTTGCAATCCTGACGTTCACTTCATCGTCGATTGTCACATTTCGTGACAGTGTGCTGCCAAGGTATGTGAACCGCTCCACCGCACTGAGTCTCTGACCGTTGACTGTGATGTTGGGCTCAACGTAGGGTTTCCCTGGGGCTGGCTGATGGAGAACTTCAGTTTTCCTCGTGCTGATGGTAAGGCCGAAGTTCCTGCTGGCAGTGGCAAACTTGTCGACGCTGAGTTGCATGTCAGCTTCAGATCCAGCGTTGAGGGCACAATCATCAGCAAACAAAAAGTCTCTGATGATGTCTGTCATGACCTTAGTTTTTGCTTGAAGCCTTCTGAGGTTAAACAGCTTGCCATCTGTTCGGTACTTTAGGCCGATTCCAACATCGCCATCTCTGAAGGCATCAGTAAGCATTGCAGAGAACATGAGGCTGAACAGCGTTGGAGCCAGGACGCAGCCTTGCTTGACACCATTTGTGACAGCAAAAGGAGCAGATGTTTCACCATTGTCCTGGACTCGAGCCTGCATGCCTTCATGGAATTGGCTGACCAAGGAAATAAATTTCCGAGGGCATCCGTACTTGGCCATGATCTTCCACAGTCCCTCTCTACTCACGGTGTCGAAGGCCGTAGTGAGGTCGACATAGGTGGAGAACAGATCAGCATTTTGCTCCTGACATTTCTCTTGCAGCTGCCTTGCAGCAAACACCATGTCAGTGGTTCCGCGCTCTTTCCGGAATCCACATTGGCTCTCAGGCAAATGACCTTGGTCAAGGTGTGCTGTGAGGCGGTTAAGTAGGATCCTGGCAAGTATCTTGCCTGCGATGGAGAGCAAGGAAATGCCCCGATGGTTATCACAGGCTTGCCGGTTCCCCTTTCGCTTGTACAAGTGAATGATAGATGCATCTTTGAAATCCTGGGGGATCGTCTCTTCTTTCCACATGAGTGAGTACAGCTGATGAAGCTTCTCAGTCAGCACAGTGCCTCCATCCTTGTAGACCTCTGCTGGTATGGAGTCTGAGCCAGGTGCTTTGCCACTGGATAGCAGACGGATTGCTTTCTGGGTCTCAAGAAGTGTTGGCGGATCGTCCAGTGCTTCGTTGGTGGGGACTTGTGGGAGACGGTCTATGGCTTCATCATTTATGGAGGAAGGGCGATTTAAGACACTGTTGAAGTGCTCAGCCCATCGTTCGAGAATGTTCTCCTTCTCGGTGATCAAGGTATTCCCATCTGCACTGAGGAGGGGGGATGATCCTGAGGATGTGGGGCCGTAGACTTCTTTTAAGGCATCATAGAACCTCTTCATATCGTGCCTGTCAGCATATCCCTGGATCTCATCAGCTTTGTCACTCAGCCACTTATCCTGCATCTGGCGTAACTTTTGCTGAACAGTCCTGCGGATGTCATTGTATGCATCCTTTTTTGATGTGGACTTTGGGTTGCTCAGGTGGGCTTGATGCAGACGGCGTTTCTCATCCAGAAGCTGCTTGATTTCATCACAGTTTTCATCAAACCAGTCTTTGTGCTTTCTGGTCATGGGTCCCAGGGTCTCTGAAGCTGTACTATAGATCAGCTCACGCAGGGTCCTCCAGTCAGACTCCACATTCTGGTTGTCCAGAGAGGCGGATTCCAGACGATCTTCCAGCAGCTCCACAAAGGACTGTTTGATGGTGATGCTTTTCAGCTTAGCGATGTTGAGCCGTTTTGGAGCCTTCTGGCCTTGGGGGCGTCTCTTGGGTTGGATTCGAATATTCAGCTTCGAGACTACAAGGCGATGGTCTGTCCAACACTCGGCGCCGCACATGGTCTTTGTTACACGTACATCTTGCCTATCCCTTTTCCTGACGATGACATAATCGATGAGATGCCAATGCTTTGAGCGAGGGTGCATCCATGACGTCCTGTTACGGGTAGGGAGGCAGAAAACTGTGTTGGTTATCAGCAGTTCGTGCTCTGCACAGGTCTGAAGCAAAAGCAATCCATTTGGGTTGCAGTGGCCCACACCGTGCTTTCCAATCACTCCATCCCAGGAGATGTAGTCAGAGCCAACTCTAGCATTGAAGTCCCCAAGAATGATGAGCTTGTCTGCTTTAGGGATGGCAGCAATGACAGAGTGAAGGTCCTCGTAGAACTTCGCCTTCACTTCATCCGGGTTGGTCATGGTTGGGGCGTAGGCACTGACAATGGTGAGGTGCTTCTGGCCAGATGCCAGTGGGAGTTTCATGGTCATAAGCCTATCGTTGACTCCCTTTGGGATTCCAGCTAGCTTGCTGACAAGTGCTGTTTTTACTGCAAAACCAACGCCAGCCTCACGTCGCTCTTCGCTTCCTCGTCCACTCCAGAAGAAGGTGTAACCAGATCCCCGTTCACAGAGCTCGCCTTCGCCTGCAAGCCGAGTCTCACTCAAGGCTGCGATGTCGATGTTGTATCTGGCGAGTTCGGATGCAACTAGTGCTGTTCTCCTTTGGGGTCTGTCCGCGTTATCTCTGTCCAGGAGAGTCCTTATGTTCCAAGCACCAATGGTGAGAGGAACGATCCTTGTTTTTTTCTTTTCTTTCTCTTTGTTTCGACCGCTGATGTAGGGTCCCCGCCAGCCGCGGTATGCTGGCCAGGGTGATATGGAGCAGGCAATTTTTAGGGCACCTTTTCTAGCCCCTTCCTCATGCCAGGGAGGTGAGCAGTGCATTCCTAAAGAGGGCTGCTCAGACGCTCAGACGGCTGCCGAGCTCCATCGCTGCTCCTGTCGACGAAGAACGACCCTATGGCCTGAGCCGCCTGCGTGCAGGTCTGCGGCTGCGACTGCCAGTGTACCCACACCTGTCGTTTCGTCGCTCGCCTGTCGCCACAGGACTTGGGGGTGATGAAATGATGAAGGATGAAAGGTCATTTTGGATGACTGATGACTTGCGCGATGAGTTTGTTTAAAGTGAAGAGGAGTTGCGCAACGTCGACCTCACTCTCTCGTCCGGGTCCACCAATTTCCAGTGGCAAGACTAAGTCGAGACGACTGGAGGATGAGCACGGATGCAGTGGATGACCAAGATATCCTTTCGGTGTCTCATCTTGCTCTCTGCACTCCACAGTGCGTTGCTGTAACCGCCTTCCTCTCCGTTGAACCGATAGGTTTCTTCCGCAGATTCTGCCGGATCCAGACTTCGCATACATGGGTAGACACACCCCGGGGGCCAACTGCGTGTGGCATGCACACAGCACAGTGGAGCTAGATGGCCGTCGGTGGCTCTCCTGAGCCGACGCCCTTTTATGGATCTCCATAAGGGTGTCTAGCCACCCGCCTCACCAGTCCCAGAAGGGAGCGGTGGAAGTGCCGGTTTAGTCGCCGGCAACCCGACCCTGAACAGGTTGTACTGGATTACAGGTTACCAGTAGCAGATCTAATGACCTGACCTGACAGTATGAAAATGTAACGTCGAATTTGATGTCAAACGTTGATGATAGTATTGTCTGACATTATGAGATCAGCTGATCTAGAATGTCAGAAGTCAAAGCCGCGTAGATTTATTGTTCAGTTTCGAGTAATAATCTTCTTCAGTTTTGCATAATCTTTTATTTGTTTTTTCTTCCTTTCTTTTGGGTGGGGGTAGGGGGGGGGGGGGTGAGGGGAGCGAGGAGGAGGGGGGGGGGGAGTTTGGGGGAGGGGCGGTGTAGGAGAATTGCAGATCTGAAGTGAATGATCTCAAAGCAGTTCTGCGAACACAATCCACATTATATGTCATCTCAGTGCTTGTCGGGCATATGATACTGTACTGATTTCAAGACGATTCTTAATGACAGAATGGTGTAGTGCCGATTAAGAAACGAAAAATAAAAAGAATAAAATGCCACAGAATTCCGTGAATGTATCAGCAGTCAGGCTGGCTTTGCTGCTTAAATTTCCATGTATTATGTAATGCATTTTAGATGATGATTTTCGTGAGAAAGTCTGCCATTGTGCTACAGCAATGAAATTATGTCACAGTGCAAACAAAAAAAAATCGTCCCCGCTTCTGTTTTGTTGCTTGAAATTTTGATAATAATTAAAAGTACACACGAACTTACACACACACACACACACACACACACACACACACACACACACACACACACACACACACACACACACACACACACACACACACACACACACACACACAAGCTATACGCATAGGCATAGGATTTAAAGATATTTTTTATGAATGTTGGTATCAAATCCATTTCATGTTGCTATCATTTTCACTGTTTTTTTTTTTTGTTTTTTTCTGTTTCTGTTGCTTTGTTACCCCTGTGAGGACTTCCTCTATACGACCATGAATACCTTCATGTATAGTGTCTCGTGCTTAGATTGCAATGTGAATGATGGATGTTTGTTTCATTGAGCCTCTACAAAAGAATAGTGACCATCGGTCAGATTGTGTGCAGGTCAGTGTTGGTGACGATTCCAAGACGAATGCAGTTTATCGAACTCGATTTTTTTTTTTTTTCAAACTAAATGTTTATGGATTACTGTGAGTCTTGTCACTGCTGATGTTACCTTCCAGCTATTGACTAAAGCCAGTGTGATATATGGAGGATGACTCGTAAAGTTGTGTCTTGCTTTTATCATTATATCTGAAAGGTGTCATCCACACACTTGTGCTGTAAGTCATTGCGCACGCGGACGAATTCATGCAAGCATAAAACATTAATAACATGCAGTGTTTATATATCAGGTAATGAAAGGTGACCACAGTCAGAACGTAACAAAGCTTTTTACTATGGCATGCCAGATACGGAGAACAAGAAGTCGTGATGTGAGCAATTCATTGTTTCACAAATCCACCAATAATCCTACTCCAGTATCTGTCTAGTTACGGTCCCTTCCTGTAGGAAGGACAGGTACTTTGTTACCGGGGAGCATTTCAGCCCGCTATCTACGGGCTTGTTTAAAAACTCAAGGCCTGACTAAGCGCGTTGGGTGACGCTGCTGGTCAGGCATCTGCTTGGCAGATGTGGTGTAGCGTATATGGATTTGTCCGAACGCAGTGACGCCTCCTTGAGCTACTGAAACTGAAACTTGTTTAAAAGCGTGGCCCGTAGCCAAGGAGATTCAAATAGCGTATTTCCATTTTCTGCGGTTTTGAATTTCCACACTTGATCTTTGCATCTGTGATGTTTTCATTTACTGTTACACGATGCCTACGTATATATTGACTGTGTTATATCATAATGACAATGATGTTATGTCCCTGTGATATGTAAATATCCCATTGCAGAAAAAGAAGCTGTTCCATTTCTTGTGATGGCATTTGTTGTTTCCCTTTGATCCTATTTCATCCATTGCATTTTATGCTGACGGTACTAAGACATTGCCCTTGTTGTTGTTGTTGTTGCTTTTTAATGTGCTGTTTTACTTGTAGAGTAATTATTTATGTATTTGTTTATTCATGTGTTTATTTGCTTATTTCACTTGAATCAATGATCCTAAATTCCAATAATTACAGACCGTGTCTAACCTATACAAAATGATATATTCAGATAATGTCCAGTTTTGTCTTGCCCGATTTGTTTCTGTTGGGTTTTTTTTCCTGACCCTACAGCCAAATGGTAAAGGAAATAGCAATGTGCAATTATTTGATGTGCTTAAACATTTCTCAAACGGACATCACTTGTAAGACATCCCACCCCCAGCAACCGACCATCTCTTCTTTTCACTTTTTGTGGTTGTTTCCCCAAAATAGAAACGTGTACGAATATGAAATAACTGCAAAGGAAAAATACACTAACAGTAAACCGGAAACGGATATGACGTGTTTCCTCTTACCCAAAACACTGAGAAAAATAACGCCCATAATATATAAGGACAGACGTGATGATTCCTCTGTATTTTCCTTGATTTCCCATGTATTGATTTATCGTTATATGATATAGCCTTTCCTTTGCTGGTAATAATTTGAGGTAAGGTGAGTTTTTTTTTTGTTGTTGTTGTATTGGTATTGTTAATAATGTTGGCTTTTGGCTTGCTGCTAAATGTCTTACTGTTTGTGTTTTCTGTTGTGACTTGGTTTGAATGGTGGTGATGAAACCTGCTGAAAGACAATCTGCTTTGCTGCTCATCAAACTTGAAAGTATTTAAATAACAAGCACTTATACAATATACATGATTAAAAACGTTTGACTTATGATGCATGCATACATTACAATGTCATTCTAAGGATGAACAATGGCGCATCCAAAATATGTTACAAATACATATGTGCTGATAAATACAAATATCACAAATATCGCACACACACACACACACACACACACACACACACACACACACATACATACATACATACATACATACACGTGCGCATGCACGCGCGCACGCATACACCATGACATTGACACTAGTCACACACACGTCGTCGCACACACACACACTCACACACACACACACACACATACGTGCAAGAAAAAGGAGGGAAAAAAAAAGAAAAAATGAATCGCCTTCCGTCCAAAATTTTCAATCTGCATTGAAATTCACCGGCTGTAACGTATTGTTGCATGGTCCGCTTCCACGTGTTGCTCCCTTCCCGATTCGTTTTTATTTTCTTCTTCTCTTTCTCTTTCCTGCTACTGCTGTTGCTTTTGTTGTCTTTCCATCGTGGGTCAGTTTCCCCCTAAAGCGCTTTTTTTTTTTTTTTTTTTTTTTTTTCCCCAAATAATTGCCATACCCTAACCCCCCCCAATGTACTTGTCCATAATTTTCACCTTGGCCTCTA
>NC_134894.1:55792629-55817629 GCF_041734735.1 Babylonia areolata | reverse complement strand
ATTGGAAAAGCCACTTTTATTTCGTCAACCATGAGCTACAGTCAAGGGCAACATCAACTACGAGAAGCCTTAGGGAAACAAACCAATAGGTAAAATTAATAAATAATACAAACTATAAAGTAATACAGACAAATGACCCACATAGCATCAAATCAAAAACATGGCGCGTCACTTTGAACGTGTCCGATCTATCCAATGTAAGAGAGAGAAAAAGAAAAAAAAAAGGGGGAGAAAAGAGAGAGTGCGCGAGCGAGCGCGTGAGAGAGAGAGAGAGAGAGAGAGAGAGAGAGAGAGAGAGAGAGAGAGAGTACATACTGGCAAGCAAACCACTGAATCTTTTTCAAGAATATATCAATCACATTGAGATTTGGGGAAAGACAAGTTTCTATTTTAAAAAGAAAAAGAAAACAAACAAACAAAAACAAAACAAACAGAAAAAAAAAAAAAAAAAAACCCGCACTTTGTTTTCTTCCACGAACACACTGAAAACAGGTTTTGGAAGGGCGCAAAAAACTTCATGCAATCTGTAACTGTGTTTTTTCCCCCTCGTCTTTACTCAGGTGTAATTCTGATCGCCACAACAGCCTTTTTCAAATATGAAAAAAAAAATATATATATATTGCCATTTTATTTTCATCACACATGCTGGTCAGCTTCCTTCTTTGATTGAGTACAACGACAACGACAACGACATCATTTATGTTACAACGACCACAGCTTACAACCCAACAAGACAACAACCACCGAAAACAACAGCAATATTGAAGTTTGTCAGTTTAACATCAGCACAACGACAACGACGACGACGACGACGACGACGCAGGACATGGTTTTCCATTTCACATAAGGACAATACGGTTTTCCGCAAACAAAACATTTAAACAAAGATCAAACAGGCGGGTTTAATCAGTTTGAAGTTAAAAGTAGTTACTTTTGTTTTCGTTTGCTTCACAGTAAAAACGTGTACACATTATCGTCAATCTTCATTTTGTACACTTCAAGGTTTGTTAGAAACAATCACTTCGAAAAAGCCATGAAATACATAGTTGGACCGACAAATTTTAAACATAGTTAGCATGGTGCACACACACACACACACACACACACACACACACACACACACACACACACACACACACAATCAAATATATACAGAGACACCGTGCGTGTACATACTCGAGACTGTAAATTAACAATGAAGTAAGGAGAAAAAGCGGATTATGTTTTTTTAACCATAAAACAGCCGAAAGGAAATACAGCCGAAAGGAAATACAACATTCTAAGTTATCAGTCTACTGAAACATGCTAATATACACCAGCACGAACAGAAAAAAAGAAGATTATTTTCAATTAGGATTGTTTGTTCTATGCGACATACTTTTGTCTGACACATATTTGTGTGTGTGTGTGTGTGTATGCCTCTGTGTACGTATTTTGTATGTGTGCGTTCATTTCTTTAAAAATCAAGAATGCCCACTTACTTAATCGCAATAATTACGATTATTATAACTGCACCGTACTGAATCGCATCTTTTGCAAAACCAAAACAACGTCAAAATCACGACTGCTGTGAAGGTCCATTTTACATGGTTTCAAATGGCCAAAAAATAAATAAATAAATAAATAAACACAAATAAAATAAATAAATAAATAAATAAAATAAAGGAAACGGCGGTTGAGAATGGTAAAGGAGAAGTGAGTAGCGGAGAGGGAGACGTGGTGGGGATGCACAAACAGTAAGAAGAGAGAGCGAGAAATACGGAAAATATATTGGAAAGGACAGCGCTAAGTCTTAAATTCTGTGCGTGCTTGAGGTGACATATGCTTTCATTGCTTTAGCGGACTATTTCTAAGCTCACAAAATTAAGACCAAACAATGTTGTGTTGTGAAACGAACAAGAGAGAGAGAGAGAGAGAGAGAGAGAGAGGTGGCTCACTGTTAAATCGCTGGTTGAAGGCGGAAAATAGGAGGGCAGAATTATCATCTTCGCGTCTACAGCTGACGAAAACGAGGACACAAACGCGCATCTATACTGCTAACCAATCCACATTCAACATCACGCTACGGCAAGAAGTGCTCGCCTTTCTTTCCTATTTCATGCATATAATTTTGAGTCACACTCCCTCTCTTTCACACATAACACACTACACTTACACACACGCACACGTAAACATATTCAAGACAAAGTCATTTGTTTAAGAGTCATGTGTAATAACGAAAGAGATATTGATACAGTAACCTACAAAAGCATACTTGTGCACACACATCGTTTTACACAAGCATTCAGTTGTTGATTGCAGCGTTTTGTCTCCTATGTGACTGAAAAAAACAACAAAAAACAACAGCACAAGGAGGTGATTATCAAAGAAACTGATCAAGCAGGTTTATTAATATCATCATTTCTGGGCAAAAAAGAAGAAAAAACTGAAGTGAAGAAATAGGAATTAAAATGAAAAAACAAAAACCCAAAACGTCGCGAACACAATAAAACAAACAGTCTGAACACAAAATATACTTACAGTGGGAACGTAATGAACATGATCTTGATTCTGGAAATGTTAGTTTTGTTTACTATATTTACAAATAGTTCTTGATTATATTCATCCAGTTTTGTTGTTGTTGGTTTTATTTATTTATTTATTTATTTTTTGCAAACATATACAGACAACGAAGAATTATTACCACAGCAAACGTAATCACTGCTATCACAATAATCTCCAAACACGAACACAGCAAGGCACATAATCATGAAAACTAACAAGCTTTGAAAAGTTCAAGGAGAGAAAAAGAATCTGCCCTCAGTGTCTTCGAGCTATCATCTCATAGACACACTCGTCTCAGGTTTATACAAGCGCCCTATTAAAGAACAAAAAGGGATTCCATGCTGGAGAATGTTGAACTCGAGGAGGAGTTTTCGTCAATCAAGATATAAGTATATGCAGATTCTCCATATTTCAACATTTCACAGCTGCCAAGAAACCCTAAAGGCAGCAAAGTTCAGCTCACGTGAAGTGATGCAGCTGTGAAGTGTTGCAATCATGAAGCTCTGTTTAGGTCATTTATCATTTTTATCACATACATTTCCCGAACTCTCTCGTCGGATGTTTTCTTATCACAAGTGTATAAGCAAATAGTTTGTCTAAAATTAGTTCCAGAGAAAAATGCGGCAAAGCGGAAGCGGCCTATTATCAGCGCTGGAGGATAATCTGAAACTGGGTATCATATGTTTACCATACAGATACGCATTCACACAATGTTAGTCTGCAACCAGCTGTTCAAGTAAACAATTTCACTGAAATATATAACCACGCAACAGACATATATATGTATACATATATATTAAAGAATAACATTCTTGTTATGGGCAGCTCTCGTTCTGGAAAATGTCCCAGAAAATATTAACCTTTCTTTGCTAGACTGGTATATGATAACGTTCTTGATTTCGGGACTCTTAATGCACGCGCGCACGCGTATAATGACACTGACTGTTTCACCGTGTTCAGCAAGAACTCACGGACCGTGAAATTATATAAATGTGAAAAGAAACCTGCAAAATAAAGTGACGTTGTTCGAAAACAAAAAACGAAACAAAAACAAAAAACAGACCTGGCAAAAAGAAATGAAAAGAAGAAAGAAAAAAAACAAAAACGTTTTCACAAATCCACAGAATACTACACAATCGAACAGGCTTTGCGAATACAATCTCATATGAATAAGAAAGCATACTTGAAACGGTGAAGCGTTTCAAATGAAACTTTGGATCTGTGGAATCCTATCCAGTCACTGACTTCAATAACTGCACTCACCGTTTCTGAAGTGTCCGTACATGGTTTCCAAAATTGTACACCGCAATGGTTCGGACCATGAGCTGAAGCTCTGGGGGAAAACCTTGTTGGTGTGGGTGACAATAAACTTTGGAAAACAAATCTTTCTTTGATCAGAGACGTTGTTTTCAGCAAGAAAAGTATGGACTTCATTCAAAAACAAAAAACAAACAAACAAACAAAAGAAACAACTTTCACAAACGGCACACGAAAAGCGAACAAATAATGTATGGTATAATTTGATTAGTCAAACGCCCGTCTTCCAGAATCAGAATCCGGTCCAAAACCCATGCAACCGGATAAACTGACATATAACCACCAATAAAACGTTGGCAGCCCGACGGGTTTCATAAACGGCTTTGAAACTCGTAACCCCACCTACACCAGCCATGCAAGCAGACCAAGTATTTACACGGGTTTCGAGAATGTGTTTGTCATATGAATCAAAACACAATTTTGAATTAAATGCCACCCACACAAAAAAACGTAATTATTGAATGAGTCACATGCTTATTTGTTGACCTACTTATAAGTTATACTGTAAAAATAACGACGAACCCGACCACTTGAAATATTGTTAAACAGCATCAAACCACAAAGCGGTTTCACTGACAGCAACACTAAACATCGTATGCTGAGAATTCCTAGTCGTTAAGAAATTCAGCCCCAGATTCTACTGCCAGCTGGCAGAATCAAAATCACCAGCAATGGGATATCAACGTCCAGTCGAAACATACCTTTACTTTCCCAACTGCTATTCTTGGTGGATGAAGTTGCGTTCAAAATGGAAAACACAAGGAGATACTGATGATAGTGAAATCTTGGCGAACTTCTGTTCCAAACAGACTGGGCTGGCGATAAAATGAATGAACAACTTTGTTTTTCAACATGGGTAACATGGGAAAATATAGCTGATTTTGCTAGATTTGTCTATTATAATTTCTAAAATGGAAGACCGATTTAGGCTGACACTATGCACGTGATCTCGTGTGTGTGTGTGTGTGTGTGTGTGTGTGTGTGTGTCTGTCTGTCTGTCTGTCTGTGTCTGTATATGTGTGTGCACACGTGTGAGAGTTTATAAGGGCAAGATGGCAAGGTGTGGACATGCAATCGTTGACCGACGTTAACTAATTCGTTGAAAAGGTTTTAAGACATCTTTTTTTAGAATCAGATTTGTTCTTGAATTATAACCAAGATCAGGCGCTAATGTGAACGCCTGGATCAATATGACCAGTAGTGCAGATACCTTAAACTGCAAAAATAGGTACACCTGGTTAAATAATCATGGTCCGGTGTGTTGATAAATCGAATTGCATTATCACCCAAACTGCTTCTTGGCCTATTTTGGGGGTTGTAAATTCACGCAAATAGTTCCAAATTAGTTTCGTTTATGTTTTTTTTGTTGTTTTTTCAAATAACATGATCAGATTTAATAATGATCAGATGAATGATGTGCTGGGGGCTGGGAGGGGGATGGGGAGAGGGGGGGTGGGGGGGGGGGGGTGCGGGGGAGGGCCTGAAGGTTTTACCTGCTTTAAACACTTCCTCATTCCATCCTAAAATATATTTGAAGAGTTTCCAAAAATAAAATGTTGCTCTCAGAATAGCTGCTTTCTGCTGTTAGGCTCCGTGCCAAGCAAGCTGGTTAAGCGGGCATCATCATTACAGTGTTTTAGTCAAGGGAAGAGGATCTGAAAATTCGCGAGAGTTAGGATGGCAGGGGGAAGGGACAAAGAAAAGGAGACGGAGGCGTGAGCGGCGGGATTGGGTGTGGAGGGTTCGGGCGGCGGGGGCAAGGGGGGTGGAGGGGGGGGGGGGGGTCAGAGAAAGGAGGGCTGAGAGTCTGGGACTAAAAGACAGAGTAGTCCGATAAAAACAAAACAAAACAAAAAAACACAAAAAACAAACAAACAAACGGCAAACACGTGTTGTAACGAACCAATTGTATAGCTCGCGTTCGCCAAGTATATTATATTACCAGGCACTACCTCTTCCTTACATGTCCCACAAGAATAAGGGAACACACAGAGAGAGAGAGAGAAGGAGTGAAAGCATACAGCGTTGTGTGTGTGTGTGTGTGTGTGTGTGTGTGTGTGTGTGTGTGATAAATGATCCCACAAACCCGCGGCAACAAACAGAACGACCATCTTCAATACAGCGTCAGTTTCTCTACCGCGATCTATATGGTACACTGATGCTGAAGCAAACCTTCATTTCTGTAACAAGAAGATGACTGGAGACCGAAAATGGAAAACCAATCGGTAAGTTTAGGAAGACCAAGTCTCTAGGTTGCTTGTGTTCAAATGTTTTTTTTCAGCACACATTTTTTTTTTACGTCACCATATGGTTTAACTTCTGAAAGGTTGCATGAACAATGTGAAACTTCACCAATGCGAAGGTAAATAATCCTGTACTCTTCATGGCATGATTCTTTTCAATGAATCCGATCAGATCCCATTTGATCACAAACCGATTATTATTAACATCGAATCAAATCAAAGATATCAATCTTCGTTTTCTTTCTTATCCAAAGGATAGAAATAGTTATCTCCTAGAGAGAGTATGTCAGAGGGATGGTTTGGAAGAGTGATATGGCGTGTAAAGACTGATTAAAAACAATTACAGTTCTTAACCAATAAAGCATGTTCTTACCAACTGTACAATCAACCAAAATAAGTCAATGCAAGATTCAATTTCAAACATGAAAATTAACATTAGGCCCCCAAAATATCTTGTGCTAAAAACATTTATCAATTCTGCAGTAAGAAATCAATGACTATAGATAAAAAATCAATTTCATAAATACACTTCAGGTGTGCATGCTAGTTAATATATATATATATATATATATATATATATATATATATATATATATATATATATATATATATATATTCATATGTACATTATGTGTGTGTGTGTGAGTGGACAACTGGTTTGACTCGTATGTAAACATTAGGATCCACAAAACGATAACTAATGCTATGCTCAGTTCACCTTCAAAGTTTGATAGATACAAGATCAAATTAATTCCCAGGGAAAAATTGTACACTATCGGTTATATTTTGACGTTTACATTTGATCTTAAGTTTCAAAAGAACCAGACAACTTGCAAAATGAACGTCTCCCCTCCCTTTCTAAAGTATATAGGAGAAAGCAAACTAGTGTTTTCACAATTTTGTGGAGACGCTAGATAACTACGTAAAAAATACGAGACAGTTATAGGATGCTAGGAGGTTATGCCCAGATATTCTTGCTTTATTTGTTTACCATTCAAATCTTCAAATTCAAAGCAGTTCATATTATTCAGACAATGTCCATTTGTAATAAATATATAAGCGCACTAATGGTCAACATCTTATAATCAATCAACGCATCTTCAAACAAGTCCTTCAAACTTTTAGTTACAAAAAATCTCCTGCATCGACCATCAACGCCGTTTCGTAAAACAAGACAAAATGTCAAAACCATCAGAAAACGTTGCGATGCAGGTCTTGGGCTTTACCAGGTAAACAAACAAGCAAATGTTTGAAAATTGTAAGCACAATATTTCTGAAAACATCACATGAACCCAGTCTGTTACACAATTCAAACTAGCAATCAAGAGACATCTAACTCCATATCAGCCAAGAATCATGCCCTTTGAACGTCTTGTCGTACGACACGCAGTTTGTCACGTAACTGCAACAATGAAAACAATGTCCACTGTCATTTTCCCCCCTTTCGACGACGAACACTGACAACACTCAATCATCCTGGCACAAGTTTTCCTTGGAATTCGTCATTCTTACTGTAAGTCTCAGATCATCAAGTCCCAGCCCAGCCATTCTTGTTACGTTTTTTGACAACCAGGTGAATCTCCTTCATTCTTGTTCAGCATAGGACAAGGGAATCTGGTTCACCTTGCCACCTCTTTCCACAGTACTCAAAGTTTTTTCTCTGCAACTGTGCATACTGCCAGACCATGTGTGTCTCAGCCATTAGTTTTCAAATCACCTTTTTACCCTCCCACAGGACAAAACCAGTTATGACTCTTTCCAACTTACGTGCCGCTCATGTGCGTCCGTCATACTTTGTCTTCAGAGTCCCTCCTTGTTATTTTCATTTGTGCAGGAACAGGCGAATGAAAAGAAGGCGCAGGCGCAACGGGGACTCGCAACGCAAAACGCCTACTTTTGACCAATGCCCAGAAAGCCCATAGGGACGGAAAACACAGGGTTGTTGAAGCTTTTTTTTCTTTTTCTTTTTTTTTTTTTTTTAGTGCTTAGCGCTAGCGCCAGAGAAGCCTGAAAGCGAAAGGAGAGCGCATGTGCCAACAACCGTCAGAGAGCAGGTTCTGGACCCCCCTGTAAGGAACCATAGCCTCAAAACCTGTACAGTCAACTATGCGCAGCCACACCGCTCCACCCTCATGTTCTGCAGCATCTGGAAGACAACGTCGCTGCTCTGGTCAAAGTAGAGCAAAGGCAAGGCAGACATCTTGGAAGGGGTGCAGCACGACCCGCCCCCGCCATCCGGCATCTGGGAGGTGATCCAGGAGTAAGGCGTCTTGTTCTGCAAGGTCATGCGGCATTCGCCAGAGCAGTAATCCGCCTTCACGTGCGTGGGGGCGATCACCCAATCCCAGCCGAATTCGGCGAAGCTGACGGTGAGAGGGTAACGGCAGCACCGATGCTCAGTGGTGTTCTCTGAGCACGTCAACGAGTCGCTGCGTCTGTAGCGTCGCTTGGCGTTCTTCGTCACTTTGATGTCCAGCATCGGCTCCTAACAACAGACAAAACAAACATGCTCATGGATGCCACACATAGATTCCCCACAACACAGAGACACGGTGACACAGTCACGCTGTAACACAGACACACGGTGACACACACACACACACACACACACACACACACACACACATACACACTGTCTAATATCATTTAAAATGGAAGACGTTAAACTGAAGACTATTACTACTACAAATACACACACCGCGTGCGCGCGCGTTTTGATTCCAGGATCACTAACAACACAACATTATGACATATGAAAATAAATGTTATGTCATCCACACGGAACCGTGAACAAATTCGCTAACAAAAATAATATTATCTATTATAAATTATTTTGACTGATAGTTTTGTCTTTAACAAGTATCATTCGAAAAAAAATCGGTTTTTTTTTCAATAAATAATTTGTCTTTAACAAATATCACTGATAAACAACAAGAACAACAAAACAACAACAGCAAAGAAATAATTTTAAAAACGATTTTATGAAATTAAACGAATCTAATTTTTTTTAATGATGGCCTGATGTTTAATCAAAGGATACACCAAAAATCCATTCACTGCTTCACTGATGCCATATTCTTACTTTCTTCCCCCCCCCCCCCCCCCCCTTATTTCTCTGTTTATTAAGTTCAACATAGATTTAATATTAATTATTACCATAGTATCAAAACTAAAATTAGCAACAAAGTTATATTTCGAGAAATAACTAAAGCATCATCCTATGATAAAATGGACATAAAAAGTTCTAAGATTAGCGTAAGTAATAATTAAAAATTTAAAAAAATGAAACGATAAAGTATCTGGTTACTACTTGCCTCTCACCCCATGCGGGGGGTGGGTCGTAAAAAGATTCCTGCCAAGTAGGTTTCATGGGGCTGACTTACCGCGTTGCGAGAAAGGAATTCGCAATGTCTCCATTAACTGATGACAATTAAATACAGGTGCTTTCAACAAAAAGGGGGATACACTACCCAGAAGACACCCGTTAAAGTGGCCTTGTTGGCATAGTACTGGAGATCAAGATTCTTCCCCGCATACCATCTGAATGAACGATCTGGACAAGCCCCAAGATTCTTTTTCCCCCTGTTTAAAGGGACGATCTCCATTCTTAACATTCAGCAAGTTATTTATTTATGCCCAGAGAGGTCCTGTTAACAGTTTATCTTTCACGACTGTGCTCCCCCACACTCCCCCCCCCCACCCCCCATCCTCCCCCATACCCCCCAGCTGACACTGAAGATATCAATATCACGTTGTTGTGTAAACATTCAGAGTTTGTTTAGCTGTCCCCAGGAAGGCAATTAACAGACCATTTTTACTTCAATAAAGAGAATGAATTATATCAAAATTCCTCTGGCACTTCAACAGGGAACCCCCCTCACCTAAAAAACAACAACAACAAAACCCAGAGTAATGCGTGTGCGCGCATTGAGTTAAGAGAGAGAGAGAGAGAGAGGGTGAGGGATAGCGACACTTTGGCGTAGCTCAGTTCTAAACGGACCTGTCTCCTTACAGTCTGTGAAAGGGTGATACTGGCACGAGCATTTTAAGTGGACACCACTTAAATCCCCTCCGATACCAGAGAAGGGCTATCAGCTAGCCGCGGACAGACAGGAATGCCCTTGCTGCCACGAAGATTTTCATGGTGATGAATCCTGACCTCTTTTATCGGAGTCGGCGTGCATGTCATTCCGCAAATAGCATCGAGCAAAATGTTTTCTTTTTGTCTGTACTTGCAACTGAAAATTTATCGTTCATCTGTCATTTTCACTCAGTAAAAACATAAATAAATATATAAATCTCATGTTTCTCCAAAATGTAAGGTACAAGATGATAAATGCTGGTTATCTGATAATAAAGTAAACAGAACCCAAACCTCTTCATAAAAGAAACGTGAGAACATTAGCAAAGTCTATTACCATTCCACAAACTTTAAATGTTCACTTTATGTGCGTCCTTGGATTAAGAACCAGAACTGACTGGAACTAATTCACCTTTGAATGTTTTGAAGCGTAGAATCCCAAAGTGATGCTGATCACTCTGTTTACGCATACTCAGATTCAAACACTCCGCTGTAGGCCACCGTCGTTTCTCGGTCTGTGGACCTTGCTTTTGGAATGAACTTCGTCTTTCGCTACGTCAGGTCTCCACATTCAGATCTTTCAAGTCTGGCCTTAAAACCCACTTTTTTTTTGTCCAAGATAGCCTCCTTCTCTTGCCTCTTCTTTATCTTCAGTTTCTCAAGTTTAGAGTTATGCATGCGTGTGAATGACCGGCTTGAAAGCGCTTTGATTTGTCTCTGCACAAGATTCAGCGCTATATAACTACTAATTATTATCATTATCACCAAGTGTCTTTCGGTTATTCAACTAGTCAAAGTTTTGCCTTTTTCAACAATACTTCAAAGTCTTGAAAGGAAAGAAACACACACACATACACACACGCAAACACACACAAATGTGTGTGTATATATATATATATATATATGTGTGTGTGTGTGTGTGTGTGTGTGTGTGTGTGTGTGTGTGTGTGTGCGTGTGTGTGTGTGTGTACACATGACAGACACCTTCCATAAATACTTACTGTAAACAGTTCTCTTTTTCTCTCGCTCAGTCTTAACTCATTCGCAAAAAAATTGAGCAGGATGAAACAGCTTTACAAAGAAAAGACTGGGAAACGTAATATGTGGCGTTGTGATGAAATAGAAATAGATGAATTGCATCAAATGTTTCGAATTAGACCTTTTTATCGATTTCTTTTTCTTCTGAACCCCAACCACTTTTCACATTCGATATAACATTACCACCCATTCCTGAAAAGCAATCAATAAACCAACCCCTTAATCACGACTTACTGACTGAAGAGTCAGTGTTTTTGTGTTAGGTATTATGGTTTTAATAATCGAACATTATCCTCCTGAGCTAGGGATTCTAAAAATGAACAGGCTGGTTGAGAAAGAAACATGAAGTCCACTCACATAGCCATTATACTCGGCAGACGTGGGTGGGACGACGGCCAAGTTCTCGTCTCCATTCATGGCCAGGATCTGCAGACCGAAGTTGGAGGACGGGTGTTTGACCCAGCGCCTGACCACATTGGTCATTTCCACCTTCTTCCACCCGAAGGCGTTCTTGGGATAGTCCTTCTGGGACCAGACGACTCTGCGGGAAGGACGTTGTTTCTTGGAGAAGGAGGGCCCCAGGCGCGCCACCCTCATCTGAATGACTGTGGACTGCACGTGGTGGCTGTGCCTGACGTAGAACCAGAGGAAGGCTTTCGTCACCCGGGACCGGAACACCTCGCCAGGCATGGTGAAGTAACATGAGCGGTTGTCTTCCTTGCCAAGGTGAGGAGGCACTGCAAAAACATTCGCAAAATTTGAGACCCACTGAGTCCAGATCCCCTCTGTGTTTAGAAATCAACTCATGCTCCCACCGTTTCACTGGGACTATTTACTACAGACTGTCACCACAACCCAAGTAACGTTACAGCTGCGTAAGAAAGAAAACTCGTAGGCGTAACAAAGAAAACTAGTGACTGGTTACATGTCAGTCTTTACATAAACCCCCCCCCCCCCCCTGCTAAATACATACATGATATAACATTCGACTAAAGCAAACAGTGAGTATTAACTGCTATCAGTATTCATACCAATACACGCCCTACGACAACAATGATTTTAGAAAGAGCCACATGCACAAAATGAAATTAATGTTGATAAAGACATATTTCTAAGATCATTACCCACCATTAAGTAGATTTGGTTACAACAATCACAAATGTTTTGAAGCATAGAATGAAAGAAAATTATTTAATAAATTCACATTGGTATTTTGCGACTGATTCATTGTTACTTAAAGCAAACTGTATTGTGGGTAGTATTTCTACTGTAACTGCTACGTTTGCAACTAGTCCCAAAGAATGTGGATTGTAAAGTCATAATCATTCATAGAATTACCATGGCTGGAACTGCGTCTGTTAACAATCCAACGTTACAGTTACGGACTATATGCATTGGCAATGAAAGAATAATTTCCAAAATAGATAGTGAGGGGTAACAGTCTCAATATGAGCAGAAATGACCAATGAAGAAATGTAAAAGTCTAAACATGAGCAGAAATGACCAATGAAGAAAACTTTTTTTTTTCATCTCTCTTTCTCTCTCTCTCTCTCTCTCTCTGAGCCGATTAATATGTGCGCATAATATCGGAGGGAGGGGCGGGGGGGCGGGGGGGGGGGGGGGCAGGGGAGTGCGGGGCAGGGGGGAGGAGGGGGTATTGGGGAGGGGGGCGGATAACACGAAGGATTTTTTTTTTTTTACATCACACGTATGCATTAATAACAAATATCACCCTCTGTCATTGTCAGCTCTCCCTCATCCTCTCTCCATTGTAGTCTCCTTTGCTTGCGCTCGCTCTCTCTCTCTCTCTCTCTCTCTCTCCCCTCACTGCTGTCATCCTTTCATTCTTCCGGTGCCCCTCAAACATACAAATCACAATGCATCATCACAGCTCGACGAACAAGAAGAAAAAAAAAAACCAATTCAGATTTTCCCCCTTGCAATCCGCGCTGGCAAACCGGAACAACAGAGAGATAGAGAGAGAGGTCGGGGTGGGGTGAGAGAGAGAAGGAGACTGGGAGAGAGAGAGAGGTGGGGGGCATCGGGGAAGGGAAGGAGGGAGATGGTGTCGAGAGAGAGAGAGAGAGAGAGAGAGAGAGAGAGAGAGAGAGAGAGAGAGAGGTATCGTGAAAGGAAAGGAAGGAGATGGTGTGTGGGAAGAGAGAGAGAGAGAGAGAGAGAGAGAGAGGGAGGGAGGGAGAGGGTGATGAAGCTGAGGAAGAAATAGCGGCAGCGGAAGGATATCGAAGACCTGTGTGTTCCGGGTAGTCATCGTGCAAAGGGCATTGATCTCTAAAGCAGCTGCTGGATCCATGTGAGTGATGGAAGTAATAACGGGAGTGCGTCCGCCTCATCAGCCGGTGGGACCTCAAAATGTCATCCGGTCACGCGTGCAATGATCGCATGCGGGGTCGGACTTTTGTTAACACGACTGGGCTTAAAGCACCAAGTACCAGTCTAATCTCACAAAGGCCAACTTCACACCATTCCCATCAGTTCAATAAGCCACATAGAGGACAAAAAAAGAAGAAAAAAGAAACAAAAAAAGGAACAATGAAGACAAAACAAAAACAAACCAAACTTCATTTAAAACCTACACAGTTGTACAGGTTATCGTTTTGTAGCCCTACGAAAGCCATACATATCAGCGAAGCAGCTGCTGTGGCTAAAGTGATTTTGGAATGAAGCGATGTTGGCTGTTAGCTAATGTTGCTGTGAGTTTCAAGTGTGCTCACTGGCGCAGAAGTTGAGTCAAACACCAAGGGTGACAACGATAAGGGGCTTTCACACAGCTGGGGGGAAAGAAGATGAAGCGACCGTATAATTGAGGATGAAGGAAAGAAATATGGTGTGGACGACGAGAGACTGTGGGAGGAAGGCGGTCTGATCGATGAAACACGTCATCAAAGCTGAGGGTAGTGACTCGTTTAGTGCGACCGCTTCCCCCCCCCCCCCCTCAAATCCCTCATTGCCACCTCCTCCTCCTCCTCCACATTCATCCTTTGTCTCCATTCCACCCCCCGTCTCTCTCTATCTCTCTTTCAAACTGGGAAGGTCACGGAACTAGGGAGAGCTGTTATAATGAAAGACGATTTTCTACCCAAGAGTCTTGGCTTTTTCTTTGTGCACCTATGGCCTTGACAGTGTTTCGAAAACCCCCGTTCATGTCAGTCACTTTCGTTTTCTAACACTATATACTTCGGGAGTTTTGTTGTCTTTTTTTTTTTTTAACAGGATGAAACCATTAACGCATAAGATTGTGGAAGTGATGGGAAGGATCTATCTATCTCTAATATATCTCTCTATACACACATATATATATATATATATATATATATGTGTGTGTGTGTGTGTGTGTGTGTGTGTGTGTGTGTGACAGACAGAGAGAGAGAGAGAGAGAGAGAGAGAGAGAACACCAGTCCCAAAGATCAATGATCATCTGTATAACTATGTATGTGTGCGTGGGCATCTGTATGTGTGTGCTTGTGCTTTCGGTGTTGATGAAGGTCGAGGAAAGAGAAAGAGAAGAAAATGTATGTCACCGGAGATAACATGTACAGATCGCACACAGTGCTTGAGTATCGTGCACAAACACAACGCTCTTGTCCAGTATCAAGTCTTCATTAATACAATCAACCCGAGTCTCGGACTGCAACGAACGCCACCACGATTATAAAAAAATATTTTTTTAGTTTTACATTTTCGGTTTCCATAAATCAAATACCAAAACCGTTACAGAACATTGCACGTAACATTGCCTGCCCGTGGAAGTTCCGAGGCTTATCTTCTTTAGTTTCAGAGACCAGTCCTCTCAATGCTGAAGTGAACGGTGTTGAAAAAGTGGTAGCAAGCCACCTGACCCAGAGAAGAATCCAAGCTCATTTGGATCCAAAAACGAATGAGCTGTAAAGGTGCCATGCGTCAGGGGAGTGAATACCGCATCCATCTCACCATCGCTGAATGGCCCGCTGCCCACGTTACTGGTCTCGACCGGGTAAACGTCGCTCCACAGTGGCCAAGTGGTTTGTGCACGAGCCAAGTGAGATGGTCCGTGTTTCCGTCCCGACCCATAGAGAATTGGGAATTTTCACTTCCATTACACTTGGAGGAAGAATGTGGCGTTTGCCCAAATGATAAGGGGAGGAGGGGGCTTGGGGGAGGGGTAGAACAATGCCCCTGGATCAGTTTCCTTTCTTGGCCCCCATTAGACATACACAAACTAAGCAGAATGAAATATGATGAACTGGAAGAATAGCTATACGTTAACATAAAAAACAACCCCAGGATCAGTCCCTCATTACGTTACGAGAGAGAGAGAGGGTGTGAGAGGAGGGAGCGAGAGAGAGAGGGATGAGGTAGAGAGAGAAGAGAGAGGGAGGGAGAGAGAGAGAGAGAGAAAAGAAAAAGAGAATTTGCATCCTCGTCAATGATAAACAAACAAAACGATTTGTTAATCAAAACAACAAATTCGAAAGCATATTATTAACATCACCCCATGCAGCGTAAGACAAACTTGGAACAAATACACACACACACACACACACACACACACACACACACGAGAAAACACACGGAACTCTATCGTTTATTGTCTTTGTTTTTGTTTTCTGTTATCACGGTCTAAACTAACAGAATCAAAGAATGATAACCAAAATAATAATTCTTTAGGCAGATCCCAAGCTGCCATGCCGGCAATGTCCGGCTTCGACTCTTACTACTAATATGGCAATGGAGCGGGGGGCTTGTTCCTTTAAAAACCCCTTTAGTCTCCAGCAAACCACCGAGTCTAAAGTCAGCTGAGATGTGATGAAGCCCAGAATGTTAGGACACTGTCTTGGGGACGGAGATTGATCGGTGGCACGTGCCCGAAACTGGGGGAAACCATCTCTCCCTCCCCCTCTCTCTCTCCTTCCCCCTAGCTTTAGGATAAGAAGCGCTAAGACCTGCCAGGTTTCCTGAAAGGGGTCAAGGTGTCACGGCCACGCATTCCTCTCTCTGCACAATGTAGCTCCGTTGGGCAACGACCTGACAGGTCTTCTGCACCTGCCCGCCTTACCCTCATTCGTAACGACTGAGATTTGAAAGGATCGTCCCTGCGTCCATTCTCTCTCTCTCTCTCTCTCTCTCTCTCTCTCTCAGCAAGTATGCGTGTGCGTGCTTTGAATCTACAACCAAAACGACCGGTGCTTCGGCGAGTTTCATACTTCCTATATTTAGTTTTTATATTTCTTCTTGTTGTTTTGTTTTCTCACCTTTGGTGACATGGAATCTAATCTTGGACCTCCCGAGATACACGGAGATAAACCCAGATGTACCATGCTGGGGAAAAGTGGTTATATGCCAATGTACGGGATGGACAGTGCTGTTGGGCAGCATGCATTTGGTCTGCTTGTGCAGGTTAAACGGAAATAGTTGGATCACCTCTGTGCGTACAAATGATTGACTGCTTTGTCTGTTTGAATGCATCTGCAGGATCCCGTTTGCACGCATTCGCGAAAATCCGTTTTTGGTCAATGCACTTGCTAATTATTAACAACGACCTCAAAAAGTGTATCCAAACAACTGGATGGTTGAGTGCAGAACACTGGTTTCCCCAGAATGCAAGAAGACACATGACAGATGCCCTGGCTATTCTTGTCAATATATGATGCCTCATGCTGGGATGTGTACAGATTTGTGTCAGTCTGTCTCAACCCATGAGTCTCGCAAACGACATCCCGACCAGTCGCGATTTCGTCCAGAATTCTGGCCAATTCGCTCTGGATGTGTTACCTATTTAAAGAGAAATGTTTGAACAACGCACCCATCTATTACTTAAGCGAGTGCATCCTCTCTGAAACGAAATCTCTTACTCTCTTACTTAGACGATGTTCTAAAGATTACGGGATAAAATTCTGATGGAGAATAACGAAGAAAATAGCTGTTGCTGCTGTTCTTACTTCTTAAAAACAACAACAAACAACAACAAAAAACATATATATATATATATATATATATATATATATATATACATACATACATACATACAAGCAGCAATAATATTCACACTGTTAATGTAAAGGAACAATTCACGCATTGAAAACACATACATAAACAAACACACACACGCGCGCGCGCACGCACGCACGCACACACACACACACACACACACACACACACACACACACACACACAAAGATATATATATATATATATATATATATATATAGAGAGAGAGAGAGAGAGAGAGAGAGAGAGAGAGAGAGAGAGAGATGCTTTCTCTATACATACTGTTCTACACATAAAGAGAGACAAAGAAAGTGAGAGAGAGGGGGTGAGGGGAGTGAAGGGGGCAAATAAACAGTGAAAAATAGCATGAGCATTGTCTGGCTCCAACTACCCCAGGTCGTAGTTTTTCATTCTGTCAGGAACTTAGTTTCCACATTTTTATGCGAAGCTTCAGTCCAGGATGACTGGGTGTCCTCCTTAAAATGAAACCTGGCACGAGGTACTCGACACTGGGTGCCACCGCTCGGCAAGTGACATGCTCGTGTCGTCAGCTAAACGTGACCTTCTGCTACTTCTTTACTCCCGTACATCTTCATCAAATGTCACGTGTCGGGCAAAATGCTGGATTTTCATTGGTTGGCTCGGCAAGGACAAGTCCTCCAGAGATTACGGACTTCTCGACACGTTGCAAAAACCTTTCCCCATATGGGAAGGCCGGGCTGAGGATTAAGTTATATATATATATATATATATATATATATATATATATATATATATATATATATATCCGTGTCCTTTAACGAGACGTTTTTGAAGTTTACGATGCTTTGGACGGTGAAAAGGGCCATTGGTTTGTTCGTTAATTCAATCTATGAGTCAGCACTGGAGTTACCACACGTCCACACTATAGTTTATGCATCCGCGATAATTCGAAGTTACCAACGCTTTGGCCAGTGAAACGGGACAGTAGATGTTTCATCAATTCAGTTCATGAATAGGCAATGTGTGTACAGCACGCGCAAACTATAGTTTAAGTATCCGCAATAATTCGAAAAAGTGGTTCAAATGCAAGGAAGAAAGGAAAGATTACAGACTCACACGCATGCATGATACAAATGTAGACAGACACACACCTATACTGACATTTACGAAAAAGCAGACAATATACAAACAATGCAGTACACTGACAGAAAAAATAATTGGGTAATGTGGTTGTATGTAACTTCGGCAAACTACTCTTGACAAAAAGCCTCATACAAAACCTTGGAAAACAGACCTGAACAAATAGATATGAATAACGAAACACAATTCTAAGACTATGAAAATGATCTGAGGGAGAGAGAGAGAGACAGAGGCAGAGAAACAGAGAGACAGACAGACAGAGACAGACAGAGAGAGAGACAGAGACAGAAAAAACAAAGACAGAGAGACCGTGATAAAGACGGAGAATTCTGATTTTATTTTGTTGTGTTTTTGTTTCATTCTTTCTTTGTATACATGTATAAACATACCCACTTTTATCCATCGTGATGGTGACAATATCAGATGCACAAGTAATGTCGGTAGTGGAGGTAGTAATTGCACTATTAGTCGCATTTTTGTCGTGCGTGGGAATGACAGACAAGCAACATTGTCACTTTAGTTATCTGTTTATCTTTCATAGTAAGTCTATACTGATGACATTTATTAATCCCCTCCCCCCCTCTCTCTCTCTCTCTTTCTCACCACACCTCTGCGCGCACGCGCATGTGTGTGTATGTGTGTGTCAGTGTGTGTAAGCACACGTGAAAGAACCCACAGCCGCCTAAATTCTGTAGCGATTTAATTGTCAGCACGTGCATGATACTGTGCGAAACGAAACAGCCGCTTGCTGAAGTCCATATATGTTACCTCCCTTCTGAAGGAAACAATGACTTACAAGGCCCTCACTGGAAGACACAGTATCATGACCATTCTGTGTGATTTTGTCGCTTGAGGCATCAAATTTATATAACATTCTGACGCTTCAATCACTTATCTTTCTCTTCTGACACTGAATTTTTCAGGGCCTGGATTACATCTTCTTCTGTGCTCGTGGGCTGTAACTCCCACGTTCACTTGTATGCACGCGTGGATTTTTACGTACATAACTGTACTCCCTTTGGGGACAGGGTGTGGAGGACCTGGATTCAACATTATCTCTGTTTTTGTATTTCACTTATCTTTCTGTACGTCTGTCTAGTTTGAAGTTGTTAGCGATGGAGTTTGAAAGAGTGCGGATGAATCTATACCCACACCCACACACACGTGCATTTCCCCTCCATCATGCATCGCATTCTGAAGAAATACGTCGTTTCACGAATAACCAAAATGCGGTAATGTCACGACAGCTATGAGAAAACGAGTCTGCACAACAGAGTTCATTGTACAGAAGTGATTGCACTGCATTAGACGAATCTGGCTGCGCTACTTTTTGAACCAGTAACTGGGAAACGTGCGTGCCGTCAAAATCATTATACGCCACGACGTGGCACCCCCCAAAAATAGTTACGTGCCGTCACAATCATTATGCGTTACGAGAAAGCACCAAGAAAAAATACAACTAAAACGATCTCCATTGATCAAAACGATGCGGTAGATCGATAGCTGTCCTGACGCCGCAACAATGCTGCTTCGTTTTTGAAGACCTGCATGAGTACGTTTGTTTACACGACCTTTTATGGATCTCTCCCTCTCTCTCTCTCTCTCTGTCTCTCTCTGTCTCGTTTTCCCTCCCTTCTTCTCTCTCTCTTACTCACTCTCGATTACAGCATGTACCGTGCTAAAAATAGCCCTCCAAAAATCGACATTTTCTTCCGTTCCAAATATGCCCTTTGTTGCATACTCCAGACAGGAAAACCCAATTTATTACCCAGAGTCAATATCAAAACACACACACACACACACACACACACACACACACAAACACAGACACACACACTAATATACGCATGCATACACACACACACACATACATACACACACGCGCGCGCGCGCACACACACACACACACACACACACACACACACACACACACACACACACGCATTCCCGCATTCGGGGAAGGTTATGGGGTAGGATCACAAAAGCTTCCGATAGCAGCGAGGGCCAGAACGACATGCCACAAGCATCGACTTCCAGGAGCTTAAAATAAGATGGAAAGCGAGGTCGCGTGCTCGCCCGCTCGAGGTAATGGGCAGACCAGCATGTCACTCAACTCTTCATTTCCTTCTGGGGCGTTGCAGGTAGCGATACAAAGGACAGAGAGTGTAAGAGAATGAGGGAGGTAGGGCACGCACGCATCACAGAGAGAGAGAGAGGGGGGGGACATAGAGGACACACACACACACACACACACACACACACACACACACAGGAAGAGGGGGACGGAGAGACAGAAAGACAGACATATAGACAGACAGACAGACAAACATAGAGAGACAGGCTAGATAGACAGAGAGAAAAGATCTATATCTCGTTGTGCTCCACTGTCGCGCAACGGCAATTGTAATGAAAGCAATTTTGTTCTTTGTTGTAAAAGGCAGTTGTCGAGGAAATTTGTGATCGATCTGGACTTGCATACATGCCTCTCTCTCTCTCTCTCTGTGTGTGTGTGTGTGTGTGTGAGTGTGTGTGTGCAGCCGACTGCAGGGCTTAAATGTGCTACTTAAAAGAGTTGAGGACAGTCATTCAAGAAGAAGCAGGGCTTTCAAATGCAAAAAATGCCCTTTTCTGTCCGTCTGATGGACAATACTATCTGCTCTTCGTGCATGTGTGTTCGTTGTGATAAACGCCACTATTTTTTCATGTTGAAAGACAAGTTTAAGGGGGAAACATATATGTTAGTACATAATGGAAATGCAGACTGCATTTCATACTCAAAACGGCAAAATCGAACTTGTGGATAGGCTATACTCTACAGATGGCTATCGCTTGAAGTGAAAATCGCATCGCTTCTGTCTCAAATTGTGGAACTGCATGACAATTCGTTCGGATATTTTATCACATTTGGTATACGTGGAGCTAGAACACTGAACTCAGAGTCACACCCCTTGTAATAATAATAATAATAATAATAATAATAATTATTATTATTATTATAATGATAATAATAACAATAATAATAGTAATGCTAAAAATAACAATGATAATAACAGACTGTGTCTGTACTGCGCTTTTTCCTAACAACCGGAATGCTCAAAGCACATTACAGGAAGACAAATCAAAACAAGCACAATTCTTAACCAAGCTGAGCATATATAGAAGCAAATGTGTCGTACAATAGAATTATGCATAACGTATGCATATAACAGCAGAATAAAACCAGATGAAAAGTATAAAACAACAACTAAAGAACCGGTAAGAAATGCGTCACATCAGACCCACATTGCGGCTCCATTGTGGTGGTGGGGATTTTCATCAGATGTAAAATGAAATTTGTTCTAATATAGACTTAAGATGTTCGACAGCGACTGTACTTAATAATAACAGCAGCGAAGATTTGTTTTTTAAAGAAAAAAAAAAAAATATCACTGGAATTTTCATCGATCATGTATGACCTTCACCTTTACGCAGCGTCGTCATACTAGGAGACTGTCAGAAAGGTATGTCAATATCTGTCAACCTGCTGAGTTTAGACTGATCTGCCATTTGCAGCTGCTGAGACAATGCCAGCGTTAAAGTGTGACTAACACGTGCGCACGCATGAACACACACACACAGAGACAGAGAGAGAGAGAGAGAGAGAGAGAGAGAGAGAACAGGTTTAGTCTGCAGTAAACCCATTTTGTTTTCCCACGTGATCAAAAGAATACGCACGATGACGGCAACTCATGCACTTTCGCCGCAGAATGGCGTCATTGTGCGGAATCGATCTCTCTTGGCCCCGGCTTTTGAAACCGCAATGACGCGAGCGCTTCCTCATCTCTCCTCGTTCCTTCCCAGTTCCTTCCAACTATGTTTGGAGATTTTTTTTTTCTCCCCTGTCTCGTCGGGAGAGGTGGGGGAAGAGAGAAAGACAGACAGACAGACAGACATGAGGAAACAGAGGGAGACAGAGAGGGGGGTGGGTGGACGGAAGGGTATATATACATTTATGTGTATGTATGCAGAGAGAGAGAGAGAGTGAGAGAGAGAGAGAGAAATGGATGTAGAAAGAGAGAGAGAGAGGAAGGGTAAAAGGGAGGGATGATGAAGGAAATTTCTATTGGATCGCAATGTACTGCAATGCAATCTTTGGGGAAAAATGAACGCGCGCGCGTGCGTGCGTGCGTGCGTGCGTGTGTGTGTGTGCGTGTGTGCGTGTGTGTGTGTGTGTGTGTGTGTGAGTGAGTGCACGTGTGTATGAGAGAGAGCGGAAGGGGAGGGAGGGTGCTGAAAGGACATGCGGAGATTAACATGATCAATATGATTAATTATTATGCAATGCTTTTTCATACAGATTTCACGTTGAAGAGTCTCCATCGATTAATGCGCGCACACGTACGAGTGTGTGTGTGTGTGTGTGTGTGAGTGTGCACGCGTGCATGTGTGCGTGTGTATGTTATCAAAGAGCTCACCACAGCAGGTAAGGACAGATACAGGAGGCAGCAACGTTAAAAGCATACCAACAAATTTAACACACACACACACACACACACACACACACACACACACCACCCCCACTCTCACCACACCACCCCCAGTCACACGTGGAGGCGCCAACCATTCCGTCTGGATTGAGACACCTGTACTTCTGCCCCTCTTTTCAGCAAAATGAATGTGTCACGTTCTGAGCGGTGACGTGATGACTCACACACAGGATTGTTTCAGAGAGCGCCGTACCCCCCGAAACCTGCCTTGCAGCACACAAATCACAATCGGACACGCAATCTTCAGCCGCAAAAGCGGACCGCACCGGATCAATCGGCTTGGCCTTCCGCGCTACGCGTGGTGGATGGTGGTGGTGGTAGTGGTGTGTGTGTGTGTGTGTGTGTGTGTGTGTGTGTGTGTGTGTGCGCGCGCGCGCGCGATCTTTCAGAGATCATTAAAATCATTCTGGAAAGTACGTTTTAGGGTTCATCCCAGCTGGCGTCACACTTTATTATAGCCTTCTCTGATTCCCCATTCCCTTTCATTTTCTTCCAAGCGTGTTATATGTAGCAGAACTTAAACTTTGATTTATCTTTATCCTTTTGGGTTTTTTTTCTTCGTATGGGTAGAACGAAAAACGAATAAAAACGATGACTTGGAACGTGAAAAATAATCACAATGTACAAGTGATGAACAAAATGTGTTCAGTCAAAGGACACTTTACGTTTTTCTGCTAAAATTACACATATACCTTTTTTTATGTAATTGTTTTCATTTATGTATTTATTTATTTATTCATTTGTTTATTTATTTATCTAATTGCTTACTAATTTTATGAAAAGCCAACTGCTCCGATCTAATAACATCTCCAGACCTCTTACCGATTTGAAAAGACAATTTCGCAAGGGTCAGTGGGATATTCACGAGAAAAACCGACTTGAGTTCACACAACCTGTTATCAAAAACCTCCCATGATAAAGAAGCGTGTCTGATTCACACTGCATCCGTTATGGCAGGCCTGGGACTCTGAATCGAAACGGACATAATTATATGGGGAACGACCATATTTGGGGAATTCCAGTCATTTCCCGTTCAGCTTTCATGACATAGCGAACCGGAACCGAGAGCGATGCACGTTTTGTTTCCACTTTGATTCCAAATCTAGCCCCCAAAGCATCAGATCGTATTAGTGTGTCTTGCATGACTGTTATTCTTGGGATTTCGTTAGGATCACGGCTTGAAGATTTAGAGCATGCGTGCTTTAAAAAAAAATTTGTTTTTTTCTTTTAACCGATTCTGGTCGCACCGTTATTAAATCTAAAAGGTATTGCTTGCTTATTCGATTAAAAATTCCTTTCATTTCCTTTGGGGCGAGTGGATTTGAGCCTCCACCCCCTCCCCTCCATTTATCCCCTCTCCCTCTCTAGCTGTAGATACTGGAAATATCTATTTATCTATCTATTCATTTATTTATTTGTTTAAGAAAATTTGTCTATTCAATGGTTGCGTGGTTTGGCATCGTTGTTTTATTTGTTCCTGTTGTTTTCAAAACATGACTTTCATATGATTCCGAATTGTTATCGACTAGCAGTAATGATCTAAAGTTCAATGAAACGGAGGAAGATACAGTTTGCATTGTTTGAAAAAAAAACAGAGAAACTGCCGGGAAAGGGAATTTGGACAGAACTGTTCATTGTTCCAAACCAACACGGTCTCTTTCTTTCCATCCCATCAAGTCGTCTGTCTGAAACAGCGCTTCTATTCCACACTTTCCTCTCTGGTCTGCGGTTCCTCCTTTTCTCCCTATCCTCCAATTTACACCAACTCCCCCTCCCCTCCCCCCAAGTCCCCCCCCACCCCCACCCCCATCCCTTCAGGTAATATGTCTCCACCGGACAGATTTACAGGCAACTGCTTCCTATGAGTCATTGCCTTTTTTGTGCGTTACGTGAGGTCAAAACACAGCACACGTCCTTGAGTTAAACGTATGGGATCGACCTGTTCACCACCTTGTTGAAGACAGAACTGAACTGTACGTCATCGTTTCTTCACCTCGTTCTATACGAAAGGTGACATGAACACCCCTTTCTCTGTTTTATTAACTGCTTGAAGCTCACGCATCCGCCGCGAGAAGCACGTCAGTGTTGTTCTTTCTGTATCGTTTATCTAAATCAAGTGTTTTTAGGGCCTTTTGTCTTTT
>NC_134894.1:55735129-55787629 GCF_041734735.1 Babylonia areolata | reverse complement strand
AACTAGTCAAGAAATTACAGTGATATATTATAATGATGTTATTACCTCTCCCCCCCCTCTCTCTCCCTCTGTGTGTGTGTGTGTGTGTGTGTGTGTGTGTGTGTGTGTGTGCGTGTGTGCGTGCGCGTGTGTGTGACTCTGAATATACCAGAAGTTAGTGAAATCAAAATACCAGGATGTCTATATTTATGCCATAAGATTTTTTCAAACCTGCTGTCGTACCAAAATTAAAACTATACCAGGAGTCAGTAAACAACGACCACCCGCCCACCCGCCCCACCCAAACAACAATAAACAAACAGAATTTCACTGAAAATTAGAATCATCTCTGCTTACTGTCCAATTTTCTTCTTTTTACACTGACAGATTGCCATAGTGCCCAAAGCAAACCATCGCCTCTAGCAATCAATAACAAAAAGCCCGCTGATCTGGTTACAGAGAATTTCATGACCATCGCCATTATGGCAGCATATTACAAGAAACAAACGTACAGACGTACAAAGCGAATGGATGAAATGATTTCATTTGCACATACCTATCAGTCATGAAATCTCCTTACTTGGTCAGTAGGAGAGAGAAAGAGCAAGAGAGAGAGGAGAGGGAAAGGAGAGAGAGGGAGAAAGAGGGAGATAAGAGAGAGAGGGGAGGGGGTGCAGAGAGAGACAAGGACATAGAAAAAAAAAAGAGAGACAGAGAGGTAGGTGGTTGGCGATTAAGAAGAGAGAGAAAAAACAACAACAACAACAAACAAACAAGAAAACAACAAAGCCAAAATTCTACACATTATCAAAGAAACAAAATATGTATCTGCATACAGTGAACATTCGCAAAATATGCATGCTTTGTTAGTAACTTGGATTTAAAACTTACACTTGTGAAAGGTTTTGGGGGTAACAGCATGGCAAAAGAGGAGGAAACATGGGGAGTAGGGTAAATTAACATCCGCGCGTACACTCACTGACACCAGGTCATTTCTCTAAGCACGTACGGCCATATAAATATCCCAAGCACCTGTACGACGCCGTTTTCTTTCTATGGCATTTCATATTTATTTCAATATTATTACTACTGAGAAATGATGGAGAATGGAAAGGGGTAGAGGGGGATAAAAATCATTTAGGAAATGACTCTTTCTTGCTTTCGTCTTTCTTCTTCTTTTTGTCTTTCACTAAATAGCTGCTAAATGGGGGAGGAGCAGTAAAAACAGCTACGCTGATTGTCAATCAGCTAATGACCTCTATCTCTTACAAAGGGGTATGAAATATAAAAAAATAAAAATAAAAAATAATAAAAACGCGCGCGCACAGACACACACACACACACACACACACACACACACACACACACAGAGAGAGAGAGAGAGAGAGAGAGTATCGAACAATTTAGCAAATACATACTTCAATTACGAAAGGCCATGACAACAACAACATCAAGAAAAAGGCCTCTTAAAACAATCTTCCCATTTACCCAGTTTCTGGTATTTTGGTTCACCTCGCCTTTCCGAAATGGAGATGTCTCGTTAATAGCCATCGAACCCCGACTATTCATAAAACTAAAACAATGATAGCAAGTTGAAATTCGACATCCTCGATGCAAACTGGCCAGGGAAAGCCGGTAAAATAGTGGTTATTGACCCTTTCCCCACATTTTTAGATAATTTGTGTACGAGCACGTATACATGAACACAAAATGATTGGAAGGAGACACAGAGAGAGGGGGGGGAGGGGAGAGAAATGGGGAGAGAGAGAGAAAGAGAGGGGAGAGAGAGAGAGAGAGAGAGAGAGAGAGAGAGAGAGAGAGAGAGAGAGAGAGAGAGAGAGAGAGAGAGAGAGATTTTAAACACCTTTCCGCCTTAGACTTAAAGAGGAATGAAATTGGCACTTACTGGGTTTGGCGGTGGTGAAAACCCTTTCTGGAGGTGTGTAGTCTTCATCTTCGTCATCATACAGCTGATGGCTGATTCCTCCATAGGGGGCGTCCTGCAACAAATCCGTGTGGATGCCAGTCATGTGAGCCAAGGCTTTGGGTACCGGCATTCCTGTCCTGTTCGGCAGAGTGTCGAAGCGCAGACTCTCCAGAATTTTTTTCTTCAGGGACTCGATCCTGTAAGCGCGGTCCCCCTCTCGAATTTTACACCGAGGACATTGCTTTTCTTCTTCTTCAACAGGTTCCTTCTTGCTCGAGGAGTCACTGTGGCCGGAACGTTCACCATGAACATGGTCCTTTTTCCCAGCTGACTCCGACTTTCCTCTTGCTCTCTCGGCCTTTTCCTGGGAATCGCCTTTGTGGTCAATCGATCCTTTCTCCTCGAGCGACCCTGAAACTGAGTGTGGAGAGCTATGATGATGTCTGGGTGGCTTAAGCCTTGAAGGAACACTTCCTTGTGGGTTTGGATTTGGGGCTGGGTCTACAAGTTCGGGCTGAGACAGAGACAGTGGCGAATGGGAATAATCTCCATAGTCTTCTACGGACTCTTCCGAAACAGAGGGAAGAGAATGGAATAAGTCTTTCTTGAAAGATCCACGAGGGTACGGGTGATGGCTGGGCTTACTGCTTGGAAGAGACGTTCCCTCCAGTAAAGAAGGATAGGAATGATGAACAGGTGTAGTCTGCGATGGCAGCGGCGGGGGAACTCTGTCCGTATGGAATGGGGCAGGCGCTCCGGATGAGGAATATAAAACAGGAGATGCGGACTTCGCTTTGGGGAGGTTCTCGTAATTGTTACTGTTTGTTCTGTATTTGTCCAGATCGGCCAAAACGTCATTTGGAAATACGAGAGCAGGAAAAGAGGGTGGAAGACACAAAAGTAGGAGACACACTGCTAACCACAGGTACCCGTTCCCTGGCGTCCAACGTCCTCGGTCAGACATGGTCTCTGTTGTAGTTTAAAACTACTGAAAGTAGTTATTAGGAGTGTGGTAGAGAGAATACCGTACCTGCGGAGAACGGCTCTGTGGACACTGGTTCCACGGAGCAGGCAGGCGAACGCCGCTAGAGTCCGAGTGTCCCGCTAGGCCGAGCGTGCGTAGAGCTCCGTGTGCACGGCAGATGGGCAGGCAGGCAGCGGGAGGCGCACCGTGTTGTGTCACTTGCCCACTTAGCTTTTATCCAGTTTCTTCTTTCCTGCGATCCCGCTTTATATAGGGCGAAATATCGCGCGCGACAAACTGTCAGCCGCTTCTGGCCCTCTCTACCTTTCTTGCTTGCCTTCCCCACCCACTGCTCTCTCTCTCTCTCTCTCTCTCTCTCTCTCTCTCATTATAACCAGGGCTCTTCCTGCCTGTCACCTGCACTAATTACTTCTCTGTCTCCCTCCCTCACCTGTCTCTCTTCTCCCTGCCAGTGCCAAGCGTGTGAGAGTGTATGTAAATGTCGCACGCGAACATGTTGCATGAGGGGGGAAATGGGAAGAAAGAGAGAGCGAGAGAAAGAGTGGGTGAGAGAGAGTGTGTGTGTGAGAGAGAGAGAGAGAGAGAGAGAGAGAGAAAGAGAGAGTCGGAGTAGGAGGGAGGGAGAAAGAGAGCAAATTCAAAGATCAATAAAATGACATGCATCAGGATCCTGGGTCGATAGAAGAGCTAACACATTAGAAAACACAGTTATAATCTTAAGGGGCGAAACACGCAATGCCTCACTCACTCAGCACTATAAACTATGTTCCTTTTGTAACATTAGTGAAGTTGAGGACTAGAGGAATGGATTAAACCAAAACAGCATCGAACTGGTTTATATGCCGCCACTGTTATATTCTCACAGCTGTGTCGTCATAAAGACACGCGCGCATGCACCTACGCACGCACACAAAATAACCTTGTCCGAATAAACTTTCCGAGTGAGGACTTAATATGATGTCTATGAAGATCACTCCAATATTAGTTAAAAGTTAGGTCTGGCTGTTTCTAACCAGATCATCAAAAAGTGCTTTTAATCTTACTTGAAGTAAAACAGCAACATAAGTTGTCGTTTTTCTCCACTTAACGTTCGTGATCATTCTGTATTGCGCGTATGCATGTAAACTCTATCGATATATCAGTTTTTGTTGTTATTTTTTGTTCGTTTTTTTTCTGCTTTTATTATCATTATTACTTGACGTTGAGTGGAACACCAAAATCCTTTTACAGTTCTTTGAAGAATACCACTGCCATGTTCCTCTCTTGTGCATGTGTACGTGTGTGTACGTGCCTGCCTGCGCACGTCTGTGTCTGTTAGCCTGCCAATCGTATAATGCCTATGCACCTCAGTGGTTTTCAGTGGAACAAGTAAAAATAAAAGATTCGAACTAGGTATGTTTGAATGGAAAGAGAACGTGAAATGCACCTGACGTTTCGAGGGAATGAAGAACGTGAATGAACTAAACATGCAATTTTAATAATTTAACAAATTGAAGTTCTTGTTTTGCTTCAACGCAGAAATTTAAGGACACCGTATCTGCAAAAGATTCAACAGTAAAGTCTAAGGTGGTACGATATATCAACTTTTAAATTTGGTATCATACACGCCGAACCTGCTTATTTATAATATGTGTACACGCTGAAATGGCCTGGGTAATTTGTTTCAGTACAGCGTCTAGAAGATTAGTATTATCTTGTTTTGAAATAGGCCAACACGTAGAACAAGCGGTAGATAATTCATTCTGGGGAGGAAATAATCAGCTCGTTGAAGCTTCGCTGTCAACCGTTGCGATAGGGCGCGAAATTGTACAGCTACCCCATTGACTTTTTCAGGGTCTTTCTCTTCACCAAAGTTTAACAAAATGTTTATGATGTTTTATTTGCTAGTTTTGTTGTTGTTGTTTATCAAGCTCTTACTCGTACAGCCAACACGCTCGCACATTTTAGGTTGGACTTTTTAATCTGCAACTGGAAGGCGCTAACCTTTGGCTTTACTTCCGAATGTTGAAATAGTTGTATGAAGCGAGCGACTGCGACGAGTTTGGTTGTACCATCACCTTAGTGAGTTTTGTAGACAAATCTTGCTGCACATGATAATGTGTTGTATTGTCGTACTATTCATCATTTCGTCACAACTGTGAAATTCGGACTGCTCTCCACAGGGAGAGGGCGTCGCTTTAGTGCCGCGCCAACCTTTTTTTCCCCTCCAATTGTAATTGTTTTCCTATCAAAATGGATTTCTATTCAGAATTCTGCCGGGTAGAACTCTCTTTTTGCCACGCTTTCTTTTACGTGCTCTAAGTTAATGCTACGCAAGGGACCTCGGTTTATCCGTCTCATACGAATGACTGACTGCTTTAAATATAAACACTTCATAGAAAATAGTGACGATGAGGGAAATTAAAAACACATCATACACAAAAAATAATAATTAAAAAAAATAACAACAATGATAATAAAATGAATGAATCAATAAATCAATCAATCAATGAATAATCAATAAAACAATAAATACATAAATATCGCAGTAGGAATCATTGTCATCAACATCACTGTCATCTCTTTGCCTTTCTATGCCTCTTTTTTCCCTTTCCCTCTTAACGCGCGAATGTGCATCAGCGCACAAACGCCTGCCCGCCCACGCAGTCGGTTGGGGACTCAAAAAATGGATGCGACCATCCAAAACCAGTGAGTTCCGCGAATTGACAGGAAATTGCCGTTTGCTTGCGGGGGTGGCTCGGACGCAGTGATTCCTATTCCGTCAGCAAGCTTGCTCGGTCAGTTAATCTTGCCCCCAACGGGTGGGATTCCGCCGCTGTAGCCACAATGAAAGAAAAGAAGCACAGCCCTTTCGCCCCATCTTCATGCGTGCACCCGTTCATGCGCGAGTGCGCTTGAACGCACTTCTCCTCTGTGTGTGTGTGTGTGTGTGTGTGAGAGAGAGAGATTTTCTTTTATGAATGCCACTGTTGGAAATCCCCCCCTCACCCCCCCCCCCCGGCCCCCCCCCCCCTCCTTCCCCTGCGTTATCGTAACGCACAACTTTTTCAGCGTACATTTGTGTAAAACGTTCTTATTTATGATAAAATCAAACTAGTCACAACTGAGTTCTTTAATCTAAAAAAAAATCAAAAGCGATAATCGACTGACTAATGAGTACTCTTAAAAGACTAAAGATGGTTAAAAATGTCTATTTCCATTTCATTTTAGCACCCTGTGTGCCCGTCTGTCACCTTTGGTTCAGAAAACCCTGCACGCCCACATTTCTTGATAATGCCAACTCAAACCTGCCACAGCTGGCGACATAGTGCATTTGGGGGGATTATTTGGAAAGGATCCGTCGCTTGATTAGGGATGAGGATATGGCTAACAAACAAGGAAATGATGATGATGATGATGATGATGACGTTGATAATGATGATGTTGATAACAGTAATAATAATAATAATAATAATAATGAATAACCATCATCATCATCATGATAATAATACCAACAACAATGATAATAATAATAACAACAACAACAATGATGATTATAATGATGATGATGATGATGATGATGATGATGATAACATAATAAGAATAATAATATTAACCATGAAACATGGGTGACTGAGAATTGCAACAGCCACCAGTGGAATTCGATTCGATAATGATGTTGACTTCAAATTGCAAAGATATTGGAGACGGCGGGAGTTAGGGGGAGGTGCGGGGAGAGGGGGTGGGGGTGTCGGTGGAGGCTATGGGTGGAGCAAGGGGAAATAGGACGGGAGTATAAGGAAGTCGCTGTGACTGCATACTGACAAATTCATAAACTCCACACAGCATTCTGACAACAGAGATGCCGTTCTGCTGCTTAACACCACCGACGCGTTTACTGTACTTTTCTTTTCACAAATGGTGTGTGTGTGGTTCCTTTTAGCACCCTGTGAGCTCGTCTGTCACTTCTGTGTGTGTGACTCTCTCTCTCTCTCTCTCTCTCTCTCTCTCTCTCTCTCTCTCTCGATGTGATAGACCACACTCTTCTTTTGAAAAAACTAAAATTATATGGCTTTTCTGGAAATACACTTGACCTCATATCTTCATTTCTATCAGACAGAAGACAAATTGTATCTATGAATGAATCTCAATCCTCTTTACAGTCTATCTATTACGGAGTTCCTCAAGGTTCAATTCTTGGTCCAATATTGTTTTCTGTTTATATAAATGATTTGCCTCTATTTATTAATGCATTATGTGAGATGTTTGCAGACGATACAACAATACATACAAATCACACTACAATAGACAAAGTGTACTATGCTCTGCAACAAAGCATTAATGATATAGTTAGATGGTCCAATTTAAATCACATGCGTCTCCATCCAAAAAAACCGAAATGTCTCATACTCACCACCAGACAGAAACGCCAAAATTTTTCACACAACCTTCCACCCTTTTCCATTAATGGTCATCCAATAGAAGAAGTTGATAATCATAAAATTCTTGGAGTCACCATTGATAACAACTTATCTTGGTCCAGTCATATTATGTCATTATGCAAAACCCTATCCAAAAAGATTTATCAGCTTTCCAGAATTAAACATTTTCTTGATTTGCATTGTAGAAAATTATTCTTTTTTGCTTATATTGAATCACATATTAACTATGCGTCAACACTCTGGGATTCAGCTAGCGATAATATACTAAAACCTTTACTAAGTCTGCATAGACGAGCTCTTAAATTAATCCTTCTGAAATCTTCATCACTGACTGCTGACGACTACAGACATTTAGATATTCTTCCCCTAAAGCTTAAACTTGAATACAACAAAGCAGTTTTTATTTTTAAAATCATGTCAAATTATGCTCCATCTTTGAGAGATAGATTTCCCACCACGCTAGTCCGCCAGACCAACAAGATTAAGATCCCCATTCCAAGAGTAGATCTGTTTAAATCCAGTCTCATTTATTCAGGAGGCTGTTTATGGAACAATATTTCATCCAATCTTAATGTTCAGAAAAGCATTCAAGAATTCAAAAAACATTACCATACACACCTTATGGACAAATATGTCAACAATCATACTTAACTTGACTTTATCTTATTGAATACGCATATATAGTTTAATTGTATGTGTAACCGCTATCGCACTACTTAATGATATACAACCACAATCAGTGTCCTGAATTTTTTTTTTTTTTTTTTTGGGGGGGGGGGGGGGGGGGGGCAGGGGGGGGAGGCTTGAGAGGGGCTTTTTTGTTGTTGTTTTTTTTGTTTGTTTGTTTGTTTGTTTTTTGTTGTTTTTTTTAAAGGGGGGATGGTTTGATCTTTTTCCTTCATGACATGATGATGTTTGTATCATGATTATGTAAATGTACATGTTTATTATGTAGATGTGCATGTTTAAATGTGAATGTGAATGTCATGTCTTTATTTCTTCATCTCTTTGCTACTTTGTGGATGTTTTGATTCATATTCAATTTCCATTTGCCCTGAGGGCTGGATGAAAAAAAGCACATGTATGCTTATTCCACTTCCCTCAATAAAAAACTTCGTTCGTTCGTTCGTTCTCTCTCTCGTGTAATCGTTTATTTGTGACAGAAAACAAGTGGTATCAGTTAATGAATCAAAGTCTACTCTTTTGCCTCTAAAATATGGTGTCCCTCAAGGTTCTGTTCTGAGATCTATGTTATTCTCAATTAACATTAATAATTTAGTCCTCTACGAAACAACAATTTTTTTTAATGTTGTTTGTTTGCTTTTTGCACATGATACAACCCTACGTGCCAGTCATATTAGCATATTAAAAGGTATCTCTTGTGTTACAGTTTTGTGGTCAGGATACCCTTGCCCCAATATGTGTTTCCATCCAGAGAAAAACCAAATACATGATGATCACCACTCGTCAGAAGCGTCAAACATTTCAGACGACATTGTCCCTCTTAAATTGATAACGTAATTACCAAATTAACTGATAGTCATAAAATTATTAGAGAAGCGGCTGACAATTATTTTTCATGGTCTGACCACCCTTCTATGTTATGTAAAATGTAGCAAAAAAGGTGTACCAGCTGAACAAAATAAAACATTTCCAGTAAGTTCATTCTCGAAAAATGTTCTTTCACGCATACATTGTATATCATGTTGATTATGCATTCACTCTAAGGATTCTGCAAGTGAAAATATTCTCGATTCTTGTCTCCACAGACGTGCAATTAAATTAGTTTCACTGAAATCTTCCACATTAACATCTGAAGACTACTGTCCATTGGATATCTTTCCATTCAAATGGAAAACAAAATAATACATTCAAATTCTTTTTGTGCCCTACCCTCCATTGTAAGTAAATTTCAATATAACGACAATCGCCACGTCCATAAGATTATGTTGCCCCGTCCGAGAATTGATCTTTCTATTTCTAGTGTATCATATTCCTGTGGTTTACTGTAGATTAATATTTCAGCCATTCTCAATGCCCAAACTCGTGTCAGTGTATTCAAAATATGTACCATTCAGAACTCATGAAAGAATTTGTAAACACAATGTCTTAAGCTCCCCCCCACAATCCGTTTCTGTATATATTTATATCTGTCTGTCTGTCTATCTCTTTCTTTCTCTCTCACTCTTTGTTGGAAATAATGTTCATACATGTACTGATGTTGCATGTTGTTGTTTTTTTGTTGTTTTTTTGTTTTGTTTTTTTGTTATTGGTTGGGTTTTTTGTTTGTTTGGTTGGTTTTGTTATTGGTTGGGTTTTTGTTTGTTTGGTTGGTTGGTTGTTTTTTTGTTGTTGTTGTTTTTTTGTTGCTTTTTTGTTTTTTTGGTTTTTGTTGTTGTTGTTTTGTTGTTGTTGTTGTTGGTTTGCTTTGTCTTTTTTCCTTGTTTTTAGGAGGTCTTTTTTCCGAAATTTAAAGTTATAAATGTAATATTCTGTCTTTTGTGTGTTTGCCATATGTTCCCTTCTATGAAGGCAAGATGAAAACAAGCCTTATGTGCTTATTCCTTTTCCGCATCAATAAAAATTGTGTGTGTGTGTGTGTTCCGAAAGTGTTTAGTGATATACTGTTCGTTTATTGTTTGTATATTCAGAGTATGCTTTCTAATACTCTGTGTTTTAACTGTTGAACCGTTAAAAATCAAATTCCATTCCCTTACAAATACATATCCTTCTGGATTTTATATGTCAACACATAATTTCTCGGAGAGCAAGAAGCAGGAATTTCAAAGACGTTGAAACAAGGACAGAATTACTTTATGATATGTTTCAACATCACAAAGAAATTCTTGCGCATTTTCAGGTGTAATGATAACAATAATAATAACGATAAGAAGAAGACGAAGATGAAGAATGGAAAGCTTAGCGCTGATGCATTTTCAAGTATAATAATAATAATACTACTGCTACTACTAATAATAATGGACATTTACACAGCGCGATTCTTTCGGGTTTTTTTGTTTTTGTTGTTTGTTTGTTTTGTTTTGGGTTTTTTTCTCGGAAATACAGCTCCCAAACCCCCCTCCCCTCCCCTCCCGCCCCCCCTCCTCCCTACACAAGGAGAGGGAGAGAAACACGCGCTAGAATACACTCGCGCACAGCGCCTCCACTGAACAACCAACTTTCCACCCACGATGCATTCTAGAACACACACATCTCTGCAATACGCACTCACGCACACAAACACGCACGAATGTACGGACACTCGCACGGCCCCGCCACACACAAATGGCAAACGGCTTCCACAGATCATATACCAACACCAGCACTGAAAAGTTACTGTTGTTAGAAAAGATGTGTTTTCAAAGCAGGCTTAATTAAATGAATTGAGCGAGATATTATGTCGGTATACATACACACGTGCACATAACCGAATGTGTGACACAGACACTATGTTCATACACGAGAAAAAAGGGGAGGGGTACCGACGACTTGTGAGCGAATGACGACAATACTGGCATGAGGAGAGACATCAGAGCTGTCAAGGTAGATGGTAAGGAAGGGTCTGGGACCGAAAAGATGTATTCCCAACCACAGGAACCGGGTGAGAGCAGTGGGTTAAAGGCCTTGAACAGATCCTGGTTCTTAATTTCTGATTTCCGACTCCACCTTTACTTTGCATGGACACAAGCTATAATCCCCAAGCTCCAAACAAACGACCAAAGAATCTGATCAATAATGGAAAATAAAATCAACTGGCCGCTGGAGAACAAGCCTGGGAAAGTCAAGATTGCTCGCTGGCAAAAAGTTAGCTGACATGGGGCGTACAGGACGTCAGTCAAGGACGTATTCCTTGGTCACCAGACTGGTTTCCCGAACAGAATTACACATATCTTTTTTTCTGTTTATATCTATCATCATCATCATCATCATCACCATCATCATCATCATCATTATTACTATTATCATCATATTATCATTTCTATTTGTATCATTTGTTTTCTTTTCATCTTGTACGGGCTTTTATTTAAAAACGGTGAATATCCTGATTCGTTTTTAGCCGTAACATTTGTGAGGAATATGATCATAATAATAATAATGAATTATCTTTGAACGGCAAATGATATTGCATGTGCAACTCAGTCAGCTTTACACTCTCAATTCATATAATCTATACGCATTGATACCGCACACGCATATATACACGCCAAGAAATAACCAACAAATACACAGGCTATAACAAAACTAAGGATAGATTTTGTGATACAAGAGTCTTGAGACTAACTTTTAATTCACTCCGAGTTGGGGTGAGACGCGTACACCGATTGGATGGAAGTGTGATCTAAATTACTGGTGCAATGATACTGAAACCACATTCCAGCAGGAGTTTTCGCCACAACTAATGGAATGCAACTTTGTACCGTACTGAAATCAAACAGTAGCCAGTGCAGCTCTTTCAGAAGCAGTACTGGATTTAATTTTTTCGTTTTTCCTTTGTTTGTTTGATTTTGTTGTTTTTCAAAGCAAGTCTTGAGGCGCAATTCTGATTCCTTTGCAGTTGAGAAATATATTCCGCTGGGAGCTACATTAATCTAAGTGGGAAGTTACCAAAGCATTGATGCGCACACAAGAAGCAATATTATCTTTCAATGGATACGCTCGAGAAGACACAGAAAGGCAATGCCATTCATACATAATTATCTTGACCTGTCTGAAAAACCTCCACAATTGAATTATGAATTCCCCCCACCCCCCACCCCCGCCCTCTTCCCCTCGATGCAGCATTCCTTTTAGATGTTCGTGTAGTTAGTTTGAATTGTCCTCTGTTACGCTAATGACAATCTATGTCTGTTTACTTGAAAATGATTGTTGTTTTTTTTTAAACGCTGAATGACCTATCCCCCAACTCCCCATTGCAATGAACCTTATGTGTTTTTTCAATAAACCATCATCATCATCTCTCTCTCTCCACGATAACCCCCCCCCCCCCCCCCCCCCCCCCCCCCCCCCACCAACCCACCCACCTCCCTCCCCCCTTCAGGCGAAGTGGACTTTACGGCACTGACTACGAGCGATACGGAATGAAATCGCGGGAGAACCGGAGATGACAAAGACTAATTACCAACTGCTTGCGTCATTGAAACGACACATGACGGATTGCCGGAAAAGGAGCAGCCATGGCCGAGACTGACGCACAAGCCAAACTCGACACAAGCCTGGTGGGAAAACCTCCAATATCCGAAAGGCGGTACAATTTATCAAGTCAGCCTGACCTTCAGGGTGATGAAAAATACGCTCAGGGGTTCCTTCTGAATCGTTATTAAAAAAACAACAACAACAACAAACAAACTGCGCGTCAGAAGTGAGGTTTACAAAGCTTTCTATTACTTTTCCACGTGATGACATTGTCCCGTGACCTCACATCGTCATAAAAGGGATAGCTGGTCAGGCCATATTCATCGATATCATCCTATTCAGTTTCTCCATCACTTGGGTATCTCAGAAAATGCTAAGCCAGACTTTTATTATGCACACATACAATACCCCCGCTTCCCAGCCCCCAAGTGTCAAATTAAGATAGAAGAGCTAAGCGAAATATAACTCGTGACTACAATATTGAAAGAAATCCAGTAGAAATCCAGAAATCCAGTGAGCACGCTGGCGGCGCAGTTAGTGTCACTGTGTGTGTTCTGTCCAGAATTTGTTTGGTTTTTTCCTTTTAATTGCGATCAAGAACAACGACGTCGTGCTGTCTTCAAACCCGAACATCAATCGTGGTTTTCTGGATCCCGATCCTAAACGAAATAAACAGTTCATGATACAGCTTAATCCGGAAGACTTACTAATTGTAACTGGTATGACTTTGAAGGTTTTTCCCCAACAATGTTTCATCCAAAGTTGGTATTGGCAGACAAAGTATTTCCAGAGAAAATGAATTTGTTTAAGTTTCACACACACACACACACACACACACACACACACACACACACACAAAACAAAAAACACTAGGTTATTATGTAGACTCACACCGTTTACACAAGCGAGTCAAAAATAAAGATGGCTACTCATTGTCAGAATTGGAGAAAACAAACGCTCATCTTCGAAGATTGCAAAATAATGTTTCTCTACAAATAACAATGGAAGTTGGTTTCTGTTTTTACACCGGAAATGTATGATATAAATAGATGAATAGATAAACAAATAAGCAAATGAATAAAAATAAATAAATAAATAAGGGGGAGCAGCTGCAACACCATTTATCAACAAAACGACCATTCCGGTAAATATAGTGTAAGACCTACACACTTAGTGTGAAACACAACAGCCTTTCCGTGTCTTGAGTCCCATTCACAATGCAAAGTAAACATTACCCATAGTATACTCATACTTGTGTCCCATAACTTTTCCGATTTTTTATACTCCTGGCAGATGTTTACATCAATGTAACGTCAATATTACACAAAGTATAAGGATTTCTGTTTGAAATGAAATTGATGAAATGACTGCTGTTACTCAGCATTTCAGATAAAAATTCTAAGTTTGTAAATGAAAAATTGTAACAGGAAAGTTACGTGGAAAAAGTTTGGCTTCTTTATATTTTGTGTGCCCTTCCCATACGTGGGGAGAATCCAATTCTTAATGATTATTTGAATTTGGTGTTGAAAGACAACGCTTTTACAAAGAAAATAGATTTGTCAAATTTTACCATGGACACGCACGTCCACACTCCCAACACCTATACATACATACATACAGTCACACACACACACACACACACACACACACACACATACCCAAAACAGGGGATTATTGTTTAGACTCACATTGTACGCAAGAACACATGTGAGCCAAAAATGATGGCAGAAAAAAAAAAACGAGCTGATAAATTTGAAAGAAGCCACAACACGACCCACCCCCTAATGTACTATTCTAAGAATTATACACGCGCTCGTAAATGCACATGCGTGCTGCATATACACACACACAGACACAGACACAGACACACACACATGCGTATATATATATGTGGTGGGGGCGGTCGTATGCGTTAGTGGAACGTGTGATCACCAAACTGGCCGAGTAAATCACCAAACTATTCAGCTAGTTTATCTGGCATGAACATATTTGGAGTTCCATTCGTTTTGTCATTTCGTTTAAGATTTTACACACAAAAAACGTAGCGATACGAGTCGGTTAAGTCTCACAAGCCATACGTGTCCGGTCACAGGAACGTGCCTGGCGCTGCACAGTGCAAGCCAGTGGTAAGTGCTTGTGTACGTGAGGAGCAAGCCGTAACTCGGACATTCCTTCGAGATCTTCTTTCGCGCACTTGGCCGTTTGTAAGAAAGAAATCCGCACGACACGTTTACAGCCAGCATAAGTCTCGGATGGCACGGCTCGGGACTGACATCTATGGCGTGAAGAGTTATTTGCCATGTTCTTGCCGGGTAAACTGTTTCGAACGAAGCCGAAGCTTTCTTCCATGAAAGCGCGACAGTCAAGAGGGTTTCACTGTGACAGGCACGCGAATCTTGTAGCCACTGTCGCACGTGCCGCTTGTCAACGGTGTTTAAGCAAACCGACGGCATCTTACAGAACATTGCGCGGGCGCCGTGCCATGGGCAGGTTGCCCCATGACAGAAGCCATTTTCAAAAGCGTCACAAGGACTTGTAGATGACACGGGCAAATACCTCTCCGTTGATTCACTCTGGAAGTTGTGATAGATTTCGCTTAAGAAAGGGCAAAATGGGCCTTATGAGTCACTCCCTGCACAACTCGTTGGAAAAAAAAAGAAAAAAGGAAGTAGAAAAAAGAAGAAACTATGACGCAATGTGTATGTCACTCAGCTTAGACAAACGAATGGTGGGAAGGTCTGACGTATATCTACAAACGCACTTAACCCGAAATTCTTAACCTGCATGATGTGAAAAGATAAATATGACCAGGCCTTGAAAACTGCTGCTGTGTAAATATGAGAACATCTGTTTACCTTCAAGCGAGGTGTTCCTGTCGCCGTGGCCCTCTAATTGGCCCCTCTTACACACCCGATTATGCCGTCAGTAACTTTCACAACAAATGATAAATCAACAACCTTCTGCGTCATAAGTCTTCACTTCCAGATGGGAACACTTATCATGCAGAGGAGCTATCAGTAACGCCTCTGTGTTGACGTAAACAAGCACGAAAGTGAGAAGGACAAAAAACGAAAGAAAAGAAAGAAGAAAGGCTTCTAACTCGTTTGTCTGAAGGTCTTAAAGGTACAGTGCTCGCTTAAAGATGCAGTGCTTCAGAACAAAGTATTCTCTTTTGACACACAAACACAATACTAGCTAACAATTGTATTCTTTAGTCGAGCACCATAATTTATGCTTGTAATACCAATGGACCCCTCTCTCCCCTACGTCTCCAGTAAATACCTCGTATGAATGTCAATTTTTGCTTGTTATGATATATTTGAAGACATTTCTCATGCCTGCACATTGTTTTTTGTTTTTTTTATGCCAATGTCCCCACTTCGTTGTAATCCCTTCAACAGCGCGGAACTCAGACGTTGGGATATTTTCTTCCAAGTTCTTCCTACGATTTATAAATATTTGCAAGTTCTTCCTTTTCGTCATCTTTGCTGACATACAAACCACGAATTTCTCATACGTAGGGGTAAATACACAAACCACAAATCCTTGTTTATACTAGCTTTACCTTACACATTCGACAAACATAGCTGAGGCAGCCATACTATTTTCATCGCTTGTCTCTCATACGTTGGGGTAAATACACAAACCAGAAATCCTTGCTAATACTAGCTTTACTTGACACATTCGACAAACATAGCTGATGCGGCTATACTATTTTCATCGCTTGTCTCTCATACGTATGGGTAAGTAAACAAACCAGAAATCATTGCTAATACCAGCTTTACTTGACACATTCGACAAACAGCTGAGGCAACCATACATGAGTGACGCCAACAGGGATAAAATCCTTCTTTCGACTTAATACCTCTGAAACCACAAGACTTAATACCTCTGAAACCACAAGACTTAATACCTCTGGAACCACAAGACTTAATACCTCTGAAACCACAAGACTTAATACCTCTGGAACCACAAGACTTAATACCTCTGAAACTACAAGCGCCTGCTTTGTCCTCAAAAAGTTCTGACGTAAATCGGCCAAAGAAAAAAAAAACTGGACAAGACGGGCATCAACTGGGATCAGTTATGTCAAGACTCATCTTTATGTTTCCTTTGCCTCCCACGCTCGTCCGTCTCTCTCTCTCTCTCTCTCTCTCTCTCTCTCTCCCTCTCTCCATTCACACTGGAGAAAAGGAAAAGCGAGAGAGATGTCCGTGTGATGCAAGCAACAATTTTGATTGGATATACACTAATATATTTCAATTTGTATATATATATACATATATACATATATATATATATATATATATATATGTGTGTGTGTGTGTGTGTAATAATAATAATGATGATAATAATAATAACAATATGCAGGATTATACAGCGCAGTGATGGAGTCTCCCTTCGGTCCGACGGATGAGTAGGCAGGCAGGCTTATCTGTCGGTGTGTGTCCTCATAATTATGGGAGAAGAGGCCGATTCTGGTTGCGCAGCACACAGTGCAGTACCCCCATCTCAAATGGAGCTCACCGCGCTTTACAATAAGATATACAAATTTAAGACTAAGTGACATAAAAATATGTATATAAATAAAATAGAATAAAAATGAAATAAAATAAATAAATACACATACATACATACATACATACATTCATACATACATACATACTGTGTGTGTATGTGCTTATATATCAGAAACAAGTGAGTGTCGAGCCGAAAGTCGTGTACTCTAAACGGAACAATTCCATCTTCAGCAGCTCACGTCGATTGATATTCCATTGTTATACGGTCTTAACATATATCTGTCAAAATTTCAAACTTATCATGGTGACCTGATATGTGCAAAGTACTTCAGTCACTGACTGTAATATCCAAACCAGTTTGAACCTCTCCTTGCATCATATCTTCAGCATGAACGCAAAAATATAATGGCTAATCGTTTTCAGAATATACGTGGCACTTTTCAAGATCTAAGAATGTTTTTTTGAAAAAAAAAATTTTTTTAATCCGAAGATTGCTTGGTTCATCCAGAAACCGGAAAACTCTTCAGACACGTATATGTTGTGCGTTTTTGTAGTGAGTTCCATTTTCCTGCTACAAAATCAAATGCAAAAGGGAAGAATATTCGATGATAAAATGAAAGATGACTGCCGAGTCTATAAAAACTACAAAAGGAGAAAGTTTATAAAAACTGTTGGTTGTGAGACTCACTTTATAAAAGAGGCGTCTAACGTTTCAGACCACAGGTCTCTCTTCCAGGACTGTGTTGATTGGTAATGACAGTGGAGGTAAAAGCAAAAGCTCAAGAAAAGAGTATTGATCAGTAACGGAAAGCGAGGATAAACAGGTAAGTCAGTAGGGATCAGGCTATGGACACAGAGTCACATGAGGTGGGAGAAAAAAGGTCGAGAATGGGAAGGAAGGTGGGGTTGTGGAGTGGGGTTAGGGGGGTGGGAGTGAAGTGGGTGGGAAAAAAGCGGAATCTGGGAGGCGGGGGAGCGGGGGGAGTGGGGGTGGGGGTGGGGGACAGGGGGGGATTAGTGGAGGGAGGAAAGGAAAAGGAGAGCAGTTTGCGTTTAGAGAGGGGAACCTCAAAGATATCTTGCCCACTGGAGGTCTGTAAAAGACGCCCGTGGTGAGGGTCTTGCTGTCAGGCTGGACGGTGATGATGACGTCCAAAAACGAGACTGATGTGGGTAAGATCTAATATGTCTGTTTGAGGGCGGAGTGAAAGTTGAACATGTAACATAAATTTAAGAAGCTGATCTTTGGGGCAGGAAGTGACACCCAGGCAATCATCGATTAAGTGCCTACAGAATTCTGGGATTGTGGCCTGGTATTGGCTCAGGGTCTGTTCTTCAACACACCCCACGAAAAATATATGTTGATTCAGCTGATCATTCGTGGACATCATCCATTAAGTGATGAGGCCTCTTATTCTTAATAAAAGTTAGCGGCATCCTTTGCCTCCTTTAAATGTGTTCTTGCACACACAAAATGCGATCTGTGTGTTGGAAAGTAAACTCAAGATACAATCTTGTATAAGAATGTTATTAATCAGTTTGTCAGCATGTAAGATAAAACTGGTAAGTTATGGGCAAAAGAAATACCAAAAACAAGTGTAAATGAATGTTAAAACAATTGCAACCAAAAAAAAAAAGGGGGGGGGGGGGGGGTAAGTGTCCCCCATTCAGGCATTTGGCTACGCGGACTATAGAAATAACGAACACAACCTTTCCTTGTAAACGTGCGAGTTATTTTGGTGGTCCCTTTTATTTGCTCTCCTTGGTTTTGTGATCTCTGTTTTTCCTGTTTCGTTTAGAACTGTTTGCAAGTCCTTTCATAAAATGTTTGTTTTTCCCAATCTCAAAGATCTCGGCTTTCTCTTTCTCTGCCTTTGTCACTTATGCTTTTTCTTCGTGCGCACGCGCGCGCGCGCGTGTGTGTGTGTGTGTGTATAAACACCGATGTGCTTTTTCATTCCTTGCCGGGTCTAATTTTGGTCCACAGAGAGAGAGAGAGAGAGAGAGAGAGAGAGAGAGAGAGAGAGAGTAAATAAATGAAGTAATACCAAATGCACAACATAAGTGTCGAAATCAGAGTTTTCTGTCCAAACTTGAAATCGTAACTGAATTAAACCAAAAATATAAAAATCTAACTGATATGATGGTTCGGTTCTGGTTGATAGCAGTGTTGGTGATTCCTTGTCTAAAAAAAGAAAAATCATACTATTTATGAAAGGAACACTCAGTTTTATAGCTTAGTTATGGCCCATCCACATGGCTTCGAATCATCTTGTTCAAATACCACTGACTATAAGTAATATCTCTTTTTATTTGTACAGATTCTCAGTCAGTCATAAAAAGTGTGCTCTTTTTTTAAGAATTATCAGAGAGATTCATTGTTTGAAATTAAGTACTTATTACACTTCCTGTTTGTGAAAGGCACAAATTGTTGATTTTTTTATGGATACCATCCCATACTGGATTTCTATATAACGACCAAGCAGTAACAGCAGCAAAAAGAAGAGCAAAGAATTTGACTGGTTACTAGTATAAAGGTATGTTTCCCATTGTCATACAAGGAAATTAGTAATAACTAATATACTGGAAAGAGATTTTTTTACAAGTGCTTTAATCCAAGTATAAAACCTCATCATTTGACTCTGGTCTGAATCGCAGACCAGTTTTCAGTTTAATTTTTAGACTATAATCTTATTCATCACGGACTAGATATTGCCCTATTATCAAGTGCATTTGTTTCAATGATAAGACAGTTCAAGTTCTTCGACATATTAATTTTTGACTGTGATTTGAGGAAGCCTTACCCGCACGATAGTGTGTCATAATTCACTAAGAACGTTTGATTTTGTGACTTTTTATATCCATTATTTATCCATTATTTCTCTCTTTAAATTACCTTCTCTTTTGCGAAGTGCATTACGTAATTCTCTTTGATTGTACTTAAATAATGGGTAATTTTCTTTAAATGTACTTGAATATTTATTCAAATATTCATCTTTGATTCTACTCTCTTTCTACGCGGTTTCCCCGTACTGACCATTCATCTTTGATTCCACCCTTTTTCGACCCGGTTTCCCCCAACTCGCCATTCCAACCCCCCCCCCCCCCCCCCCCCCCCCACCCCCCACCCCAAACACCCCCGTTTTCTCCTACCTTTAAAACGATAACATTCAAATATGAAAATTAATACTCTAAACAAAGTTCCAGTCCACTTAAAATACTTCTGCGAGTTATTCCTTTCTCTTGAATGTATAGAATACGTACATAGTGACATCTTTAGTTACGCTCACATCTTTTTTTTTTTTTTTAACATAGTGTCAATTCTACGTGACGATATCTACTAAAGCTGCCTATGTTTAAGATATATTTCTCTCTTAATGGTCTTTGACATCGCACTACAACAGAAAAATAAGTTCATCCTTTATTCAATTTCGAAACGTACATATCGTTCCAACAATACAGTGTATTATTTCTGAAATCATTTATACCAAGTCTAAACTTCACAAAATTTTGTATTATTTTTTAATTCATTTATACCAAGTCTAAACTTCACAAAATTCAGTGTGTGTGTGTGTGTGTGTGCGCGCGCGCGCGCGCGCGCGCGCGTGTGAGTGTGTGTGTGTGTGTGTGTGTGTGTGTGTGTGTGTGCGTGTGTTTGTCCACGCGCGCGCGTGTGTTTAAGTAGTAACGTGTACTTTCGTGTGTGTGTGTGTGTGTGTGTGCGCGCGCGCGCGCTAATCTTGCGTGCGTGTGTGCGAATGCGTGGGTGTACGTATGAGAGACAGTCGTGTCAGCTAATCGATTTTCTAAGACGAGAAAACTTTTCTTACCCAATGAACTGTCTAGACGTTTGAGCTGTCATCTTATTTAAATTTAAAAGGGCGTTTGTGAATCCAACAACAGCCATGGGGAAGGCATCGCACGAGAACAAGATATGACAGCCGTCCAATGATGCCGTTTCATTTTCCTGAATGCAAGTGTGTTTTTTTTTACCAAAAAAAAAGGATAGCCATACACCCCCGCGACTCCTTAGTTCTTGCAATACAGCCACATTCACTGTGACATTCTGCAGAAGGCCACAAAGAGGAATAAAATGTCCTTTGTCCCACTCGCCCTAACCATCCCTTCTTCCCGCGTGCTCAGAGAAAGAAGGGTGGGGGTAGAAAATGAGGAGCGTAGGTGCACAGACACACAGACACAGACACAGACACACACACACACACACACACACACACTGTTGAATCAGGCTGCCGTAGGCTTGCAGCGCCAAAACTAGGGCAATGCTCGACCAGCTGATTGAAGTGGGCCATTTCGACACCACCATCAACTCTCGCCATCCTGAGAATGTCTGGGTCAACGTTGTATGTTAGTGTTATGTGCCGTAGCTCTATATCAGTAACCTCATTCTCCCAATATACTAATCTTTTCCTACATAGGCTATACCGCACAGCCAGTATTAGGACAGGGAGAACGGGGCTAGGCCTTCTTGAGGGGAGACATGGTCGAAAGCTCGTTGGATTCCTAAATACAGAAAAGGACCGGCAAGAAAAAAGGACAGATTAAAAAGATCAAGGCGAGTTATTCAAGTACGAAATGATCTTGCATCCACCCCCAGCAAAGGGAGCCAGACTCCTTGGAGACTTCAACAAAGCCTGACTGATTTACTCAGTTAAAAGATAACAGTTACACTACACAATATGATCAAGCAATGTGAATGATTCTCCAGTAAAACACAAAGAATATTATCCATCTGCAGACCCCAGAAAAGGTCACATGGAAAGATCACACATAAGCGATGTTAATCATGTTACAGAAAGAGACCGAGAGGGCCTATTATACTGAACCTGGGCATGTGTGTGCGAGAGAGAGAGAAAGAGAGAGAGAGAGAGAGAGAGAGAGATGTGATGAATAGGAGGAGAGGGGAGAGAGGGGTGGGGGCTGGAGTGGAAAAAAAAATAGGATGTTGGGGAACAGGATGAGTCCGGTGGAATGAGCTATCAGCAACAGGCCAAGGACATCCCACAGCCCTAAAACTAAATGGGGTCAGGGGAAATGTGTCTCCATGTAACACGAGCATGGCGCCTACCAGCTGGCTTGCTGACAGCTCTTAATTTGTCCTCGCCATGCAAGCCGTGATGCGACCTGAATTTACGAGCTGGCCACGCAGCAGCAGTAGGTCGACTTTGGTAGAGTTATATTGTCACCTTAGCAGCGGTGCCTTCATATCTGCTACCGTTGTACCCACGCACAACCACGCTCTCTCTCTCTCTCTCTCTCTCTCTCTCTCTCTCTCTCTCTATATATATATATATATATATATATATATATATATCTTGCTGCCTGTCTAACAAACACATTCCTTAGTTAAAAGGTATCTCTAAAGAACAAATAGACTGATACATAAAATATCACAACCACATAATAAAACGAGAGTAGATGATCAGTTATGATAACGGAATTGATAAAGATGTGCCAAGAAGACAAAAATGACTGCAGGATTCTTGTATTTTCCCAATCCGGTTACTTTCTGGCAAAAATGGCAATGGGTTTTGAGAGAAATCGAAGATGTAGATACAGTTCTGAACTTTAATATCCATATGTGTAAGATCGATCAAGCAAACAGTTATAAGCATTTGTGTCTGAATTGGAACTTAACTGAAAAAAAAAATGTACAAGCAATCGAAATACATTATCACGACTGTAACATTAATCAACCACACGGTAATTTTTTCATCATATTATAAACAAAACGAGGCACAATCCTATTTTGAGATATAATACTGATTACGAGCTAAGTTCAAAATAATGTTGTGATCACAGCTCTCGCCTTTTTATACAGCCAGACCTCATTCCAGAAGTGAAGTTCATCAACCACTACCACATGTAAAAGGATTATCAGAATTTTTTTTTTGTTTTGTTTTTTGTTTTTTTGAAAATCTGAAGAAAATTCTGTTAATTCTGCTAAATAACAATTGCAGGTGACAAAAATGATTCCTGTTTTACTGCGCACCTTGTTGTGACTGTGACAGTGACTTCATTGATAAAACTACGAGAGTAATGGGAATCAGAATAAAAGAAGACCACAAGACCAGCAGTGCCTTTGGTCACAAGGTAAGACCATGGGTACAGAAATCAACTGCTGTAACTCAAGCTGAAAAATCGACGTAGACTGTGAAATGAGGAGGAAAAGACCAAACAAAATATCAAATATCTCACAAACGACACTTACATGATCAGAGATAGAAGTTTTCCTTCGGGACGTTTATCCCACAGGTTCCCTGGCGAAATTTTCACAAGAAGATTGAATTCTCTTTCAGCTAAAGTCGCAGATTCTGAAAGAAAAATCATATTCATTATTAATGGGTGGTGTTTTCAGCACACAAACTTCATGCTTTGGTCGAAAAACAAATAGATCAAGATTATGCAGTGCTCATTTTCAACTTCCCACAGTACAATCATCATATGATATTCATGTGTTTTGCTGTTTGATATACATCAATAATAGCGGTTCATTAACGGTTCTTCAAACTCTGTAATATGAACTGTCTTGTTCACTTTTTCGTTAAATGAAGATACTGGAAATCAACAATAACTCATTAACTGTATAAAGATTTACTGTCAGTAAACTGGAGACATTTGAGCATTCCATCGGGCTGTAAAATCAGCGTGCAACGTTGTTCGTTTACATTTTCTACAAGCAGGTATTAACGTTGTAACGAAGACCTCGTTTTCACACACACACACACACACACACACACACACAGAGTATTCTCTGTCCATAAATGCACAGAATGACCCAGTAACCTACGCTGGCCGGGACAAGGATATATGACCCCCTCCATGGGTCCATTCTGTCCACTGGTAACCTATTTGGACACGCCGTTGGAAGTTTTGCATGCTTGGTCATATGCGCTCCAGAGAGGTCATAATCCATGTGCGGCTGCATGCACGTATTGATTGGTTTGTGTGAAACAGGCTAAAGAAAGACAGGCGTACACACACACACACACACACACACACACACATATATATATATATATATGTGTGTGTGTGTGTGTGTGTGTGTGTGTGTGTACGAGAGGGCACGTTCGTGACTTTCTCACCAATCTAAAGTTTCGCTTCTTGTTTCAGTGTTTAAAAACAAAAACAAAAAATATTGCTTCAGAGGGGTAAGAAATATTTGCAAATTTATTTTACGATTATGAGAGATGGGGTGGGGAGTGGGGGGGAGTGGGGGTGGTTCAGGGAGAAGGAGCAGCAAATGATATACACTGAATTGTAATGGCAATGTGCATTTTAAACTAATTATTCGAATGATATTTTCCCTCGGGAATTGATCTACCGTTTGAATAATTGTTCGTCGCCAATTTTATTACGACGTAACACTAAATGCTAACGATCGACCTGGCTTTCTACGATTTGCGAACAAATTCCATTCTTAAGTCTTAAGGACACACAGAATCTACAATACGAATACAAAAGAGACAGACCTTGAGGAAAACGCTATCTTTTTACTTCCAACACACAAGCCGCTTTCCCTGTGTTCCATTTATAATTTTGATCTGGTCAAGACAAAAACGTGAGTGTACGTTGACAGACTCAAACACCATCAACAACAGTCATTTCCCCATTTACTGTTTAGAACTGTGAGATCTACATGACGCAAGAAATAGCACACTATTAATCTTTTTGGTGCAAATTTAGATCTAGGCGTTATATTTGTACGATTTACTCAGGAAGTCATTTGTTTACTTACGAATCTGCACTTTTGAGTGTCAAGCCACTGCAAGTTGTCGCGTTTTCACAAGTTGACGTCTGCTGCAATCGGGCGAAGCGAATTAGGCTTACCTCCCTTCTTCTTTGCTGTTCAAGGAGACAAAGCCTGTTTAGATGGTGTCCGACACCTCGATTTATCTATTGATTTGGGGGGAAAGAATGGAGAGCAGGGGGGATACTACCGACTGAGAAAATGCGGTTTTATTCTTTTTGTTGCTTTTTTTTATTGCTTGTTTTGTTGTGTTTTCTTTTCTTTTCTTTTTCTTTTTTTAACGAAAGAGAGCGGGAGAATTTATTTTTATTGAGTCATTTTGTACAGGCTAATTGTGTGCAATTCAGCTAAACATAAAATTGAAATTTCTACCAAAACGACCTTCTGGTTGATGCTACGTCAAACGTGATATGGCAGAACATATTTTCTTTTCTTCATTTTGTTTTGTTTGTTTACTTGTTTTCAGACTCATTGAACCATTAACGGTTGTGGAGGAAAGGATAATTTTCATGGAAATTTGTTATTCTTGATGAGTATTTTTAGAATGATTTTTCGTCGTTTTTCTGTCACTAAAAAAATGTAAAAAGGATGAAAATAAATGTTTACCATGTGTCTGACATAGACCCATTTGGTGTAAATGCACTCTACAAAGCCATGTATACCTACATGTTCGTTCGTACAGAATGATTTTTTTTTTCGTTATGACTTGTGCTATATAAAATACAAAAGGTTTTTTTTCCTGACGTTGATACGAAACCCCAAGAAACCATCATGTGTCATTAGGCCTCACGTATACTTTTCACGAAAAACGTGTGACAAAGGTGACCGCTTTTTTTTTTTCTTTTTTTTTTAAGCCAGCTGCTTACCTACACCTACACCTATCCCCATCTCTCTCTCTCTCTCTCTCTCTCTCTCTCTCTCTCTCTTACACACACACACACACACACACACACACACACACACACACACACACACACGATATCTTCGTCTCGTTCGTTTCCCTCTCATCTATAAAGGAGGTTCATAACACACTATCTGGTTTCAAGCTGACGAAGCAACTCGCAAAATAAGCTATCTTCAGACGAAAATTGCCTTCAGCATACGTGTCGTCGGAACAGACGCTACCTGAATTACGCTTTAGATCATAAACTGACTGATATGGGAAGGTTGTTGACAGCTATACTTATATGTATGTACGCCACATATATATGCGTCTCAACAAAACAAATGGAATTACCTGGAGAAGCTTCCTTTTTTGACACTGGCTCTCACGTGGAAAGGATTTCTCTTTGGTTTGCTTTTTTAAAAGCGATGCTGCCATTTATGGTTTCTTGCCTGCTGATAAACGGTCACAGAAATGAGGCGAAAAGAAGACCCGGTCACATATGCAACAACTTCCATATACGTAAATGGACTAGGGATGTTGCACAATATTTCTGGTGGTTAATATTGTGGAAGGTTCGAGAGAAGCACGCAAAATAAAGCTCATACTGCACTACCTGAATAACTGATTGTCCACGAAAATAGTTGTTTGAGGTGTTGATATATTTTGCCCCACTCTACTTTTGTTTGTATCGTGAAACGTCAGCATTCTAAATTATATTTGATCTGGAAGCAGATTAGAACGTGATATCATATATTGTGCGAGTGATAAGGAAACATATTATGTCAGTGGCGACAAGATATATCCAGGCCCACGGGTTTTCGTTTTCCGTAAAAAGAGGAAGAAGCGAGAAAAAACAGTCTTGGCTTAACTTTTGACCTTAAAGACTGAACTGAGTTTGGAGCGCAGGTGGGGATCCCAGGTGTTGTTTTCCATAAAGAAACGGAAGAATTGGAACCAGGGACAGAAGGAGTGGGAGTGTGAGTTTCAAAAATCTTTTTAAAACCATTCAGCGGTTGTCTTCTTTTTTTTCTTCTTCTTCTCTTTCTTTTCCGTTTCTTCCTCCTCCTCCTCCTCCTCCTCCTTTTCCTTCTCCTCCGTCCTCTTCTTCTACTTGTTCTTCCTTGATTTAAAATTTTAAGTATACTAACTGTTATAAAACACGACCTTGTACCTATGTCTGCGCGCTGTATCCCATAATATCGAGTCCCCTTCTTTCCTTTAAGACCCCAAAGGCGTGTGGCGTGGCTGTGAGATTTAGTTACTATCCACATTTTATCTTTAATTTCCTTTTTGACTCACTTGTGTAAACAAAGTGAGTCTATGTTTTAACCCGATGTTCGGTTGTGTGTGTGTGTGTGTGTGTGTGTGTGTGTGTGTTTGTGTGTCCGTGGTAAACTCTAACATTGACATTTTCTCTGCAAATACTTTGTCAGTTGACACCAAATTAGGCATAAAAATAGGAAAAGGAAAAATTCAGTTCTTTCCAGTCATCTTGTTTAAAACAATATTGCACCTCTGGGATGAGCACAAAAAAATAAAGAATGAAGCCTAATTATATGCAAACTGCATTTACTGTTATATTGTGTGTTGGTGAGACTGGCAACGGAAACAAACATTTCAAATATTGAGCGTTCGAGTCAGTGGCGATGAATATCACGAAAAAAAGGTGAGAAAGCTATTTTTTCCCTTCTATCCGGTATCTCTCACTTTCCGCCCCCTCAAAATTCATGTAGTTTTACAACGAAAAACGGTTTGTTTTATCTAACCTTTGCCTTCCCATTTCCTCTCTCATCGCAAGACGAAACAAAAACGAAACAGAAAAAGAACAAACAATAGCATCATAGAATGAAAACAAACGAATTTCTGGAAAGATACAATGTGCAATGTATTACAAGGCTGAAATCTTGCTGCCAGAAGAAATCAAAGCGTCAGTCAACAATGTGGTTCTGAAATATTGAAATTGTACGGGACTCGATCGTCATAGAAGCGCACAAGTTTCCTTTTTATTTGAACAGAGAGAGAGAACGCAAGAACGCAAGAATTTTAATGTAAGATCACCGACCTGTATACATTTTGGGTGCACGTGTTGCACACACATCTTAACTAAAATAATTAGTTAGAACGAAAACAATCCACATAATACACAGTGAGCTCACTGAGAACAGGTAAACTAAATGAAAAGCACAAGGCTGATATTTCTGTTTAGGTCTGAAAGTGCTCTTCTCTCAGTCTTAATGCATAAAAAACAAACATTGCAACATCTCTGGTCACATTACAACTTTCGTTTTGCAGCAGAAATGGTAATGACAGATTTCTAACATTTTGCATATGCTTGTGCAAATATTTCTTTCTGAGATCATTATATAATGGACAGGCTGTTAGTACATGTAGTTCGTCCTCAATTCTACCACCACATGGACAACTAGTTTTTCAAAACATCACGATAACGCTGATTTACTTTCAGTTCATTTATACCAAAACGGAGCTTAATGAAAGCCGATCTGAATTTACTGATGGTAAGATGAGATAAGTATTTTTCAGGTTGTAATAAGGATTTGAATGACCCATATGTTTCATAACGATTACTCCCGTTGAGTTTGCTTGCCCAGTCCTGTTAAAAGCCATCTATCATGCGTTGTTTGAACATTTTAAGAAAAGCATTTGCATCCCCAACCCCGCCATTTATCCAAACTTCTGAAAACCCAAATGTCTAAGCAATGTTTCAGTCTATCTGCCCAGTTTCTCGAAGACATATCAGCATTGTGTGTCATCTTGTTTACGCTCATTAGGTACGCTTGTTTCGGAATTCTAGATAAAGACATCTGATTTCGCTTAAACCAATATCGCAAAGTACTGATGCAACTATCAATGTATAATGGATATCGACCAATATCACCATAAATCATTACATTTGGGGTTTTGGGACAAAACAGACAGAGAGGGAGAGAGAGAGACCAACACACAGACGTTTCAGTTTAACTAGACCCATACTTTGTTTCAGAGATTTGAAACCCATCGGCGTAAACCACCCCACAACCGTCTTCCTTTGTCTTTGAGGATAATTCAAAACGAAACGAACCAGAAATCAGTGTAGGAGATTTGTTCTGAAAGAAAAAAAATGTGGTCAGCGAACATAATGTTTCTGGCATTTTGACACATCGTGAAATCTCAAGCATTCAGCCGCGAATGTGACTGGGAAATGACACATTCTATTGAACGTCATTTACACATTTATCACGGAAGTCTCTGTGTTGATATCTGATTTTAAAAAGGATTTCAAAAATAATAATAAAATTGGGGAAGGGGGAGGAGGCGGGGGGGGGGGGGGGGGGCGTCTACCTAATGCCTTTGTAATGACGATACCTGTTCACGCGCAAAGTGGTTTCATTTTCATCGTTTGAAAGGGCATTTTATGTTCTAAAATGAAGACTGCATAGTCCAAATGACAAACGAAGGTACAGAATTTATTCTGGAGAGGAGAATCAGATTACCAGGTTCATCCGTTTGTGTGTTATGAAGATAAATAAAGAAGCCACACACTGTGTCTCTTTTCGTTTAAAGAGAGAGAGAGAGAGAGAGAGAGAGAGAGAAGTGTTGCTCGGATGAACGGATGAGAAGAGAAGTATTCAGGCAACAAAAAGACAACAACAAAAAATTATTTTAAAAAGCAGAAAAAGAGAATAAAAAAAAAGAAAAAGAAAAACGCCAGACACGCAGAAACCATCCGTCTTACCCCACATTCCTATTTCATCTGGAATACCAGACGCTGTAGTTTCAAAATCCGACTCGACTTTAAGAGTGCATCAGAAAAAAAAGAAAAAAAAATGTTACAGTGAAAAAAGGAAATAATCTTATTAAATAAATCAAAGTATTTTCTGTGCTATGTCCTGAATACAACACGAAATGTTAAAAAAGAAAGAAAAAAAAAAGAAAAAAAAAAAGCTAGGAACGCGTGATAACATTTACCAGTTCGATATTTCTGAACAAACATTGATTAGATTGCTTGCAAAACGAAGACACTATCAAAGATTCATATATTTTTTTTTTAAAACAATAAACAAAAAAAAACAACCAAAAAACAAAAGAAAAAAACCCATCAAATAAATAGAAGACCAAAGAAAAATCCGAATCTACATGCAAAAACATGAAAAAAAACTATATATATATATCTTAAAGTTCAGACACGGGCAACAAAGAAACCAACAGAAACACTCTAAAATAACAGATTAGATAGCATTCACTAATGTTTTCCGAAAAATCACACAAAATGGGGACAAAAAACCAAAAAAAAACAGTGCTAAGAATGCGTGACTAAATAAAAAAATTTAAAAAAAGAAAGAAATACTGATGAATAATCACAGAATATAAAACGACTCGCAAATACCTCAGATTGGAAAGTTCAATTATCTATATCATTAACACATCCCAAATTGGAATCTAATAAAATGATATATATTAGTCCGGACAGAAAGGCAAGCAGGCAATGGATATACACGCAGAGACATGTGGGAAAGTAGGCGTGGGCACGCACACGAGTCGAAATCCATTTGCACAAAAGTTTCAGTAAGCTGTTGCTTCTGTCTATACTAAAAAGTACCCGTCACAGCCTTTTTCGTTTTGTTTTATTTTCGTTATGTAGGGCAGTCACACACACACACACACACACACACACACACACACACACACACACACACACACACACACACACACACACACACACACACTGAAAACGCACACCGCACACGCACACACACACATGTGCGCGCGCACATACACACGTATGCACACACACACACACACACACACACACGCGCGCGCGCGCGCACAGAGAGAGAGAGAGAGAGAGAGAGAGGAGAGAGAGAATGACAGAGAGGGAGGACAGAAAGAGAGAGGAGAAAGTGAGAGAGTGGGGGAAATACAGAAAGAGAAAACTCGTTAGCGAACATTCTTTGAAAACACCCGGACCAATATGAACATTAATACAAACGGACATGCTACCTACGTAAACATCTATCAGTAAAATAAACCAAAAACCTACACAGCTGGACATGCACATGCCTCGTGACTTAACCCCACTCCCCGGCCACGTCCATTCTGCGTAAATGTGCGCAAAACACTGTCACGTTGCACATTAATCACCCCCTTCCTCTCATTTATCCACATGTGATATACCTTCTCTCCGTCGGAGATTCGCAGCAGAGAAAGAATGCATGGCATGGCCTTTTATTTATTAAGTTTTCTCTTTTTTTTTTCTTCTTCTTCTTTTTTTTTCTTTTTCTCAATCTTCTGTAATTTGCAAGTAGACAAATTTCAAAAGCGTGCAGGAACAAATATGATTAAAAGCCTACTGACCTGCAACCTGGGGTCGTCTTTGTGTGTAGAGAGACAGAGTATATGTTTAAAAGTGAGTGTCAGTGCGTGGTCACTACCACTCCCCATCTCCTCTCTGTCTCTGTCTCTCTGTCTGTCTCTCTCTCTCCGTCTTTCTCTCTCAAACTGATTTTACGCACAGGCGCGTTCTCACCCCCTCCCCCACCCCCCACCACACCACACACACACACACACACACACACACACACACACACACACTAGCAAATTAACACGCTAACGCTTTTGTGTTAAAAAGACTACTTTGTTACATATGTCAGTGTAACAAACTCCTGACATCAAGCCCACCACCTTAACACTCACATTCTTCTTAAGCCTTTCTTTTACCTCCACTGTCATTTTCAGCTAACACAGTGCCTGACATGTTGGACACCTTTTAACAAAAGTTGAGTCTTATTTTACAAAACAAAAAAACCCCACAGTTTTTATAAACTTTCTCCACTAAGATCAGTAACACTATTATAAGGTTGAAGATAGAATTGTTTTCCACTGAAATAGGACTCTTCTTCTTCTTCTCCTTTGTTATTAACTCACTCAGTACGGCCAGTCCTCTCTTCTCCTCTACACAGACCCCTCGGATGTCCAGTGGGTGTCTCAATGACCCAACCTTTAGCTTCCGTCGTCTGAATTGTGGTATTCTTTGTCAACATTCACCTCTTCAGTTTAAGAGCCTTCCGCTTGCAATATTTTGATGGCGGTAATTGGGGTGAAACGCTGTTTACGTCGTCTCTTTCGCCGTTCGTATGGAGAGAGTTAAAGAGACTTCCTAGTCTCTGCGATGAAGGCAGCTGTATGCTGCAGGTCCTCAGCACAGCCGTTGAGCTTAAATAGAACGAATCAAACAATGAATCACACGGCACGTAGCGCTATAGACACGCAACCTGTTCGCCCACGATTTCTCACAATCAAAGTGAGATAAATCGTGAGACTGCGAGTAAGTCTGATCGTTCCTCTCCCACGTTTTCTCTCAAAGTGATAGAAATCGTGGAATTGCGAGAAATCGTGGGCAAGCACACGCTCTAGTAATGTCTGTCCTACACTAGTTCCCCGGCGAAGCCGATTACAGATGCCACTAACATATCTTACTTGTCGAATAAAAAATGGTACTTCAGTCGCTGATCACTGATCTCTGATGCAGTTTAGGGGATTAGCGATTTAAACTTTTTTTATTATTATTATTATTTTTTTTTTTTTTTTTATCTTCGAGGTGAAATATTTTTTTTGTGTGCGTCTGTGTCTGTGTGTGTTGCTCTACCATTTTCCACATCATTTCATTGGCACTTCCCCAACGCCGCTTACTGGCCCTAACATCCAGGTTGGTTACATCAGACTGAAAGACAGCCATAAATGGCAAGGCAGAATGTAATGAAGCCAAACACTATTGACAGAAGACCCACCACTGCTGCTGGCTGCTGAGATTTTTTTTCCCAAATATATATTTCCACACAAGAAAGTGAGAAACAGAATCAAACAAGCCTTCGGGCCGTATGAATATCTCACCACTGTGAAAAAACAACAACCGCAAATTGAGGTGGTAAGCACATCACAAGATCAACAGGACTTGCAAAGACGATCCTGCTTGGGCACTGTTCAAGGAGGGAGAAGGAAAAGGAGAGGTAGACAGTAAAAGAGATGGGAAGACAACATCCCAGAATGGACAGGTCTGAGGTTGAGCGAGGCCCTTAGGGAAGACAACATCCCAGAACGGACAGGTCTGAGGTTGAGCGAGGCCCTTGGTGAAGACAACATCCCAGAACGGACAGGTCTGAGGTTGAGCGAGGCCCTCAGGGAAGACAACATCCCAGAATGGACAGGTCTGAGGTTGAGCGAGGCCCTCAGGGAAGACAACATCCCAGAATGGACAGGTCTGAGGTTGAGCGAGGCCCTCAGGGAAGACAACAACCCAGAATGGACAGTTCTGAGGTTGAGCGAGACCCTTGGTGAAGACAACATTCCAGAACGGACAGGTCTGAGGTTGAGCGAGGCCCTTGGTGAGGCAAAAAGCAGAGAGAAGGATAGAGGAAGATGGTTGACAGGTTGTCTGTGGTGCCCCAACGGTCATCCACACTAAGAGGTCAGTGAAGTGAAGAAGATTTCCGTCCACGCACAGTCACTTGTTTGTTTGCCTCTATAATGATGGACAATAATTATCTTTCAGTGCAAAATGTGAGTGTTCATTCAGTGTTTGTTTTTGTCATTGCTTTAATATTGCTGATTCCCTCTCTCTCTCTCTCATTCCCAATTATCATTTTTCTTTGATTTAATAAAGTATTCATTAAAGAAGGGGGGTGGGAGGGGGGAGTTATCTTTTTTGTAGGTCTTCCAATAGCACAAATGTGAAACGATGCATTACAACAAATAATGCTGCACACACACACACACACACACACACACACACAAAATTACTGCTGCTGAGTAAGCCAACTTTGGTGGTGCTCACTGTGCTGATTTGCTTATGCACGTGCAAAACGCCGGCCCCACAGCCCACGATAATAATGATGATAATAATAATAATAATAATAATAATAATAATAATAATCGCCCAGTTTCGATCCTAGAGTGAGCTGATTCAATTATGGCTACAGTAAGAGACCAGTGTCCGCCACGGCATTCCTCAACAGAGAAAAATCACCGGTGTACGATGACTGATTGAAATGGATGGCGAAATCCACTCCCATCACACACACACACACACACACACACACACACACACTAAAAAGGGAAGTAACAAAGTCACGATGCTTGATGACAAGGAGTGACGTCATCACAATGTTTAGCACCCGCATATATTATTGTGCGTGGTGCTAGCGGCAGCTACGTGATCTCTCTCTCTCTCTCTCTCTCTCTCTCTCTCTCTCAGTTTATGTCTCTCTTTCTATCTCTGTCTGTCGCTGCTTTTGTCTCTGTATCTCTCTCTGTCTCTCTGTGTTTCTGTCTCTGTCTCTCTTTATTCGTGCGCACGTGCGTGAATGACTAAGAGTGCATTGGCATATATTTTCTTTTATTTCCTTCTGTTCTATAATTTCTGCTTGTGGTATCACGACAGGAATATCAATAACCAAGAAAACGTGAGAAGCTGAGACAGAGAGAAAGAGAGACTCGCACAAAGAGAGAAGAGAGAGAGAGGGGGGTTGTTGGGGGAGCGGAGGGGGGGGGAGGGAAAGAGAGAAGGAGAGGGAGAGAGAGACAAGGGGGTGGGGGCGAGGGGAGAGGCGGAGGAAAAAGAGTGAGACAGGCGGGGAAAGAGACAGAGACCAAGACCCCCCCCCCCCCCCCGACCCCCTCCCCGACCACTCCACCCCTAAAACACACACACACACACACACACACACACACACACACACACACACACACACTCACATTATTCATAATGATAATGTGAAAACGGCAAAACATCCGGAAACAGATAATATGCCCAAAAAAAAAAAAAAAAAAAAAAAAAAGGAGACAAAGAAAGAAAGAAAGAAAGCAAAGACAAACAGGGAGAGGATGACTGACTGTATGACGCAAAGGAGAGAGAGTGCAATGAGAAGCGAGATGGTGGAAGGGGTGGTGGAAGGGGAGGAGGGGGGTGGTAAGGGGGTTGGGGAGGGGGGCGAAGGGAGGGGGGTGGGGGGGGTGCTGTGAGGGCTGACTCATGCAGTCAGATCATTAACATATCGTCGTCATCATCATTACACCTGCTTCGACACCACTGCTGCATGACTCGCTTGCATTGTGCCTTTGTTGTTGTTTGTACGTTTGTTTGTTTGTTGTTTGCCTGGGCCACTCATCGTTACGGCTAGTTTCTGGTGGGTGGTGGTGGTGGTGAGTGCGTGTGGAGGGGGTGGGGGTGGGGTGGTGGGGTGGTGGGGTGGATTTGCTTTTTTTTTTTCCTTGCTGCAGTGTGAGTTTCGGGGAAAGGGGGGTGGCGGGGGTTGGAGGGTTTGGGGGGGCGGGGGGCGGGGGGGGGTGAAAGGGGGAGGGGGTTGTTTTCACTTGTTTGGTTTGGTTTTGGTTTGGTTTGAATTTTCCCTTTGAGTCACTCTGTTTGTCTCTGTCTGTCTACTCCTCTCTCTGTCTGTCTGCCCGTCTCTCTCTTTGTCTGTGACACACACACACACACACACACACACACACACACACACACACACAGATTATTCATTTCCCCCTCAAATGAAGAAAAAAAAGTTTTTGATACCATTCGATATTCTCTATCCTATCTCAGTGTCCTGTCTCTGTGTCTGTCCCTCAGTCTCCGCCATACCTGTCTCTCTGTGTTTCTCTGGGAGTGTGTGTGTGTGTGTGTGTGCTTGCTTGCTTGCGCGCGTGTATGTGTGTGTGTGTGTGTGTGTGTGTGTGCGGGTGTGTGTTCACTGGCGCGCGCACCCGGTGTGTAGGCATGTATAACGTCATACCCTTTTTAGGGTATGCATGTATGTGCGTGTCACCACTGTCGTTTTGTTTGTTTGTTTGTTTGTTTGTTTGTTTTGTTTTAAAAAGAAAAAAAAGCGTGATCGGATCGTTAGATTCTACTACCACCTCGTTAAACTCTACCTCGAATTGCTGAAGGCAGTGACCTTGTAGAGAACACTGGAACTGTTCAATAAAACATGCCTCCTGTCCAACAACAGCGATTGCTTGCAACACGACAGGCACAGATCGGGGGGGATGACAGGGGGGGGGGGGGGGGGGTGTTGGGGGGGGGGGATGGGGGTGGCCGCTCACTGAAGGAGAAACAAACCTTCAGAGACGATCACGACACAACGGGAGGCACCAAGCATAACGAACCGCTGCTGTGGGAACTCAGCAAGTGCTAAACCTTCCTTAGGTGACTGCATTTTCAGCTTACAAACCATTGATTGGTCAACCTGGATCGATTGCTATTGCTCGATTTTTTTTGATTTTTTTTTTTTTTTGCAAGGGAGCACAGGATAGGGAGGGAGGGGGTGGTGGTGGTGGGGGGGGGGGGGGGCGGGAGGATACTTGTGTGGGGCTTCCATTAAACATTGACAACATCACCAAAAGATATAGGGATCTAGCTTACAACACGAGGTGTAAATATTTAATGGATGGGAGCAGCGTGTCCCTCCCTCTCACGCGACCGCTGCGCCGACTCCCGGCTGAATTTCATCAACTGGCGTGAGTAATGACTGTTCAGTGTTTTCATCTTCCGCTTCTTCATTCGTTCATTGGCAGCTGCTTCCTGCGTTCGTTTGCTTTTACTGGTGTATAAAGCACACCGTTTGGGCGGCAGTACTCCATTTTCGGGCATCGTACATGCTCAGTTTGTTTAGTAGTTGTTCTACAAGCCATCCAGTGCTGATTATTATGCATTAAGATTTTTTTCTCTCTAGTATTATGCATACATGGACATAAAAGGGTTATTAAGGCATCACCATGTTCGCGCACATGTTGATCCACAGACAAATCTGCCCCACATAACTAACCCATCAGAAAACTGTATATATTCGAACCTTACTGACCTTTCTAATTTTCAAGAAATGGTGTAGCGTTGGCTAGGCTTCTACTGGAGAGGAGCGTGCCATGATCTCAAATGGGGGGACCATCAACATCAGGAATTCGTCTTTAAGAGTGTTGTGGAAAATTCCTGATCAATTGAAATACTGCTGATGCCTTTTCTTTCCGGCCTGGTTGACGCCGGGATATGATCATTGTGAAACAAAGCACAGAGTACAGCCTTGTAAGGGTGCTCCAATTCCAACTTAAACTCAATAGCAGCAGCATTGATAACCATCGTCAGCTGATCCTCCAAGCCACACACACACACACACACACACAACACACACGACAATCCAATTTCTGTGGCTCTGCTCTCGCTTTCCACTCATTTTCCAAGCCCGCGGTGAGTTTCTGTCAAAGCTTTCGGTGTCAAAGGATATATATGGAATGTGTGGTGGCGGTGTGGTCTCTGCTGCTCCACTGGTGGTTCTCATTAAGTCCCGCTCTGCCATGATGTTATCATTGTCGTCAACAAGGAGCTAATCTGTCACTCGGATTCAGTTCAGTTTCAGTTTCTCAGGGAGGAGTCACGGCTCTGGAACAAAAACATCCATATACGCCACACTACATCTGCTAGGCAGATGCCTTACCAGCAGCATAACCAAACGCGCTTAGTCAGGCATTCATATATTTATGTACCTATCAAAGTGTGCTTTTTTCAACAGAATTTTGCCAGAGGTCAACCCTTTTCTTGCCGTGGGTTCTTTTTCAGCGAGCCAAATGCATGCTGCACACAGGACCTCGGTTTATCGTCTCATCCGAATGACTAGACGCTCAGTTTGATTTTTCCAGCAAAACATGGGAGAAAGGGAGAATGCATGAATCGAACCAAGACCGTCGCAGACACCGTCTTGGCAGATGAGCGTCTTAACCATTCGGCTACCTTACTCCCATTTGAAATGCACCACTGAACCCCACCAAATAGACATCGCAGCAGTCAAATGTTCCCTCTGGAGTTTTGCCTCATGGTGATCAGAATCGTTTTGTTGCAATCTTTGCTTGAAAAAAGAAAAAAGCAAATTTGCATTACTAAGAATTGCGTATGCCCTATGCTGTTAATGATACTGCGTTCTCTCACTGTCTTGTCTGTTGAGCTGCAGAGCCATAGAAAGTCAATGGCCATATTGTTTGGGACTGTGCACTTCACACTGAACATGGTGCGGTTCATATTGCATTCAGCTGGAAGACAATCACTGCAAAATTTCAACGTGAATGAATAGATTATATAAATAAAAGAAATAATCATTGGACCCATGGTACAATTTTCCTTGAAGGTTCAGTTAAATTAGTATTTAAAACACCTGCAGTGCACTCAGGCAAGCAAACCCATGGTCTATAATTAAAAGTCCTGGTGATTCCCTTTTATGCATGCTCTTTTACTTCTCACGCACCACAGTTCAGAGCATTGCCGAGAGAGTTAGCAAAACACGGTCTATCCGCAAAGCACGCCTTTTTCTTTTCCCTCAACAAAAACAACGCTACAATGTTTACCTTTGCTTCGTGGGCAATCACCCTTGGCAGGTAGCAAGGACAAATTTGCCTTTGGGTTTGAAGACCCGCGGGTAGACTGAGTGTTCTTGAATACTGGATTCTGCTTACCCTCGAGCAGTTTGCCTTGCCTCATGTAAATTTGCCCGCAGGTACACGCTTACCCGCAGGCACGATGGTCTCTTGAATACGACCCCAGGGGGGCTGACAGAACCCGGCATTATCAAACGTTCAGCCCAGGTGGCCCTTGCGATTGGCCGTGCTTTGTTCAACATATAATTGTGTTCAAAATTCCAATTGAAATTCCGGGTAACAACACTTCCTTGGACAAAATGATGCTTTGGTGACGTTTTAGTGTAGGTGTTTTTTGCTACTCGTGAGCAGGGTTTTTCCATTCCATTTACGATTCGGATTTAGGTCTGTGCTCTGGCGCATTCATCTCATGGCGTCACGCATTTGTATGTAAATACCCTACGCTCGCGAAACCATACGAACGAAACAGTCCCTGAAAAAGATGACCGATTTTGTCACACTGACTTCTGTGATGCGCATCAAAATAATACAAATAATCCCTTTCCGGCTAGCATCCAGAACAAACATTCCATTCCACGCAAAAAACAGCAAGCATGGCCGGTTGCCCTGGGCAGGTTCCAAGCAGAGTGGTTTCGCATTTCTCGGCTTTAGCCTTGACTTCGAGGGTTGGTTGCATCCTGTTTGTTATCTATCCCATGCCTGCATGGCAAAACAAATTAATGCAAAAATTGCCAATGAAATGGGTTTCGGAATTCAGGATACAAAAGTTGGTAAATAAACTGAGTTCCTGGCAGAAACAATAGTCATATGCTCATAATGTAGATATACTTCTATCCCGAGTTAAGGTCTGTCATTTTCTTGATTCGATTCCGAGCAGGGCCTGGTGTTTTGACAGTGGACTACCCGAATTTGCTCCAGCCAACTCTTACGCCCCATAAACGGAGTATGGTTGTCAAAATAACAAGGGGGGAAATGTAACATACGTCAAAGCTTATTAATTTTGTATATGTATAAAACAAAAACAAACAAACAACAACAACAACAACAACAAAATTATATGGGAATTACTAACAACGAAAGTATAAGGAGAAGAAAAAGAAGCAGATGAAGAGAAGGTGGAAGATGAAGAAGAGAAAGATGAAGAGGAGAAAGAAAGAGGAGATGTTGAAGGGGGGAGGAGGAGGAGGAAGTGAAGAGAAGAAGAAGAAGAAGAAGAAGAAGAAGCCTTACACTGTTTAAAGAAAAGAGGTGGGAAAAGGGATTCCCGATAGGTGCTTGCTGGCGACAGACGAGTATGGAGAATCGCCAGTGAAGTTTAGAAGTAGGAGAGGTCAAAAATGTCGGCGTGCGTTCCCCTTTGGATGCCATCTACCGAAAGGAGTAAGGAGGGACGGGGTGGGGGCTGTTGGAAGGGAGGGGTCGGGGAGGAGGGTTAGAGAAGAGAGAGAGAGGGAGTGTGTTGGTGAGAGTGGCGGTAGAGGAGATCTACATCAGCTGGAAGAGAATGAGCTTGAAGAAAGAAAATGAGAGAGAGAGAGAGGAGAGTAGGGGGTAGTGGAGGAAAAGGATAGGAAAATAGTGATATTCTGGGAGGGAGAAAAACTTCAGAGAGAGAGAGAGAGCAAAGATGTTTCTCATGTAAGTTCAAGCAAATCTGGGACAAGAAAGAGGTGTGGGCCTATTCATAGTGGAACAACAAGCGTGTGTGAACTCTTGAAAAAATCGTTATCAATATATATATATATATATCTTACACAAGTTACATCCCCACTCTCCCGGCCACGTCAGTTTTTAGGACAGTCGGCATTGCAGTCAAGGCTGCAGCACTTAGAGCCAGTCCAATCTTGCCTCTTACTGTGACGGAGGGTCCTAGTCCTTCACAGAAGACAATGCTGTAAACGACTTCCCATTGCTGTGGAAAAACCATGGATCATACCATACAGCTCTCACTTTACTGTTGGCCCAGCTGTATGCTAATGTCAATCTCTGACGTAAGCGAGGTGTTGAGCCGGATCTATCTGTCTATCTATCCACACATCCATCCATCCATCTATCCATCTATCTAGCTATCTGTTCCCATCACTTCACTTTTGACTGTATCTCTTTGTGTCTTTGTCAGTCAGTGTCCTATCTATCTATCTATCTATCTATCTATCTATCTATCTATCCATCCATCCATCCATCTATCTAGCTATCTGTTCCCATCACTTCACCTTTGACTGTATCTCTTTGTGTCTTTGTCAGTCAGTGTCCTATCTATCTATCTATCCATCCATCCATATATCCATCTATCTAGCTATCTGTTCCCATCACTTCACCTTTGACTGTATCTCTTTGTGTCTTTGTCAGTCAGTGTCCTATCTATCTATCTATCTATCTATCTATCTATCTATCTATCTATCTATCTATCTATCTATCTATCTATCTATCTATCCATCCATCCATCCATCTATCCATCTATCTAGCTATCTGTTCCCATCACTTGACTTTTGACTGTATCTCTTTGTGTCTTTGTCAGTCAGTGTCCTATCTATCTATCTATCTATCCATCCATCCATCCATCCATCCATCTATCCATCTATCTAGCTATCTGTTTCCATCACTTCACCTTTGACTGTATCTCTTTGTGTCTTTGTCAGTCAGTGTCCTATCTATCTATCTATCTATCTATCTATCTATCTATCTATCTATCTATCTATCTATCTATCTATCTATCCATCCATCCATCCATCTATCTAGCTATCTGTTCCCATCACTTCACCTTTGACTGTATCTCTTTGTGTCTTTGTCAGTCAGTGTCCCATCTATCTATCTATCTATCCATCCATCCATCCATCCATCCATCTATCCATCTATCTAGCTATCTGTTTCCATCACTTCACCTTTGACTGTATCTCTTTGTGTCTTTGTCAGTCAGTGTCCTATCTATCTATCTATCTATCTATCTATCTATCCCTCTATCCATCTATCTAGCTATCTGTTTCCATCACTTCACCTTTGACTGTATCTCTTTGTGTCTTTGTCAGTCAGTGTCCTATCTATCTATCTATCTATCTATCTATCTATCTATCTATCTATCTATCTATCTATCCATCCATCCATCTATCCATCTATCTAGCTATCTGTTTCCATCACTTCACCTTTGACTGTATCTCTTTGTGTCTTTGTCAGTCAGTGTCCTATCTATCTATCTATCTATCTATCTATCTATCTATCCATCCATCCATCCATCCATCTATCTAGCTATCTGTTCCCATCACTTCACCTTTGACTGTATCTCTTTGTGTCTTTGTCAGTCAGTGTCCTATCTATCTATCTATCTATCTATCTATCTATCTATCCATCCATCCATCCATCCATCCATCTATCTAGCTATCTGTTCCCATCACTTCACCTTTGACTGTATCTCTTTGTGTCTTTGTCAGTCAGTGTCCTTCGTCAGTTTTTTTCCCTTCCAGTCATATTCTTCTTCTCAATGTACCCCCCCCCCTCCCCACTCCCACCCCCTTTCTCTCTTTCTCCCTGCCTCGTCCACCCTGTCCGTGTGTGTTGGCGTCGCTTTTCCTCTCAGTGCCTCTCTCTCTCTCTCTCTCTCTCTCTCTCTCTCTCTCCCTCTCTCTCATCCTGAGGGCTGGATATATAAAAAGCATGTCCTTGCTTATTCCACTGACTTCCCTCATTAAAGACAATTCACTCTCTCTCTCTCTCTGTGCAAAGACAAGATTGGAAGAATAAGCCATGCCTAAAATCTTAATCCTTGAATAAAAACAACAACAACGTTTTGAGTTCTGAGTTTTCTTCATGTCTCCTTCTGTTTCTCTTTCTCTCCTTTTCTCCGCCGCCCCCCCCCCCCTCCTCCCAACCTCCTGTCTCTCTCTATCTCTCAGTCTCTCCCCGTATCTGTCTCCCCCCCCCCCCACCACCTCTCTCTCTATCTTCGTGTCTCTGTCTCTATCTGTCCCTCAGTATGTTTGTTTCTCAGTCTCTGTCCCTTTATCTGTCTGTTTCTCTGTCTCTCTCATGATGGTAACAGCAGGAATTGAGGTCCAGCGTTGCCACAAGCCTATCTTCTGTTGGGTTGTAGCAGAGAACGTTCCCTAGCTGCACTCAGTGGTTCCTAGCAAGGGAGAGAAAGAAAAGAGATAGAAATCACAGTGAAGGCAGCGATGGGGGTAGGGGGAATGGGGGTTGGGTGTGGGGGTAGGGGGACATGCAGGAAGCCGATTAATCAGCCAGTTTACAATCCTCTTTCCAGCCGACAGGCTTTGCATCACTGGCTTTGAACTGTTGGCATAAAAGACCGCTGAAAATGGCAAACATCCTCTTCAGGAGGAAGTAAATGACGCTTCCAATGTGTTGGACCGTACGTGGGGGCAGGCAGGATGGGGTGGGTGGGTGGAGGGATGAGTGGGGTGGGGGTGGAGGGCGGAGTGACAGAGGGTGAGAGGAGGGCAACATATCTAACGTGCCTGGGATAAACAAACTGGCGTGACGCAGAAGTATTAGTGGCAAACGCCAAGTGGGAGAGAGAGCGAGCGAGAGGGGTTTCTATACTTAGACTTGTTTCGCACTTTTGAGAGAGAGCGCAAAGTGTTTCTTTGAGTTCATCTGGTACGCACCTGCCGTGCGCAAATTAAAGCAAGGCACAGATTGACATGAACTGTAGCAGAACAGGTGTAGTGGTTACTGATTATGCACTGCAGCTGCGAAGCTTTACACATTTGGCTTACATTAGATACGAGCGCGTTCGATTTCAAACAACAACAAATAAACACATCGATGCGTTTGCTTGTAAAGATGAGGAGCAATGTTCAGTGCCAGTGTTTTCAAAGACAATATTAAAAATTTAAAGTATTCAACCAACATTGACACGACAATAAAAACGTTGTCCTTGCATAAAACATGAACACAGTGGATCAGAGAGAGAGAGAGAGAGAGAGCGGGAGAGATTGTTTAGTGTGTTTCGGCCATTGGTATGCATACACGATGCAGGAGCTGAAGAATAGAGGGGATCAAAAGGAGAAGGAAATTCAACTGTAAACATCCGAGGAATGTTAATAGCATCACGTTGCTTTGGACACAGAACCGGCGTTCGATTTGAAAATACATTTCACCACATATTCCATATTGTTTTAATACAAAGTCAGCAAACTGCATGTCGTCATGCATTCTAAACTGCTGCTGAGAACAACGCTGGCATTCCAGATTCAGTGAAATACGACAAACCTATTACTTCGAATGTATGCAATATCAGTCCATCATTAATTTGCATTGATTTGTTGTCATCTTTTTACAGACTGAGCGACTTGGCGACGAACGATGCCACACTTAATTCTAACACTGAGTTTGTGCAGGGGGTGAATTTTGGAAATCTTTTAGAAACTTATTTTAAGTCGTGGAATAATAGCCAGTCAAAACAAAGAAGTGTTTCTTCTAGACTCTGTATCCACAGAACACTGTCTGTCTTCGGATTTTCACTTTTTTCTGTGCAAGTTGCTGTGAAAATTCAGTGCTGGCAAATTATGGATGAATGGTTTGCTTGACTTGAACTTGACCGTTTTCGTGTGTTGTTTCAGTTAGTGATCTCCAGAAGCTGTTGAGACCCACAGTAAGCTTCCTGGAGCCGGAATACTATGGTCCTTCTGCTCTGTTGAATGAAATGGCAATGCCCTTTGAAATACAAAAGATCTGGCGTTTTACCCCGTCGGTTTTGGTTTATTTTGTGTGTGTGTGTGTGTGTGTGTGTGTGTGTGTGTGTGTGTGTGTGTGTGTGTGTGTGTGTGTTGCTTTTTCTTTTGCCATGTTTTCACTTCTCTCTCACCCAAACCACTTAGCATTTCTGAAGTCTTCGTTGTTCTTGTTTTTTCTTTCATTTATTTATGTATCTACGTTATTTTCTTCACAGTATCCAGTAATTCTATGACCATTCCCTTCACCTGCCTCACTGTGGAGTTTCTTATTTCTTGTTCATGGCTACCTTTGGGTGTGGGTAATGGACTTAATTTCTCTCAAATCATAATGGTGTCATGATTATAATAAAGTATAATGATATGATATAAACTACTGTTGATTTTGTGCGGGTTTTTTTGTTTGTTTGTTTGGTTGTTGTTTTTTTTTGGGGGGGTGGGGAGTGGGGAGGGGGAGGGGGGGTTGTTTGGGGGGGGTGTGCGGGGGGTGGGGGTGGGGGTGTTAATGAAAAGAGCTGCGGGTTGCAGTTTTTGTAAGAAGTTTCTGTAAACTGGAAGCCGTTCCGGCAGCAAGAGGATTTTTTCCCCCGTTAGAAATAGAACAGTCGAAGCAGAATAACTCCCACGCGGCGGAAGGAAATAGTTTCTGAACGGCTGGAAAGGAAGCCTGTCTTACACGACTGAAATACAGTACTATGCGTACAACTGAGAGGAAATAGTTCCCACACGAACGGAAGTATCTTCCGAGATAAGGAATTCGTTTCCACATCACAGGAAATATTGTTCCAGAACGAGAGAAAATTTTTCTATGACATTTTTTTTTCTTCCTCCGCGTTTGTGGTAAACAGTTAAGATCCGTGCTGACGCGTGTAGGTATATGTGTATGACCATTTTTACCTGAAGCTGAAGAGAAAAATATGAACGCTGATTAAGTTGAGAGTTAAGAATGAATTGTGGAAAAAGTGCACAACACAAAGCGTGATACTGTTCATGTGTATGCAGAAATGTAGCGTGGCTGAACTGTCTTGTTAGATATATATAAATATATATATAATTATATATGTATATGCGGTATATGGTATCAGTTTGGAGTGTTCCATCCGCAGACACGCCATGGCTGTGGGTGTGGTTGGGATCGGGGAAGGGGGGTGGGTGGGGGGGCGAGGGGGCAGGGGATGACGGGGTTCGGGGGCTCGGAATAAGAGGCGTTGAGGGAAATGCCGGGAATGGCATGGGGCGGAACACATCACAACACCAACACCAACACACATTTGACCATGTTTTGCAGCGAATGAATGTAAGTGTGTGTGTGTGTGTGTGTGTGTGTGTGTGTGTGTGTGTGTGTGAGCTGTGTAGGTATACTACTCGACACTCGCTAACGATCAGACATTGAACACATTGTGGCCGGATCATTCTCCAGACTTGGATACCATTGAACATGTTGTTTTAGACATCACTGGACGAGCCGTGCAAGCAGGTGACAAACAGCCTCTTACCATACCTGAGCTTGGGGTCACTCTCCAGGGGCCATATTCAAGACAAAATTCATTTTGCATTCAGGGAAGTTAACTTCGACATGGTAGGGACCCTCAGGTCAGTTTAACGTGAAGTTTGTCTTTGTATTCAAGACACGTGCAGCGCACTCAGGCAGATAACCTCTACAATTATAAATACCTGTGATTCACTTCTGCGCATGCTCTGTTTACTTATCGCACCACAGTTCAGAGCATTGCTGAGAGAGTTCGCAAAACACATGCTAGCCGCAGAGCACGCCTGTTTTCCAAACAAAAACAATGCTGCAAAAGGATCCACCAAATTTACCTCTGCTTCGTGGGCAGTCACCCTTGGCAGATAGTCAGGGTAAATTGCCTTCAGGTTTGTAGACCCGCGGGTAGGCTCTTGTGTTCAAAGTACCGGATTTTTGCTTACCCTCGGGCAGTCTGCCGTGCAGTTTGCCTTGCCTCAGGCAGATTACCTGCAGGTACACATTTACCCACAGGCACGATGGTCTCTTGAATAGGGCCCCAGGAGGAGTGGGCCAGGGTTCACCAGCAGCAGATAAGAAACCTCATTTGTAGCATGAAGATACCTTGCAGAGCTCTCCTCGAGGCTCGCAGGGGGGGATACTCATTGCCGCCGACTGTTCATTTTGTGTCCTTTCCACAATCCTGCTGGATTCTCCCGTCGTGTCCGACACACGAGTAGGCAGGCAGGACATCTGCTGATGTAGGTCTTCATGTGGGGATATAGACCAGTTCTTAGGCACAAGTTCGTCCACAGACGCTGCATGGAATGGAGTCCTGCAAGGATGGGCCCCGTTTTCTCCGATTCCTCTTTTCCTGGATGGCGGCTGCTCTGTTGCACTCGAATGTCCTTATGCCCTGGGTATACCGTTGCTTCCATTGTGTTCTTGCAAGGGCAACATCCTCCCAGGAAGCAGTGTCGATGTTGCAGCTTCTAAGGTTGGCCTTCAAGGTGTCTTTGAATGGGATGACTTTTTACCCTGTTAATGGTTAATTTCAGTGGAAGCCTTTGGTATGTGTTCATTTTGATTCACTGTCCCGTAATTATTTTCACGGGTGAATTTTCTTTGAATAGATTTCTGGACAAGGAAAAGGATTTGACATTTTTCTCTTGAATGAAATGCTTCTTTTTCTTTCTCATCACAATATGTTCAACGTCTGATCCTTAGCGAGTGTTGAGTAGTATATTTCTAGGAAGTTGTTCCACTCCTCTCTTATGCTCATATACAGCCAGGCCAGTTGATTGCTTGGAATCGTTTTGTTTTGCTCGTGAAGCATTCCTTTTGTTTTTCTCCTCCGCTCATTCCTCCTTTCAGCTTTCAGAACCACCGCGATCCTGAGCCTTCTGTCATCTGCCAGAACAGCTGGGGTTGTCTCTGTTCATTATGTGGCTATTTCAAGTGTGCTGTGATGTGGTGGTGGGTGATGGTAGAGGTGGTGTGTACACTGTAGTTGAATGAGGGAGAGAGAGCGAGGGAGTCAGAAAATAGCATTCAGTTTAGGTCTTCAAAGAATGTGTATGACGGAATAAAACAAAGGAAAAACCCAGCAAATAGCTTGGGAGTGGGGGGTGTGTGGGGGGTATGCTGGTTTCGTAACGACGAATTTCTTTTTTTCTTTTTTTTCTTTTTTTTTTGATGAAGTATTCTTTGCGATGACAGAGAGCTTTCGTCACAGAGTAATGGCACCATTTTCTTACTTTCTTTGTTTTGCGTACAGCTTTATTTAGGGTCGAATTATTATCAAACAACAACAACAAAACAATAGAACTACTAGGCCATAAACAACAATTTGCCTTGCGTTATTGTATGTGTACAAAAGTGCGGACACCACATGGTCCCATTCGAAAAACTGGCACTCAGACTTGGAGACGGCAGAACAACGATATTAACTGGTGTATAGGCAGCACATACGCTTTGTTTAAATGCAATGTTCAGGTCGCTGTCCTCCAAATTCTAAGCAAATAACGTGTACTACTGGATTGTGAATTTCACTGACAGCCAAGATATGTTCACCTTTATCTTCTTCTTCTGCGTTCACTCGTATGCACACGAGTGGGCTTTTGCGTGTATGACCGTTTTTACCCCGCCATGTAGGCAGCCATACTCCATTTTCGGGGGTGTGCATGCTGGGTATGTTCTTGTTTCCATAACCCACCGAACGCTGACATGGATTACAGGATATTTAACGTGCGTATTTGATCTTCTGCTTGCATATATATATACACACGAAGGAGGTTCAGGCACTAGCAGGTCTGCACATATGTTGACCTGGGAGATCGTAAAAATCTCCACCCTTTACCCACCAGGCGCCGTCACCGTGATTCGAATCCGGGACCCTCAGATTGACAGTCCAACGCTTTAATCACTCGGCTATTGCGCCCGTCATGTTCACATTTAAACTTCTTGCATATAATCACACTAGTATGTATGTCGGGAACTGATACGACACATGGAGAGTACAATCCTTAGCACAGAGGACGAACCGGTTGAAATCCAATGAGGCAAATACACCAGTGGATTATTTTGTCTTGTACATCTATTTCACTTGAGCGCTTTTCACACACACACACACACACACACACACACATATAAGCACCACTTCCACCACCACCATCACCTTGAAGAAGGGGTTTATAGGTTTAAGTATGTTTGTTTGTTGCGAACCGTGATTCACGACCATATTTCAGAACCGATTGTTCTCATATTCGGCAATCTGATCATTTGCAACGTCTACTGGGTGTTATACACATTGGAATTGTTTCTTTAACAAATTGTTATATTAAAAAAAAAAAGAAATAAAAATTAAATTAGATAAATAGATAAAAATCGAAGAGATCCAGCTGGCGATTGCTGTGAAAAAGTAATCATTGATTCTGTGTCGGGGTCTGTAGTTTAAAACTGTATTGCAAAGATCCTTTTTTTTTTTAAACCTTGGTTTGCTTTTGCTCTCTCTCTCTCTCTCTCTTTTAAAAAAAAAATTATCATCATTTCACTTTCTGAAAATTGATCTGACGTATTTTCATTTGGGACCGATTTGGAACAATATAAGATGTGGAGGCTGTTTCTTGAATGATTTGGGGCTCAGAGGTTAATAACCTATTCATTATTGTTATTCTGACGTCCAAAGTTCCAGCAATAATGCCGCCATTTTGCCTTCTACCTTAAAAAAAAAAAGCCGTCTGTTTTAAGGACAAGTATTTGGGGTGGGGAGGTGGGAGTGGGGGGATGGGGGGTTGAGGGGGGGGGGGGGGGCTTATCGTCTGCACGTCTGTTTCTGAACCATCATCAGTTCCTTTATTTACTGCGTGGAAAACAGCTATATTTTGTTTCATATTGCTAGACGGGCGCAATAGCCGAGTGGTTAAAGCGTTGGACTGTCAATCTGAGGGTCCCGGGTTCGAATCACGGTGACGGCGCCTGGTGGGTAAAGGGTGGAGATTTTTACGATCTCCCAGGTCAACATATGTGCAGACCTGCTAGTGCCTGAACCCCCTTCGTGTGTATATGCAAGCAGAAGATCAAATACGCACGTTAAATATCCTGTAATCCATGTCAGCGTTCGGTGGGTTATGGAAACAAGAACATACCCAGCATGCACACCCCCGAAAACGGAGTATGGCTGCCTACATGGCGGGGTTAAAAACGGTCATACACGTAAAAGCCCACTCGTGTGCATACGAGTGAACGCAGAAGAAGAAGAAGTTTCATATTGCTAGGTTTGGTGGTGGTTGGTGTTTTTTTTTTTTTTTGTTTGTTTTTTTTTCGTCCTTCCGCTCTTGTTATCTCCTTCAGTTTGAATTCAGCATCACTCGAACAGGCTTGGAGTTTAATCGAGGATGTCACAAAGTATGCGTGATTGGTTCGGTCTCAGCCTAGATATAACTAAAGGTCATTCGAAAACGAGGACATTTTTGGTTTGTCTATTTGTTTGCTTTGTCTTTTTTTTCTTTTTCGGACTCTCTCTCTCTCTCTCTCTCTCTCTCTCTCTCTGAGTGTGCGTGCGTGAGACCCCGTTTATGTTTCTGTCAGTGTAAGTGCATATGTGTGAGTTCTTGCACACACGCGCGTATCCACGTGGAGGTTTATCTTTACGCCTGCGAATACACCCGTAGTGTTTGTCCTCAGCCGAGCAAATCTTTTTTTTTCTTCTCTTCTCTTCCAAAACGTCCGTATCAGCAGGACCTATGTGACTAACATACAGGCCTCCCCACACCCCACCCCGCCTCCCCTCCACCAGGTCATCAGCTTCTATCAATTGCCTGACCCCTCTCACTCTTCAGGTAAAACGGGTCAGCGACTAATAATTCTCTTCGTGGAGTGGTACGGTACACTCACGGCTCACAGACCAGCTGGGATGTCAGTTGTGGCTCAAGGGTCTGGCTGCCTGTCTTTTTTGATAAGATAGGGAAACGGTCTGTAAAGTGACTCAGTGTGGAATACATGGGGTTAACGGTTATGCCTCAGGAGAAGTCAGTCGTTGAAGAGCCGGCGTGCGCGCTTATGCGCACGTAGGCGCGCACGTTCTCGCACACACACACACACACACACACACACACACACACACACACACACTATACAGACACAAACTCAATCTCCCCCTCCCCCCTCCCTCCTCTCTCTCTCTCTCTCTCTCTCTCTCTCTCACACACACACACACACACACACACACACACACACACACTGACATACACACATATATATGAAAAGGAAAGTGTGCCGACTAAAATCAGAGGACGTACATCTATTTCAAGAGTTTTCTTCTGTCGCGTGCTATCTTGGCAATGGATAAAGAATGCATTTAACAACATTCCCCGGAGTCTTTCGGACTTAGAAGAGAGGGATGTCGGGGTGGAGGATGGGGAGGGGAGGGGGGGGAGGGGGGGGGGTAAAGGGTGTGTGTGTGGGGGGTGGGGGGTGGGGGGTAGAGTGTGGAAGAGGGGACAGGGGGGCAGGGGGTGGGGCAAGCACGTGATGGTGATAAACATGCTATGGAGGTCACGTGATACGGAACGGCCCTGGACACACATAGGCCCGCAGAAGGGCGAACAGTCCATCGCCTGCAATGCCCTATAAGGAGCAAGGTTACTGAGACAGCCAATGCCAAAGCATGCGGGGGTCGATTCTTTGCCTCCGCTCCCCTCCCCCCCCCCCCCCCCCTCCCCCCTTTTCTTCACAAAAGAATTCACGAATTCCTGATTCCGGTTTATAAATAAATAAATTATCTTCATCTTGTCATACCATAATCCAAAGTCATGCCGTCGATTCTTATTTTGCTCCTTTTTTTCTTTTTTTTCTTTTCATTTTCCTTTCCCAAGGATTTTTTTTTTTCTCTTCTGTCATGCTTTATTTTGGAAGGTAGGAGGATGCTTCGGAAGCAGGAAATATTGAAACTGAACTGAACGTGTCATTCCAGACTACTGTAAGCCAACAATCGTCACACGCCTCGCGAGTTCTAAAACTGAAACATTCCGGTATTTTCACACTTACAGCAGCGTTTGTAGTCAGTTCCAGAGCCGACGGGCTGGCTGCTGTGTGTCAATATACTGGCACCACTATTGGAGTAACTGTGCTCTCTGTTTCTGCTGTTATGTCTTGACAGTGAGAGGAAAGGTTCTTGATAACATTATTAAAGGTCTAAGCGCGCAAGCGCCGTGCCGCACCACACACCACACACACACACACACACACACACACACACACACAGAGAATCCAAAGACCGATTGGCCAGATTCATCCCCGAAAAGTACAACACAACACATTACAGCATAAAGGCAACTGCTGTCCTGACTATGTGGGCGAGAATATGATTATAGTGGAGTGTCTTGCCCAAGGTGCATCCCTACTCTCTCGGCCAAGAGGGTTTTAGGACAGTCGGCGTTGGGATGGTTCCCAAAGACCAACTAGTCCCCCCCCCCCCCCCCCAAGGCTGCAGCACTTAGATCCAGCGCAATCTTGCCTCCTGGTTTCAGAGTCATAATCCTTCACAAAAGACAAAGCTGTAAATCACTTCTCTTTGCAATGGAGAAACCATTGATGATACAGCCTTCACCTTGCTATAGGCCTAATTGTACACATATTATGTCAATCTGTGATATGAGCTGAGCGTTGGGCCTGTGTATAGTACCTGTGTAAAAATAGAAATAACGTACAATGTCATGCAGTACCATACAATGCCATAATACAGCAGGTTCAGTTCCTTATTCTGTGATTCCGTGAATATATTGATAACAAAACAAAACAAAACGAAAAGAGACGAAACTAAATATAAAACAAACAGCCCAACATAAACACCACCCATCACAAAAAAAAAGAAAGTATATTAAAACAAGCAACAAAAACAAAACAATAAACAAAAAACAAAACAAAAAGAAAAGGCACGCAAAACAAAGAAAAAAAGAGAGAAAAAGAGCATAAGTTCGATCAACCCATCAACTATAATTATATTCACAAACGAAATGTCAACAATCATTATCATGTAACATAGCTCACATACCACCAACAACTTCATTAATTAAGCGTGTCGAAGAGTGAGATAACCCCTACCTCCATATTAAGAGAGTTGTTGTGATCCTGTGGGAAAAACGATGAACATGATTACTTCTTTCTTCTTTTTTTTTCTTCTTTTTTTTCTTTTTTTTTTCTTCTTCTTCTTCTTCTTTGTTTTTCCCCCTACTGCCGTGACAGAGACGAAAGTAACTGTTTAGCACGTGAGAGACTCTCTCTCTCTCTCTCTCTCTCTCTCTCTCTCTCTCTCACTCTAACTGACGCGCTGCCGTGGGAATAGAAGCTGGCAACTGCTCTCTTTTGGGTAATTGGCTTGAAGGAGGTAGCACAACACTGGCCGCCACTTGTGTTTAACTCGTTTTAATAAACTGAAGGCTGCGCAAGTCGATAGGGGTGTGAGGGGGAGGGGGAGGGAGGTTGTGGGGTTGTGGGGTTGGTGTTGGGGTGGGGGTGGGAGTGGGGGTGGGGGTGGTGGGTGGTGGTTGGGGGGGTTGAGGTGGTGGTGGTGGGTGGTGGTAGTGGTGGGGGTGGTTGGTGGGGGTTGTGGTGGGGGTAGTTGTGGTGGTGATGGTGGTGGGTGGTGGGTGGTGGTGGTGATGGTGGTGGGTGGTGGTTGGTGGGGGCTGTGGTGGTGGTGGTTGTGGTGGTGGTGGTGGTGGGTGGTGGTTGGTGGGGGCTGTGGTGGTGGTGGTTGTGGTGGTGGGGGTTGTGGTGGTGGTGCGGGTTGTGGTGGTGGTGGTGGGTGGTGGTGGTG
>NC_134894.1:55680129-55732629 GCF_041734735.1 Babylonia areolata | reverse complement strand
ATGACTGGTGGTAAATATCAACAGTCAAACATGTCACATACCGCCAGATCAACATTCCAAGTCATATCACGATTCATTATTACATTAACTCCAACACATCACAGGTCAGGTACCACAGTTCAATAATGATTACCAACGCCCTGTTACTCATCGATAAACTAGATGGCTTCCACCATTCCCAAAGGACAACGTACGGCCACTGGAGTGCAAAAAAAAAAAAAAAAAACCCAAAAAACTCGCGGCCAGAGGCATCCCCATTCGCCCGCCTGTCAAGGAGACACCTGCAGTTTTACAGCGTCGTTAGGAATCTTTAGCGCGTTCCCAACTTCGGCTGACCGTCTCTTTTTTACGACCCAAGACTCGCCTGAAGAGCGGCTCGTAACTTAAGAGTGAATCAGCTGGTTGCCTTGGCACCTTTCCAGAGAACAGGCAGCTCCCACTCTCTCTGAGCGGCGTCAGAGGAGATTGCCTGCGATAAGTTAAGAAAGGGTCTTCGCTTGTCGAGCAAACACCTGCAGTTCCAGAAAATATGGCTGGAATTTGGAGCATGAATGTTGACATGTGCTAAAGCTAAAGGGGCAGCAGCATTCACCCTCCCTTCCCCCCCCCCCCTCCTCCTCCTCCTCCTCCTCCTCGTCTTCGTCCTCCTCCTCCTCCTCCCTTTGCTTGGAGAGGCGGATTTACGGCTGCGGGGGTAAGTCCACGTTGTTTTCAACGTTATAATAATGCTGGCATTTTAACAGGGGGTGACATACGCAAGCAGGGGTTTTGTTGTTGTTTGGGGGTAAGTTTTTTGTTTTGTTTTTGTTTTTGTCTGTTTTGGGGTTGTTGTTGTTGTTGTTATTGTTGTTGTTTTATTCGAAGGGTGGGCGAGATTGCAGGGAGTGGAGGAGTGTGGATGTGTAGGGGACTTTTATTACTGGAGGGAGCCAACTTGCTCTCAGCTGGATGCAATTAACCCATATAGGTGGCTGGGGTGATGGAGGGGGCGGGATGAGCAGGGGCGACAATCATGCAAGAGAGGAATGCTTCAGCGGCACCCCGAGATGAGCTTATGATGAACGGTGGGAGGTAGGCAGCACAACCGTTTTGTGTCCTGCGCAGTTGGCAAAGTGACAATGGCGCCACATCCTTCCAACACGATTGGGCTGGGTTTGGCTTGGCTAATTAAAGCGGAGATGTTGAACCCCCTTCCCCCCCCCCTCCACCCGTCCCCCATACCCCCCCAACCCCCTCCTTTTCTTTTGAAATTTTTTTGGTAAGCCCTCTTTGTCATCACAGGGGCAGCTTTGACTTACAAGTAATGAGAGCGTTGTGACCTTTATGGTGATGCATTCACGTGTCACGTTGTGGTAATTCTGCGCATTCCAAATTCCTTGGAGGAGCGAGATTCTTTCTTTCTACTTCTCTTTATTTATTTATCTATTTATTTATTTATTTATTTATTTATTTATTTATCTAGTTAGTCAGTTACTTTATTATGCATCTATGTATATATGTGTTTGTTTGTCAGTACTTGACAAAAACATGACACACGAAAGAGATTTTGGAAGGCGCCAACAGAATGATGTGGGGACAGTGAAATCTAACAATTTAACCCAAACGAAAACACACACACACACACACACACACACACACACACACACACACACACACAGCACACACACACACAAACTCGGAAACAGACGGGCAAGACTAGGGCTAATACCGTAAGAAGCAGGGTAGAACTTAATGATTAAGGTTCTATGAGTAAATTTGAGAGGAACTGAAGCTCAAAGTTTCCACAACTTATTTCTCCCCGTAACCCACTTTATGTTGATTTGATTGATTGATAAAGAGCGAAGAGTTGATGCTGGAAAAAAAAAACACAGCCACACTCCACCATCTTATCCAAGACAGAGGACGACCAACAACAAAAAACACCCAAAAAACAAAAAAACGGTGGCGACAGAGTTTTTCCATGCGCCACAACTGTGATCTGACTATAATGTTATGTCTGTATGGCCTGTTGTGACTGTTTAAAAAATGTTATTAGATAAGTATAATATATATATATCTATATATCTATATATGTGTGTGTGTGTGTGTGTGTGTATGAATGTGTGTGTGTGTGTGTGTGTGTGTGTGTGTGTGTGTGTGTGTGTGGAGAGAGAGAGAGAGAGCGAGAGAGAGAGATTGATTATAATGTACATTCAATCCTAAATTATAGAGCTGGTACACTGACCTTTTAGTAAGAACTACATAGATTTTTTCATGACACAGGCGAGCATAACAGACAATTAAGTAGAGTTTACTGAAAATAGTATGCATACAAAATGTTGATATGGTAGCCGACATTGTTAAAAAAAAAATATATATATATATATATATAAAGAAAGAAAGAAAGAACAGTGAATCAACGAATGTCTGTTTAAATACAAAGAGCTTGTATACAACAGTGAAAAACAAGAGTTGCCTCTGGTATTCAGTTGTAGTATGACACGCAGATTTTGTTTGTTTGTTTGTTCGCTTATATCAATGGAAGAATACTGTGCATTTATCAACTAAGCATGGAGAACATGAATGTCCCCGCATGTGTGTGTGTGTGTGTGTGTGTGTGTGTGTGTGTTTCTTTTGTTCTTTTTGTTTTTGTTGTTTGTTTGTTTGTTTTTCTGTAAAGTAGCAGATAATGGTCAGACGCGAAAGAGTCATTCTCGGGGCACAGCATCATAACTAGAGCCCACTTTTCCGTTGCCTGGCGAGGGTATTGGCCCGTAACAGCTTGTCAATATAATAATTATATACTCTCTGTTGGCTATGAACAGCAGCAACAACAACAAGTCTTATTTTGGTCGCTGCTGCTGGTGGTGGTGGTTAGCATGAAAAAAAGAGGCAGAAAACGGAAGGGCCAGTCTTTTCCAGGACTGCCGACGGAGGCCACCACCCTGCCCAGCGGTAATTAGCAAGACACAGAAAAGAAGAAGAAGAAGAAGAAGAAAGAAGGAAAGAAAGAATGAAAGAAAGAAAAGAATCAGTCGAACGGCGACGTTTGTCTTTTCTGTCAGCAACATCCGGTTGTGGGTCGTAATGAAGCGCGATAATCAACAATGGGAAGCCGGCTAGGCTGAAAAGTGGGAATCAGATCTCTCTCTCTCTCTCTCTCTCTCTCTCTCTCTCTCTCTCTCTCTCTCTCTCTCTCTCTCTCATTATAGGATCTCTAGTATATCTACAGGGAGGGGACTGCATAAAAACAGAACATAGGCTGCTTGTTAATCTATTACCCATCGAAAATGAAGAATTTTGCCTTGACATTTCTCTCTCTCTCTCTCTCTCTCTCTCTCTCTCTCTCTCTCTCTCTCTCTCTCTCTTTCTCTCTCTCATTATAGGGCTTCTTGCATCGATATAGAGAGGGGATTGCATAAAAACAGAACACAGGCTACTTGTTTATCTATTACCCTCGAAAATGAAGAAATTTGCCTTGACATCTCTCTCTCTCTCTCTCTCTCTCTCTCTCTCTCTCTCTCTCTCTCTCTCATTAAAGGGTATATAGCGTCTCTACAGGGAGGGGACTGCATAATAACAGAACATAGGCTGCTTGTTTATCTATTACCCATCGAAAATGAAGAATTTTGCCTTGACATCTCTCTCTCTCTCTCTCTCTCTCTCTCTCTCTCTCTCTCTCTCTCTCTCTCTCTCTCTCTCTCATTAAAGGGTATCTAGCGTCTCTACAGGGAGGGGACTGCATAAAAACAGAACATAGGCTGCTTGTTAATCTATTACCCATCGAAAATGAAGAATTTTGCCTTGACATCTCTCTCTCTCTCTCTCTCTCTCTCTCTCTCTCTCTCTCTCTCTCTCACATTATAGGGCCTCTTGCATCGATATAGAGAGGGGATTGCATAAAAACAGAACACAGGCTACTTGTTTATCTATTACCCTCGAAAATGAAGAATTTTGCCTTGACATCTCTCTCTCTCTCTCTCTCTCTCTCTCTCTCTCTCTCTCTCTCTCTCTCTCTCTCTCTCTCTCATTAAAGGGTATCTAGCGTCTCTACAGGGAGGGGACTGCATAAAAACAGAACATAGGCTGCTTGTTTATCTATTACCCATCGAAAATGAAGAATTTTGCCTTGACATCTCTCTCTCTCTCTCTCTCATTAAAGGGTATCTAGCGTCTCTACAGGGAGGGGACTGCATAAAAACAGAACATAGGCTGCTTGTTAATCTATTACCCATCGAAAATGAAGAATTTTGCCTTGACATTTCTCTCTCTCTCTCTCTCTCTCTCTCTCTCTCTCATTATAGGGCCTCTTGCATCGATATAGAGAGGGGATTGCATAAAAACAGAACACAGGCTACTTGTTTATCTATTAACCTCGAAAATGAAGAATTTTGCCTTGACATCTCTTTTCCTCTCTCTCATTAAAGGGTATCTAGCGTCTCTACAGGGAGGGGACTGCATAAAAACAGGACATAGGCTGCTTGTTTATCTATTACCCATCGAAAATGAAGAATTTTGCCTTGACATCTCTCTCTCTCTCTCTCTCTCTCTCTCTCTCTCTCTCTCTCTCTCTCTCTCTCTCTCATTAAAGGGTATCTAGCGTCTCTACAGGGAGGGGACTGCATAAAAACAGAACATAGACTGCTTGTTTATCTATTACCCATCGAAAATGAAGAATTTTGCCTTGACATCTCTCTCTCTCTCTCTCTCTCTCTCTCTCTCTCTCTCTCTCTCTCTCTCATTAAAGGGTATCTAGCGTCTCTACAGGGAGGGGACTGCATAAAAACAGAATAGGCTGCTTGTTTATCTATTACCCATCGAAAATGAAGAATTTTGCCTTGACATCTCTCTCTCTCTCTCTCTCTCTCTCTCTCTCTCTCTCTCTAAGTGCTTGAGTAATATTTTCCACATTAGAGTTCGACAGCTCTTGCCCCGGGGAGGGCACATTCCCACACGTGCACATCGAACCATCCCTTGTGCCTGTTGTGTTTGTTGGCTCACTTGTCAACGTGAATTTTTTTTTCATTTCCACTGCCTGGAGTTTCCATGCGAGTTCAGAATGTATATGTACAGCCAACGGGAACCAAACTCAAGTTTCCACCTCACCTCACCCGGAAGTGTGACTTTCATTCAAGATCTGGTAGTGAGAGGGAGGGGTAAGGGAGAGGGAGGGGCGAGGTGGGGTGAGGCAGGTTATTTGCCAATTCGGTCCCTCTTTCCCTCCTTTACCGTTCCCACTTTCACTGCTCAATTTTTTTTTTTTTTTTTTTTTTTTTTCAAAAAAGGTGGCTCCACCATCAGTTTGTCACCCTATAAATCCCCTTTTAGAAATACGTGTTCGGAGATATATATATATATACAAACCATCCCTTGAGGAAAGAACGTGACTGTTCCGAAAATTCGGAATACGTGATAGATTTATATGTTTGTGTGTTGTTGTTTTTTTTCTCTCTCATTAGATATATATCAGTACCAGTATCAGTAGCTCAAGGAGGCGTCACTGCTTTCGGTCAGATCAGTATACGCTACACCACATCTGCCAGATAGATGCTTGACCAGCAGCGTAACCCAACGCGCTTAGTCAGGCCTTGAGAAACAAAAAAGAAGAAAAAAAGATGAATACATAAAAATACTACTACTACTAATATTTATAAGGCGCAAAATCTTGATGAAGTCAACTCTAAGCGCACAAAAAAACAACAAAAAACACAAAACAACAACAACAACAACAACAAAGAAGAGACAACAATGATGATAAATAAGCAAATAAATGTAAAACACACACACACACACACACACACACACACACATACACACGCACACGCACACACACACACACACACACGCATGCATAACACGGATATGCAACAAACATGCAGTTTCACAGATATGAAAGCACAATCAATATACACATAAACGTACATGAGCCCCAACACACACACACACACAATTACCTGCACCCCCCCACCCCCACCACCACCCCGAACCCCCCATATATATATGCACCTGTCTTTTGGTCTATTCATAACTAGAGAGAGATGGAGTGGGTGTGGAGAGCGATATTGAAAGAAGAAGAAGAAGAAGAAGACGAAGAACCCCCCCCCCCACCCCCACCCCCCCACCCCCCAAAAAAACCCAAAAAAAACACTGCAAGAGTAATGGAAAGGGGATACAACCACAAAAAAAAAAAAAAAAAAAAAAAAAATCCAACATAGATTAACGTGGACGTTCATTGGCAGCAATCGGGTTCGTCTCAGAGCTGTCCGCGAACTGGCAGCCCCCAAAACAGCATCCTTCTTCGGCGCCAACAAGTATGACATTGATGCATTGATCTCCCTAGAGAGAAAGCGAGAGAGAGAGAGAGAGAGAGAGAGAGAGGCACAGGGAGGAAGAAAAAAAACAGAAAGGAAAGGGAAGCACGCCCCCCCTTCTCCCCTCCCCACGGAAACAAAAAATAACAAAAAAGGGGGTGGGGGGTGGGGGTGGGTTGATGGGGGGGGAAGGTGATGGGAAAGCCCACAAACAACCACCACCAGCGGACCTCAGGAATTCTTTACATTCACCTTTTCGGAACTGTTTAGACGTTTATGATGATGTAAATACGTACTGGAACACTTCATTGGCTGCCAAAAAACAGAGGATTCTTGTTTCCTGAATGCCAGCACAATGAGATCGCTTTTGATTTATACACCAGTATGAGAGAGAGAGAGAGAGGAGAGAGAGAGAGAGAGAGGGGGGGGGGCTTGGGAGTGGGGTGGGGTTTGGAGGGTAAGGTATTGGGGGCTGGGGGAGACGAGGCAGGGTGAGCTGGAAACAAAAACAAGAGGGGCTGCATTAAAAAAAAAACAAAAAAACAACCCCCCCCCAAAAAAAAAACAACAACAACACTGATTGTGAAACAAGTGGCCCATCCTTTTTGCCTCAGTGTTCACACCACGATATTGATCCATAGAAATTGCGCATCAACCTGCGTAATTCCTGTTGAGCATCGAATAGCGAATTAGAACACACACACACACACACACACACACACACACACACACACACACACACACACACACACACACACACAACACTCACTCACACACACACACACACACAACACTCACACACACACACACACACACACACACACACACACACACACACACACACACACACACACACACACACACACACACACACACACACACACACAAACAAAACAAAAAAAAACAAAAAACAAAAAAAAAACAAAAAACAACAACAACACCAACAACAAGAAGAACAAAAACCAACCAACCAAACAAACAAAAAAACAAAAAAAACAAAAAAAAAACCCAACCATCCACCTCTTCTTCCTTCAGGCAATCTTCAAAATCTGATATGATCATCTCTCTTTTTCGTTTACAATATTCGTTCACCTGGCCTGCAATTTCTCTTCTCTCCTCCCCCCCCCCCCCCCCCCACACCTCTCCTCCCTGTGTAAATTATTGATGAATGACTTGAATACCATTGTCTATTTATCCAGACTACAATATAGATCCACTATATCTTTATTGCCAGTAGAAGCATGTAGCACAAGCTTAATAATTAGTATGTGATGGCCATGATTGTCTTGCGTTATGTAGAATCAGAACAGCACTGCTCAATACCACAGAAAAGACTCATTTTAGCAACAGGGCAGGGTTTCCTCTAGCGTGTGACCTGATGGGTGACCTAGCAGTGATCGGTTCTCGTGGACTGCCAGTGCTAAAACCGCCACAGAATGAACCTGGGTGTGGCCGTGTAGGGGTGGTGAGGGGTGGGGGTGGGGGGGGGGGAAGGGGAGGAGTGGTGAGGGGGTCATGCCACTGCCACATTAAGCGCAGAAGATGGGACTAAAAAAAAACAAAGGGGGAAAGAAAAAAAAGAAGAAAAAAAGCTTGTACCACATGCACCAGAAATAGAGAGAGAAAGAGAGAGCAAAAGGGTGGGTGGGTGGGAGGGTAATAGGGATGGGGGAAGGGGGGAGGGACAGAGAGGAGAGAGAAACTGGCTGAGCTTCAACTTGAGGCAATACTTCTCTGGTCCACTATTTCTTCATCGTTGTTAATGTTATTGTCAATTTTGTGAAGTGGTGGGAGTGGGGGTTTGGGAGATGTGTGTGTGTGTGTGTGTGTGTGTTTGTGTGTGCTGTGTGCAGCTTTCTTGTTGTTTGTTGTTGTTGTTGTTGTTTTATTTTATTTTTTTTTTTTGGTGCTTGGGTGCATCTGGTCCATGGCAGTCTGACCTCCTTGTCTCCTTGTAATTGTGCACTGTCTCCACCAAAACCATTTCCTTATGACAAGAATAATTGCTACAGGTGTCGCCTGGTGTAATTCAACATGGGTAGAAAATCAATACAAAACAAACAAACCATCAATCTTCAAGCTAAAGAGAAAGAAGAAATCCTGAAAGTCCATCAAAGGGCTTCCTTCTCTCTCTCTCTCTCTCTCTCTCTCTCTCTCTGTGTGTGTGTGTGTTTTGTTTTTGTTTTTTGAGAGATTGAGAGAGAGAGAGAGAGAGAGAGAGAGAGAGAGAGCTTGTGCGTAATTTGCTTGAGTGATAGTTAACACGTACAACCGAATTGTCATGCATTTATTTTTTCTAAATGGGGAAAAGTCAGAATAATTTCACTGGCATTGGAGGAGTCCAACAAGAAGAAAATCTGTTCATCTGTTGTCTGAATGATTAGGAAAACAGAATAATACTCTTGCATGCAGCAGAAAAAAGCGAGTGGTACTGTAGCGATGCGCTCCTTCTGGGGAGAGCAGCCCTTTTTTTCACACAGATAACTCTAGTTGTCACAAACTATGATACAATTTGGAGAGAAACTTCCTTGAAAACAGTGATGCCTATATAAAGATCAGTCTAAATGAGGTTGCCTTACATGACAACTTGTTACTGCTTTTGTATGTTTGATCCAAAGATGCGCAAAAAAGCAGGGCTCTTAACTGTTTACATGAATACTGTGTTTGGAAATTTGAAGTGCATATTGAGAATACAATAATAATCATATTCATTATGAATAAGAATAAAAGACTGTGTTTCGAGTTGGAGAGAAATGTATCAATGCTGTTGATTCATACATTGACTTGGTTATCAAATTTAGTAAAAATGGATTTTTTTTTTTTTTAAAGAAGAAAACTGTCCTTAAGCAAGCCAAGAAAGCAATATTTTTCTGATGCAAACATCCAGGGATCCAGTGTCACCACTCTTATTCATTTCAATGAATGATAGTTCCAGTCTTACTATAAACTGAAATCTAAGGGTAGAAATATCAATATTCTCAAAACATTACAAATGGAATTTATAAAATATTTGTTCCACCTAAAAAAACAAACAAACCCAGCACTATGAATCATTTGATCTTTAGTGAAGCTGGGTATGAAAAAAAAACACTTACAGTTAAAAACATATCACAATAAATTAGTTTGTAGTGTAATCTGGTACAATGTGATGTTAACCATCTTCAAAGATGCATGTTTTATTTGATTTGTACATAAATTAATCAGTGTCCAGACAGAATGGAAAGACAATATCAGAGAAATCTTGTTTGACAGGCTTGATATTAAATATGTCGATGTCAGGGAATCTAAAATGATGTCGAAGTGAAACAGTGTAATTCAATGACATTTTAATAATGCTTTGCAAAAAGAGTGTATGTTTTACAGACTTTGTTTAAAAACAAAACAAAAAAGAAAGAAAAAACAGAACAGAGATGGATATTCCTAATTTGCCACTAACAAACGTACTTTCATTTAAATGTGATAATCATAATTTACCAGTCAAAACTGACTGAGTGTATGGATTACTGTGAAAGAACTATTATTTGTAAAAGGTGTGAGGCACGTACCATATTTGTGAAAGGTGTGACAAGAATACTACTGCAGGCAAAGTGCATTTTATAATGGAATGCCCTCGTTTCTAAGACGTCCTTAAGAAATTATTGCCAAAGAAATACTTCCCAAAGACAATATACACTTTGTGCCATTTATTTTCAGCAGGGAAAAAAAAAACTCCAATGAATTAAAGTAAATGGTTAAGGCTGTGCAATGTAGCCTGAACTGTCGTAAGATAAAACACCAAAAATGGAAGTCGTTCTTTCTGTTTTACATCTGTCAATGATTTGTTGATCAATTAGAAAGCTGAATATGATGTTTTTGCAATCCTTCTTACCCATGAAGAGGTGACAGGATATCAAAACTTTGAGCTTGTAGTGTGTGTGTGTGTGTGTGTGTGTGTGTGTGTGTGTGTGCGCGCGCGCGCGCGCGTCTGCGTTTGTATTGAGACGTTAATCAGTCTTTCACACTGTCGCTGTTTCTTACGATGTGCACACACATAGTCTGGTTCCAGAGCGTCAGGAAGCAACAGCAAACAGCAAAAAAATCCGCAAAAATACTCCACTACATAATTTGAAATAACAATTAAAACAGTATATAATAGAAGAGGCAAAGCCTTCAAGATTCACTTGTGCTTCGGGCTTTATCCAGTAAAGGAATCATGAGAGAAAAAATCGTTAAAAAGTGTTCAGTATTAAGTATGATATATAAAATAAGCTTGGAAAAAAACAAAGGCATGCGAGATCGAACCAATCATGTTCAGTTCCGGAGCAAGCAAACCAACCGCCACTGCTGCGGCGGATCTGACGTCATTCGACAAAATTTCGTGTGATAAATAGATGTGATTGTACTGGACGTAACAACGCCGTTTAAATCATGTCTTTTGTGTGTTTTATTACATCTCTATTATTCTTTTATTTTGGCGGTTAAAGAGACGTTGCCATCGCAATACATGCATGGTAGATCTCTAGATCTGCACGAACCAGCCTACAACGGGCTGAAAGAAACGATCGATTCAAATTTTCTTTTGTGTTCATTCCAGTTAATGCCGTGTCCACTTTAGAAAAATCTATATGCAGTAAATACGTCGATGGTGCAGTTCGTATTCCTGTAGCTGTATGTGTTCTGTCCAGAATTTGTATTTCTTTCCTTTTAATTGTGAACAAGAAAAACAAGGTCATGTTGCCTTCTTACCAAACACTAGTTCCAGCGGGAGGTACCCGTAAAGTCGACAGCTCATTGCGTCGACAGCTCATACACATTTTAGGATCGGTAAAACATTTTTCAGAATACAATTACAATATCGGCACGGTCACACACACACACACACACGAAAGAGAGGAGAGACAAAGAGGGGGGGTGAGGGAGGGAGGGAGGGAGAGAGACAGACAGACAGAGAGAGACAGAGACAGACAGACAGAGAGAGACGCACACACACACACTTTTAACGCGTAAACCTTGCATCGTATGTGCACTAGTTTTTTCCCCCCGTTCTTTATTATTTGTTTGCTGTCGACGCAATGACATGGACCCGTTCCAGCAATTCAGTGGGAAGCGGTTTTCAGAATTTCCGGATTTCGGAACGAATCTAAACAAAATAAGCCGTTAATGGCCAATTCGGGAGACTTACAACCTATTATTGGTACGACTGTTAACATTTCTTTTCAGTTATGTTTAAGCCAAATTTGTTGTTGGCAGACAAAGTATTTCCAGAGAAAATGGCAATGTTAAAAGTTTACCACGGACCTACAGACACACACATACAGATAACCGAACACCGGGTAATAACATACTCACTTAGTTTACACAAGTGAGATCAAAAACTGTCACCAGGCTGGTCATTTTGACAACGATGACGTTACAGAAGCAGGTTTGGCCTATTCAATGAAAACGTTTACAGTCAGTGCAGTGGAGAAACGGTTTGACTTCACTGAAATGTCCCACCTACAGCAGTAACAGTTCAACTGCAATTATAAAATTTTTTTATAAATGGTGGTTTTTTTCATTCTTAATTTCTACATTATCTACTGTTGATGATATACTTGAGGATAAAAATCCTGTTTTCCGCTTCAGTCTGAAATAGCTTTCATACAAAGATGATTATAAATAATGCAAGTTGTTGTTGTGACTTTCCAAACCTTCCTTCATTCCACTTTCAGATTGTCTGAAGAATCTCTTGCTAAAATGTAGATACTTTTTGAAAGCAACATTTGGTGTATGAGTTTCAGTTTCAGTTGCTCAAGGAGGCGTCACTGCGTTCGGACAAATCCATATACGCTACACCACATCTGCCAAGCAGATGCCTGACCAGCAGAGTAACCGAACACGCTTAGTCAGTCCTTGAGAAAAAAAAAAGAAAAAAAAAGGGTGAATAAATAATAGATAAATACATTAAAAAAAAAAAAAGAACTACTACTAATAATAATAGTTCTTGGTGTATGAACCATATCATATAACACCTCAGATAAAAGCACCGGGTATATAACTCTGGTAATGGATATTCAATTATTTAGTTTCTGTTCACAGCTGGAAGCAATGCCAGACGGATCCGGCCAAATGACAAATGTGTATCTTCAGACATTTTGTCTTTTTTCTTTTGTTTGTTTATTTTTTCATACTGAAATCAGTCTTGTTCAAGTAAGATCGTGACATACCCCACCCTCTACCCCCACACCACTGACTGAACTCTGTGTGAAATCTGATCTTTTTCGCACGAGAGTTTTATCCTGTCTCCGCTCTTTAACCCCTTGATTGCTACCGGCAAGTTTGTCAGTGAAAGGATGTTACCTGACTGAGAAAAGACAAGAGCTCACAGGGGTCGGGATGTCGATCACCACTCTGTATTTTGACTTCTTCCCCTTTGGGACAGCACTGCTTTTGTTCAGAAAAAAATCAATGACTCCATTAAAAAGAACAAAAAAAAACGTACTAACTGCGCTTCAAACTCATGCCAAACCAATATCATTTCACCAATGATTCGAAGTGAAGGCGCAAAACAACAAATTACTGGTATCACTGACGTGCACAGAAGCCTGCATATTTTGAATCCTGTCCGACACTGCTGAACACCACCAAAGTGACTGAGCAGCAGTGCACAAGGCCTCCTGCTGACTCAGCTTCTTCTTCTTCTGCGTTCGTGGGCTGCAACTCCCACGTTCACTCGCATGTACACGAGTGGGCTTTTACGCACATGACCGTTTTTACCCCGCTATGTAGGCAGCCATGTTCCACTTTCGGGGGTGTGCATGCTGGTTATGTTCTTGTTTCCATAACCCACCGAACGCCGACATGGATTACAGGATCTTTAACGCGCGTATTTGATCTTCTGCATGCATTTACAGATGAAGGGGTTTCAGGCACTAGCAGGTCTACACATATGTTGACCTGGGAGATCGTAAAAATCTCCGCCCTTCACCCACCAGGCGACATCACCGTGATTCGAACCTGGGACCCTCAGATTGAAAGTCAAACGCTTTAACCACTCGACTATTGCGCCCGTCACTGACTCAGCATAGATATCTCCATGAGAACTGCTGGTGGTGGAACATTTCACAGATAAACTTGGGTGTGGATCTGAATGGAGGACTCAGAATGAGCTGCATGGCGGCATTGAAAAAATATGTGTAGATTGTTCAGAGCATACATACTTCTATGTACTCATAATCATTAACTATTACTGGAGTGGTAGCATCCGAAACAAGAATTTCTTCATCCAAGGTACCATAACTTTTGGCCTATAAGGTGCTACTTCTTCCCTCAAATCTTACATCTGCATCTTATTGGCTGTATCACCCAATCTGTGTTTGAAGAAATAAATTCTGACCCCACATGGGGCCACCTGACAACAAATTCAGTGCATGACAACATCGTTGATTACAATACACGCTCACTATTGCAATGAACAGCAACACTTCAGTCTTATCACTGTCTGATTCAACATAGTTCACGTTCAACACTGAATCAAATTGAAACCAAACTTTACACCAACTTCGGCTGAATGACATTGCAGTTCACCCATAGGCCATGAAAAACAGAGCAGTGTCTGTGTTGGGGATAAATTTTTGGTGTGAAAGTAGAAAAATAGGAAGTAAACTGATCATTTTTCAAAAGCAGAATACAAAGCAAAATGGTGGACTTGCTAGCAGGGCTAGCAGACAGGATTCTGATTGAACAAGTTAATGAACAGGGGCTTTACAACAGTGTACATTCGACTGAAGGGTGTAAAAACGAAGAAAAAAAAGTTCATTTTTTTAATATATTTTTAAAGCAAGCAACAGATAACAGAGCAGACAGACAGAGTAACAGAGCCGAGTCAACTGGCAGATGAAAACAAGTCGGATTCCAGTCCAGTTTTCCGAAGATGATGCCACTACTTGGAAAACAACATCTGCTGTTAGCAAAGCCATAATGGGGGACTTTTGCTTTATGGCAGATGTGGCTGATTGGATGTGTGCTCCTGGTTCAAGTTTTCCTTTGAATTCAGAGGGTGTGCTTTATGTGTTACAGCGCCTTGCAGGCTGAAAATTACGGCACTCATTATTATGAACTATCACTGCAGTGATGGTAGAATGCCTCCTATCAGAAATCAGAATTTATTTGTATAAGGTTTGAGTGGTTCTCTCTCTGACATTATGTACACACAAACCCACATACATACATTTCAGATCAGTAAAGTCAGTTCTGTTAACTTTAAAGCAGTCTGTTTCCCAATCCAACCAAAACAGTGTTTGTAATGAGCTGCAAAGTTTTTTCAAAATATTTTATTTCATCTTATCAAAGGTGTAAAATTTTCAAAGCCAACGGTGTTGGCTAATTAAACTTCAGGCATACCTATATGTTCTGATATGAACTGTGGAGCTGTACCATCAATTCGTGTTCGCATTACTCTTTCTGTCACAACAGAAATTCGAAATGTGAAATTCGGGCTGCTCTCCCCAGGCAGAGCGCGTTGCCACATGACAGCGCCACCCCTCCCCCCAACCCCCCCGCCCCTTTTTTTAACCTCCCCCCAACCCCCCCGCCCCTCCCCCCACCCGCCACCTTTTTTTTAACCTCCCACCAACCCCCCCGCCCCTCCCCCCACCCGCCCCCCCCTTTTTTTTAACCTCCCCCCAACCCCCCCGCCCCTCCCCCCACCCGCCCCCCCTTTTTTTTTAACCTCCCCCCAACCCCCCGCCCCTCCCCCCACCCGCCCCCTTTTTTTTAACCTCCCCCCAACCCCCCCGCCCCTCCCCCCACCCGCCCCCCCCCTTTTTTTTTTAACCAATGTGGGTAGGATGCCTACACAGAGAGAAACCATTTGTCTCTCATGTCTCTCTATCACCATGCACACACAAACCCACAGGTACACTTCAAGTCAGTACTGCAAGTACTTATGTATTATGAAATGTTTTGAGACTGACAGCATACACATGTATGGACTCTAACACGTTTGGAACAATCCAGAAGCACAGAAGATAAAAGGCATCATAAAATCATGGATAAAAAGACCAGACACCACCACACAAAACATGATCATGCTCAGCTGCATCACGTTTCAGCACACAAAACACTGGTGTTGGATGCATCAACACACACAACACTTGTTCTGCATAAATACAAAACTATTACATTCATAAGGATTTTCTCTCTGTTTTTTTTTTTTTTTTTTTTTCTTCCTTTCTTCCCTCTCTTTTCTAAGCAACTCAAACCAAACTTAACATTACCATCAACAGACATGCATGCACACACAAATACAATAAATTCATTTCAAACACAGCCCCAATCAAAGTTGCGCCAAATAAAAATCTGTCACACCACTTCTCATTCTCTTATTTGTCCTACATTCTCTGAATGTCCAACATAATAATCTATGCACACTTTTACAAATCGTATGTTAGTTTAGAAAAAAAACAATTCCTTCTTTGTTCTGAGAACATATCTAACAACAAGTTTGAAATAATCAATGTCACTTCAGCAAAAAAAAAAAAAAAAAAAAAAAGGAGTAAGATTAAGAATCAGCAATACTATTCTGTTACTTTTGCAACATTTTTTATGATAAAAACAACAGGAATGACACAAGTAAAGTTATTTCTGAGAGAATGAAGACAAAGTGTGAGAACAACCAATTAATAATCAGTAGTAATGTTCATATCTGAATGTACTGGACATGAATACATTAATTAACTGGATATTTCAAACTGCAACTTCTTTTGACATTTTTGTAAGAAGGTTCGCAAAAGGTGAGGAATCTCAAAAGTGAAGCGTGTACACACACTTATGTGTATATACAAAAGGAAATCACAAGGCCTACCAGTCATCCCACTTTTAATTTTGCCTAATTTTTGTCTCTCCGGACCTTTTCAACGCAGTAACACAAAAAGTTCAGTTTCAGTGCTGGCATGTCAACCCAATTGTGACTGGTCGTTTCTGCTTTTAGTGTTCCAGCCTTGAAAAACATGGAAAGGCAAAACTCTGGCAAAATAGAAAGTGGCAGGACTGGCAGGCCTTACTGATTTCTTCTTTTTCTTCTTGCTCATGTCCCTGGTCTACCTGGCACAGTCTCTCTTGGAAGGTGTGGCGCCTACACCTGTGGGAAAATCGAATCGTTATGAGTAAATAAGAATATATTTCCATATACTTAACAATACAAAGATAAAACACATTCAAACAGATCTCAAATGAAAATATACCCGAACTAGTGTCATATAAACATGTAAGATTTAAACAGATCTCAAAATGAAAATATACCCATATCAGTGCCATTTTTACATGTAACCAACAACAACAACAACAAAAAAAAAGAGAAACATTTGCATATGGGAAATGAAAATAAAGCAAGGTATGACAACTACTTTCTCATAAACTTAGAATTTTACCGCCAAACAAATATTCTCCTTCTCTTATGATGGAGCCAGTGACAGACTGGAAACTATTAGAAGGGAGACAATTGATTGTTCCTAGAGATGTCCAACCATTTCTGTGGCATGTTAGAATTCAACTTCCCCATCATCATGATTCCTACAGTCTGCAGAGTTTCTGAGAGTTTCACATTTACAGACATTCCTAGAAATTAAGTACAGGAAAATATTCTTTTGTAAAACAGATGGATATTGTTCTTTTCTAGTATCTAAGAAACTGGACACATTCTTTCACCCCTCCCCTATTCATGTGATGAAGAATGATGTGCATTCTTTAGAATTCTTACTTCCGCTACAGTGCTGTTAATTCTACTTATGAGCAGCATTTCACCAGCAACCACATGAATCACAAAGCTGTCTGCTTACATCCACAGAAATATTAGCACTGCTCTCTTGCAAAACAGTTCCAGAAAATAATCTTTAAAAAAAAAAGGCTAGAAAGATCAGCACTGTGTTTTTCTATTTCAGTTTCTGAACATAAGTTAAAACATAACAAAACTTTATAACAAAACTCCACTGATTGCACAAACTATACATAGGCCTTTAATACTGTATTTGGGATCCCTTCCAAGGTCCATGACATACATGAATGTACTATCAGCAGATTTCAATATTTTCCATATTGCATTCACGTCCTGCCAAAGCATACAAAGTGCAGTATATGCAAATATACTTTTTGTTATTCACAATTTAGAGAAAAACAGAAATAAATAAATACAGAAATAAATAAATAGATAACGTTAATAAATAACAGAAAAGAGTTAGGATGATGGAGAAGAGAGACAAGAGATATGGACAGAATATATGTAAGTCCAGGGATTGTAAGCACTGGCTCTCAAAGGAGTGTTAAAAAAAAAGAAAGAAAAGAAAAGAAAAGAAATAAAGAATAAAAAAAAATAAAAAAATAAATAAATAAAAAAGAATAATGAAAGAAATTCCCATGAAAAGAATGAACAATATTTTCTGAGAAAAGAATGAAAAAAGACCCATGTAAAGAGTGTAAAAAACCCCACACCGTCCCATGAAAAGAATGAAAAAAAAAAACCCCACCAAAAAAACTGTCCCACTAAAAGAATGGAAAACGTCCCATGGAAAGAAGAATGAAAGCAGCTGCTATCAGGGTGTTCTGACTGACAGTGACATCTCTGTGCTGTCCACCCAGCTTTTAAAGGAATGCCTATTGCTATCAGTCATCGGACAGGCAGAAGAGAATGGTGTGTTGGGTTATGGGCCCAAAGTTACATGGCCTTCACCTTCATCATCTTCATCTTGGGCTGCCTTTTCTTCATGTCACGCCGATTCTCTCTCTCCTGAAAACAGAACATATTTAAGCATGACTGAACAGAATTACTTTTGATTTATTTTTCCTATGGTATCTTAGCAAGTATGGGTTTTTTTTAAAGTTCTACAGTGAAAAGAGCTTCAACAGATGTCATATATTGCTCAGGGTGCATTCATTTATATATACATACACAAATACTGTTCTCTTGTATGCATTAAAGAAAAAAAAAAAAAAAGGTTGGAATTTCAAAGTTCAGTATTTTTATTCTTAATTTCTTACGGTCTTAAACATTAGTCAAACCTTCATCCTGAACCAGACCTGCCTGAAAATATGTAATCAGGGCTTCTGATTAGTATTTTAACCCTTTGAGCTCTGACCACCGCTTTACCGGTGGTGGGGAGGGGTTGCATAATGCCTGGCCACCAGTTCAGCGGTGTGTAAACACTTGTGTCGTGTTTTGCTATTGGTTGACTTATACTGAAGAGCCAATCAGAAAAACTGTAATATTCTGACATCAGCGAATGTAGTAGACTAGTACCAACATTGCTGCGCCTTTTCACTGTGTTTTGTGCATGTGCTTTGGATAAAAAAGATCGATTTCTACCATGAAGCGTGCAGAGTCTCAACTTGACACGCCTCCTTTGATCAACTGATTCTGCATGCTCAGATTCATTTTCAACATCACTATCTGTAGCAAAATCATCCGATTCGAATTCCACTTCACTATTAGAGTAATCATTGTTATACTCTACTTCCGATAAATCATCAAGCATATCAATTACTTGCTGCGTTGTGTACAGCTGTTTTCTCGCACGTTTTGTCCCTGATTTCTGCCCTGACGGGCCAGGTTGAGACTGCACGCTTCAAGTGTTTACGCACCGTTCAACCGGTGGCTGGGCATTATGTCATTTTTCTCTGCCACCGGTAAAGCGGTGGTCAGGGCTCAAAGGGTTTAATACCAATTATTTGCAAATTTTGGCTTAGGAGCTCAGGCAGAAGGGTTAAAATTGCTCAGGAACTCAGGGCTCAAAGGGTTAAACAAAAACAAAAGACAAAAACAAACAACAAACAGAAAACCCTCTGGGGTCCCAGGGACTCTGCCATAATTCTAACGGGTCCAAGGCTGATCTTGAGAGGGTCACTCCAATGCTGCTCATAGTCATTTAGATTTCTGGGTCAAGAAGTGACGAAGGGAAAAAACAACAACAAATCTTCTTCACTGTAGATGCACCATTTTAACCTTTTCATGTATTCATTCTAAAAATGTCTAGAACGTTCCAGGGACCTGCTCGTTGACCATGCAGTGTGAACTTTCCATTTTACAAAGCATCACTTCAGTTCAGTTCCTCAAGGAGGCGTCACTGTTCAGACAAATCCATATACACTGAACCATATCTGATAAGCAGATGCCTGACTAGCAGTATAACCCAACATGTTTAGTCAGGTTTTAAGATAAAATACAATGAAATAAAATCAAATGAATAAATAATAAAAGTACCAGGGTTGCATAGTGTTACCAGAAGCCCAGCATACTATGTCGTCTACCTGACTCACTTCCTTTTACAAGTTACTCCAGTTCATATCATGTTCTATAAACTGCAAAAGCTGCTTGAAAAACTTGAAAATAATTACATATGTACAGTTGTAGTACGCAATAAACCACAAAAAAACTATTGGAATCATCAATCAGTCAGCTGCCAAGCAAAAATGACAAAACAAAAGCCACTCCACATTCAATAAGTGATTAACTTGTAACATAAAGAATCATGTTCCACCATGCCCTAAGATTCCTCCAAGTCAAAAGACATATGAAAATCCAGTCACATTGCCAAAGCAAACACTGACAGGACTACCTGGCCAACATTGGTGAAGTAGCAGAACGGTGACTTAGCAGAACTGTAATGGAGATGTCTCGTTCTCACTACCTTGGTAAGTCAGATCTTGGATGTCAGCATTTTTTTTGTTATAGGTTTTTGTTGTTATGTTCCCTGTACAGTGAACATTATACCACATTTATTCAAAAACGTGCACAGGTCACTCCCCCTCCAATACCTGTCTTCACTCTTCCCTTGCAGATCAATCGCTCACTTATTAATTAACCATGTTTACTGGCTGTACAGACTTACAACTAGGTAAGACCACTCATTTTTTCAGTTGAAATATAACTGGCTATTGCTTATCTCATATTGAAGGCAATAACAAGGAAAGAACACATGCAAAATTTCAAATCAATATCTCCAATAGTTTCGGAGATATCCCAGTTTGAACATTTTGTATATGTGCGTGTTGCGTCATTTTGCGATACAAGCTGATTTTTAGACATGCCATGTGTCCACGATATGTCTCTGACAATGCTTGGACTGATTTTACATCATTTTCATATTACTGTCAAACAGAAAAGACAAAAACATTCAGTGTATAACAATCCAAATCATTTTTATTCATAAGCAAAATCACCTAAAATGTGTCAAAATCACACGCAAAATGAGACAAAAGGCCAATTTTACACCCCTGCCAAAGCCTAGGAAATTTCCGAATGTGCCTGAAAATTCTTTCAGACGCATAACTCACTAATTAGAGTTTGTTGATTTTTTTGCAAGAACTACAATCTTCACAAACAAAAAGTGTAGACAACTAAATGACCCTTATAACTGCAATTTGTGAAGTGTAAAAACAGAGCGCGAGTGTCACACAAAATCACACCACAGGCACATCATTGCACCTCCACTTCTAATTGGCCTACAGAGATGGCTCACATATCAAAATGTTTGTCTGCATCTGACTTAACCAACTATCATGCATACAAAGTAATGTCATGCATTGCTTCTGACAAATAAATTGAATAATTCTCACTACCCCACCCCACCCCGCCACCAGACACTCTCTCCAGCACTTGCCTTTCTTTCCCAAATACACCAACTTGATGTAACATTTCACTATTTCAGGAACCTTCTCACCTGTTATGAATAACAGTTGCATATATATGTCTGAAATATACCGAAATATATTAAAAAGAAACTTATGCTGACTTCCACTCCCTGAATTTCTCGACAACTGCATCAAACTCCTTCACACACCATGTTCTCCCATTGGTGCTGAACATGTCCAAGTTCCAGGCCAAGACAAATTTTGAATCAATTGGATCACAATCAACTGTATCTGGCCATTTGAATGCATTCCTGTCTCCCCAGCTGGTCATTAATGCTATTGTGGCTCTTGTTGGAGATACAACTTCAAGGACTTCTCCAACGTAAAATTTGTCATCATAAAAAACTGCCACTTTTTCTCCTTGCTGTGTGAGTGTCCAGGCTGCATGTCCTTTGTGCTGGTGTCAGTGGAATCTTGAGCAAAGTCCCTGCAGCAACACTCTGTTGGTGGGCTGAAGGTCTGGCAGCTTCATAGGACGTCCTCTTCCTGATGGGACCAGATTTATTCCATCCTCTCCAGAATGTCATCATCTAAGTAAAAAAAAAAAAAAAAAAAAAAAAAAAAAAAAAAAATTAAAATTAAAATTAAAAAAAGAGAAAAAAGAAAAAAGTGGAATGTACATGTGCTTTACCAATGGCTTTTTATGACTGACTTTATAATCATGACTTTAAAATTTTAATTCAAAATGCCTTTTTCACTTTGTATGTGTGTGTGTGTGTGTGTGTGTGTGTGTGTGTGTGTGCACATGAATTTTTACAGCACAAGCATTTGAGCAAATGTGTGTGTGAAGTTCTCTTTTATATATTCATTTATGTATTTGTTTATTTATTATCATTTTTTATCATTATCATTATTATTTTCTTTTGTCTTTACCTTTTTCAGGTCTCCTTATTTTTTTGTCATTTAATTTTCATTTCAGTGGTCAGGTTTTCTGTGTGCAGTGTGTGTGTGTGTGTGTGTGTGTATGTGTGTACGTATGTGTGTGTGTGTGTGTGTGGTCTTAGAAAATCATATTCATAGTCTCGTTCAGTTGTTTCTGACACAAGTGCGAATGACCGACAGGAGTTATCTTTTCTTGATTTTTTTCATTAATATTTTCTCATTGAATACAAACCAAAAGAAGTCTAACATAGTCCAGAAAAAATATCCAGCAATCATATAAATATCTAATGAGTGGAACTACCGGAATGTTTAGGTATTAGGAATGAATATTTGTCAAGCAATCTTCGAAAATCCGATGTACCCCGCTGACCCAATTTCATGGCGCCTTCGTTCGGAAATGAGGCCAAGCAAGTGACTGAAAACACCTATTTCCTAAGCCAAATACAATCATAATAATATATATTATCGTCAATCATCATCAATAAATGAGAAATCTGTTGATTACTTACCGAGATATGCGTCGATCTTGCTGTAAATATCATAAATCTCCCCCATTGTTTGTGCCTTCGTGTGCTTCGTCGCATGCTCAGCTGTGTCCGCCTTCGTGAGTGAAAACAGCGGAAGTGACCCGATGGGGTTGTTGTATGCAAATTAGAATCATGCGCTCCAGGCAAAACTCAGCGATAAACGGAATGTAGGTTTGAGTTCATGAAAAAATGAGCTTTCCAGTGATGCTTAGTGGTTTTTTGTACGATGTCAGGGAGATTTTTTACAGTGTTCTGAAAATTTGGAAAATTTTCTAACACAAATTACACCGACTGATTAAAACATTATCAAAATTTACCTTGCACCATTGGTTAGCGCGTGGTTTCGTTTTTCCAATGGTATGCGTTATTAATAGGTTGACCGAGTTATTTGACTAGGAACGGAGAGTGAACAGAACATACGCAGACTTCGACCGGCTAGCCTTAGGCTGTGCGAAGCCCCGGCGGCGTTGCGATTCGACTTTTCGCTATCATGTTTAACGTTCCATAACTTTTCATATATCGATCTTTCAAGCAAATCAACACAAGAAATGTGAAGCTGAAGAGTCAAACTTTTTATTGACATAATTTTTTATTATTAAATACATGTTTCTCATTGTAAAATTATGATGGAAAAATCAGCAATTTTGTCAGTTTTGGTCACGCTTTCTCGGCCAGCTCGGCCTGTGGTCCTACCTATTCCCAATTCTGTATTTAACATACACCTTATCACAACACTTCCTCCTCTTGACTTTCAGGAACACCACCTGTTTCAAACAAACCACTGTAATATTTCACAAGTTGCTGAAAACCACCAGTCACGCTGATTGTATCACAGACTGGTTCTTATTCAAAGCCTTTCCACTTATTTTTTACCAAAAAAAAAAAAATTTAAAAAAAAAGTGAAATTTGAAACATGTTCCCCCACATCCTTTCCACTTAGCCATAAAAGAAAATACCCCCCTCCCCCACATCCACACATGAAAGCTGAAAGCCCTGTAGTCACTAGTGCCAAAGACTTTCCTAGCAATCTGACCTCCAGCTTGCGTGCCTTCTCGGGGTCCTCCTCGTTCATGAGACGCTCCTTATCCGCACGGATCTTTTCTTCCCTCCGCTGCTGGGCCGCCTCCTGTCGCTGTCCATGGGCTGCCTTCATGAACTGCTCCTCCACTTTCTGACGCTTCTTCTCTGCCTTGGAACGGGCCTGCGCAATTACAATGTTAAACTTGGGCCTGACTGAAATATATGAATTGTGATAAGGCTGCTTAACAAAACAAAACAAAAAAAAACAACAAAAAAAAAAATTAGTGGCTCTGTGTCAATCAAATACCACTGATGTATCCCCAGCACCGACTGTCTTAAAGCCCTGTTGGTTGAGAGAGTGGGAATGTAATTTGGGCAAGTCACACTACACAATGATCAAGTTCTAGCCCAGAAAGTTGCAGTTGCCTTAACTGTGTATTCTTATAAGTCTGATTCATGGTTTCATCTGAATGCCATACTAGTGTTCAGACGTCAACCTCAAAATGATTCAAGAAACTTTTACAGACACACGGTATTATAAAGTGCATGGGTCAAAGTATGGAAAAAGTATTGCCTTATACGATAGTCCATAAAATATGGTACTGAGTCACAAAACAACAGAAATTTTCTGCAGCTTGTACCCACTTGGTCACAAAACAACAGAAATGTTCTGCAGCTTGTACCCAACTATCTTCCACAGTGAAAAATCAATCCATCAATTTGAAAACTTTCCCTACCCTTCCCCTTCACTTTTCATATTGCATGCACACACACGTCCCTTCACCATCAAAGATTAAACACAAAACAACAAGCCCATAAAACGCAGAGAGAATAAAATAAAAACAATTCGAATTTAAGAGACGGAAGTGGGAAGTCTCTTGTTGAACAAGGTCCACCATCGGCCGAAACCACTGTTCCCACACCCACTGAAGGCTGTCCTTGTCCAGGGTGCACTCTGTGCGTATGACACTCTTGGACCTGCTAAGAGCATCTGCCAAGAAGTTAGTTTTTCCTGCTCAGTGTCTCGCTGAAAGTGCAATGCCCTTGCTGTGGCACCAACGGAGGAGAGCCTCAGTCCGCATGGAGAGGTCTGCCGAGTGCGCTCCCCCCATTTGTTCACATAACATGCGACCGTCGTCTTGTCCGTGAACAAGCGGATGGTCTTGCCAGTGGCCTCCCCCATGAAGTGCAGGAGAGTCCTGCGAACTGCCTCCAGTTCCAGAACATTGATGTGGCATAGGCGCTCCTCAGGGGACCAAGTCCCTGCTGCATAGAGTGAGTCCATGTGGGCTCCCCAGCCCAGGGAGGAGGCGTCTGTGAAGAGTGCCACCTGAAGAGTAGGTGGGGCTAAGGGCACCCCCTGTGTCCGAAGGGGGGTGATTAACCACTCTGATGTCACCTCGAGGAACCACTCGCCCAGACATATCTGGGTATCCCATGGCTGAGTGCTCTGGGACCGGCGTAACCTCAGTGCCCTCTGGAGAGGGCGCTTGAGAACCCTGTCCAGGGGAATGAGAGGTGCCGTGGACTCCATCATGCCCAAGAGGGAAGGAAGTGTCTGCGCTGTATCTTGGGAGGAGTGGCGCCAGTGACTGAGGAGGCCTGCCAGACGGTCCCAGTGATCTGGCGCCAGAGAGACTATCATAGACCGCGTGTCGAATCTCATCCCTAAGAAGTCGAAGGACTGACTTGGGGACAGATCGCATATCTGCTGGTCCATGAGGAAGCCCAGTTGGGAGCAAAGGTCTAGAAGTCTGGCCGTATGACTCAGGCACAGGGCCTGCGACTGGGCCAGGATAAGCCAGTCGTCCAGGTACACACAGAGACAAATGGATTCCGAGCGGACGATGGACACCAATTCCCGCACCACCTTGGTAGACAAGAAAGGGGCAAGGGACAGACCAAATGGGAGGGCCGGGAACTGGAACCCCTTGTCCCTCCACACGAACCTCAGGTACCGACGGGATGCCGAATGGATGAGTATATGAAAATAAGCATCTTCCAGATCGATAGAGGTAGGCCAATCACCTTGTTGGATGGTCTCCCGAATCTGTGCCTGTGTGTCCATCTTGAATTTGATTTTGGGGAGGAATTTGTTGAGGGGGGACAAGTCCAAAACTGGTCTCCACCCTCCCGAGACCTTTGGAATCACCAACAACCAGCCGTAAAAACCGGGGCCCGGGTCCGAGAGTTGAGATATAGCCCCATGAAGAGTGGGTGCAATATCTCTTTTTCTAGGACGCTCTCCTGCTCTGTCGAGCTGGGCACCTAAGGAGGAGGAGTGGATCTTAGAGGGGGGAGGTCCTCCACCCAAGACAGCATGTACCCCGACTCTAGCACCGACATAATCCCGTCGTTGAGTCCCAGAGCACACCACTGATGTGCATGCCGGGACAAGTTTCCTACTTGGAGGGGCTGAACGACTGGCGGTGCTGAATCGGGGCCCAGTCATTGGGGGTGCTGCCTTCTGGCCTTGGGCATGGCCGGTCGGCTTGGACGGACATAAGGTGGTTTATTCCTCTGCCACTGATTCAGCACACGCTGCCTTGACAGGCGGCGTGGTCTATGGAGGGGCCCTGGTGGCCGGTCTCTTCAATGGCATAGAACCCTGGAGCCCATGAGAGGTGTGGGCCAAATATGAGGCCACCTCCCTGTTTGTCTCTGCCCTGTGGCTGACAAAATGGGGCGGGAACTGGCCGAAGAGGGAGTGCTGCTGTGCTGGGATGGACCGCAGGGCAGCCCTCTCCTCCACAGGAATGTTAGAGAGGCTGAAAATGGCATCACGCCGCGCTAGCACAGTATTGAAGTGAAGGCTGGTAGCTGTGTCTGCAGCTGCCGTGAGACCAGATGCTACCCTATTGCCAAAAGCGTGTAACCTCTTGTCGGTGAAGAGGCCCGGCGGGACAGAGGAAGGAGACCCCTTGTCCTGATTAACCGGACACTGTTCCCACAGCTCATTGGCCCTGTGAAGGAACGTGTCGAAGGTGAACGCCGTGGAAACCTCGAGGGGGCAGCGGCGGGCCAATTTGTCCCACTCTGCTAACGTTTTAAAGGATAGGTTAGCTGAAGTGGGGAAGGTGGTGCGCTGTGAGACCAACATCCTGTCCTGTGCGGAGGGCTCTGCTCCGCTGTAGGCAGGGTGGTCCTGTGTGTACCAGGACCACACCCCTCCCTTGGAGGAATCTTTAAGAAACTTTCCCGGGGAAAAGGCGCCCGGGGCAGAGAGGGACTCCCTGCCTGGAGGAGGGATGGAAGCAGCACCCCTGACAGTGCGGGCTGGCTTATTAAGCCATACCTGCACCATTTCTGGCACTCTGAGTTGCCTTGTGGTTCTGGAGTTAGAGTCACATGGCGTAAGGAGGGTCAAGGGTAACAAAGTAGCCTGAGGGACTGATTCGGCATACGTGACCCTATTGGGGAGGGTCAGTTTGAGCTCGGCAAAGTCCGAGTTTGGTTCAGGCTGGTCCCTAGGGAGGCACTGGCTCAATCTGTCCCCCCTGGGATGTGGGCGAAGAGTGCTCATCTGCTTGTTCGTCCTCATCCGAAGACAGGGGCTCCCACTCTTGTTTGCAGACCATCCCCTGCTGGGTGCCATCCCAAGTGGATGTACCCACTGGGGCGTCCTGTGAGCTGTGGTCAGCCCAGCGGGATGAGCTGGGACAATCCCGAGCCGGGACCATGGCCGCCACTGTTATGTCCTTGACACCTGAAGCGGGTGGGGAGCGTGTGGACCGTAGGTCCAACCATGCTTGGGATGGTGGGTGCCACACCTTTTCAGAGAGGGCGTCCCTGGATGCAAGAGTGACCCACGAGTGCTGTGTGGTGACAAACACCCACTCATCTCACTGTAGGACCGAGGGCTGGGCAGGTGGGGACTGCCGGCTCCGCCGGGCCGAGTAGGGCCCCTGAGCAGCCGTCGGTCCTGACAAGGAGGCCGTTGTGACCGTGGAGGTCACCTGTGGGTTGACAGAGACCCGATTTGTGGACAGAGTGGCAATATTGGTCGAGGAGCTCGACCTGACCGACAAGAAGTCGATCCCCCTTGTCGGGGCTGTGTGTGTCACCCTGTGAGATGTGCTGGGTTGGGTCTGGTGGGGAGCGGACAAGGGGCTGGCCCTTGGTGCTCCCGGCAACCCAGTGTGCACCCTAGGTGTGCCCCAGTACGGGTAGAATGGGGGTAACCACCCGTGGGCACCAGCCATACTGTGACCCGAACCCCAAGGGTCACTGGTGCGTTGACCTCCATGAAGGGAACAACCTGGCCAAGTCGGAGGGAGGTCAGGTCCGACTTGGGTGTCAGTCCCGCCCGAAGACGAGCGGGCTGACTGCCCGGAACCGCCTGACACGCACGGGCCTCCCCCAGCAGGGGAGACCGGCCGGATAGCGGGAAGACCTGCAGAGCAGGTTGCCACGCGCCCCGAATCCCCTCCCGTGGGGAGACTGGGGTGGCTTGGCCCGGGGTGGGCAAAGTAGAGATCCCCCCCCGGAACCAAATTTTTCTCCCCCCCCCAAAAGGAGGTGGGGGAGGGGGGTCAACAGAGAAGGGAGGAGGGGGAACAACAATGGGGCACGTGAGGGCCGTCTCCGAGTGGGGACCCAGGTAATGGCCGGGCGCGGCCTCCCCTTGGGAGTCCACGCCTAGCTGCGAGTCCCCACAGCACGGAGATGACTTGCCATTCACTCTTCTCCCTGCCTCGCGCTGGGACACCTCGGGAGGCGACGCTCGTACCTCTTTCCCCCCGGTCCCCTTCATGACCGTTTTACTGGTACGAAAGTCGCCTCCGCGATCAGCGTCTAACGACGCATCGCCGCGGTCCGTATCGGGAGGAATCATGAGCTCCGGGCCTGGGAGAGTCTCTTACCGAGTCTCAATCCCAGCATCATGATCCCCTGCCTTCGTGGTATGGCACACGAGGCATGGAACCTGCGCTTAGGCACCCAGCGAAAATCCGACCCCCAACAGAGAAAGGAAAGACAGGATCGACTTAGAGGCAGAAAAAATCGAACGAATCGAGGGTGCCGAGTCGAATCGAGTACACAGAATGTAAGAATACAATAAACACAAGCCGCATGCAACAAAATAAGGCCAAAAGGATACGCTGAATAGCCGAAAAAAGCGTAAGACGAGACAGAGCGTAAACCTGACAAGATGGCATGGAGAGCCTTGGCCAAAGGAATGATTAAGCGCTTATAGTTTTTAGAGGCGTTTGATTGGCTGAGAGCGGGTGGGCCCGTCTTTTCACTGTTAGCCGCGCGAAATTTGGCCAAGCAGAGCAAACCAATAGGCCTAGTTTGCATCAGTTTGACATGGTACAGTATATGACACCAAATCGAATTTATGTAGTGTCTGTTTTATTGGTTGTTTTGTTGTTGTTTTTTAATATAGGGCTCTATGCACTTTACAAAAACCAGTAAATAGACACACAAACACGCACGCACACACACACACATACAGAAGCAGCCAACAACCCACAGCCGAGGACTCACCTCCTTGCTCAGCTGGAAACGGGACACCTTGTCCACACAGTAGAACACCAGCTGCAGCAGAGGCTTCAGAGCCTCCATGTCCATGGGGCTGCTCTTCCCCTTGCTCCCCACTGCAACAGCACAGCACGGTGCCCTCAATATTTCTCTTCTTCCTCCTCTTCTGTGTTTGTGGGCTATGACTGCCATGTTAACTCGTATAAACATGAGCGGGCTTTTACGTGTGTTTTTACCCCATAATGTACGCAGCAATACTCCACTGCAACAGCACAGCACCCTCATTATTTTCTTCTTCCGTGTTCTTCTTCTGCGTTTGTGGGCTGCGACTACCACGTTATGTCATACATATGACTGGGGTTTTATGTGTAAGACTGTTTTTATCCCGCAACGCAGACAGCCATATTTCAAGTTCAAGGGTGTGCATGCATGGGTAAGCTCTTGCTTTCATAACCCAGCAAATGTTGACATAAATTACGGGTCTTTGACATATCCCCCTCCACCCCCCTTGCACAGGTTATACGTTCTCTTCAACATCATCACCATAACATTTTCATACAACATATTATATATTACAGCAAAAAAAAGAAATTTTCTTCCTGATATAACTTATGACACATTTGGTAACTGTGTATCTTATCTTCTGCATGTGTATACACACGAAGGGGGAACAGACACTAGCAGGTCTGCACATTTGTTGACCTGAGAGATTGAAAAAATCTCCACCTTTAACCGCACCAGGTGCATCAGAACTGGGGATGTTAGCCCATGATTTCTCTCACTTTACCAGAAAGCGCAAGATTGTGAGAAAGTGTGGTCGCTCCCCTCCCATGTTTTCTCTCAATTGTAGGCAGCCATACTCCATTTTCGGGGGGGTGTATGCTGGGTATGTTCTTGTTTTCATAACCCACCAAACGCTGACATGGATTACAGAATCTTTAACATGCGAATCTGATCTTCTGCGTGCGTATACACACGAAGGGGGTTCAGGCCCCAGCAGGTCTGCACATATAACAACCTGGGAGATCGGAAAAATCTCCACCCTTTACCCACCAGGCGCCGTTACCGAGATACGAGCCTGGGACCCTCAGTTTGAAAGTCCAACATTTTAACCATTGGGCTATAGTGCCTGTCACTGGGTGAAAAGCAAAACATGGTCATTTTTTTTAACAGGGAAAACTGAAAAAAAAAACCTTTTAATTTCCAGGAAGGAAGGAAGAAGACATTACACCACACGCTTTCATGCAGCAACTTGAGGACTGACTGTAGTTATCAGGGGCAGTCAGACAGTCTCCACATGTACATTTCAGAGATGCCAATTTTGATTTTACTGCCAAGACCAACCACTCAGCAGCAGTTCTGGCAAGGTGTTCAAGGAGAAGAATCGGAGATTGTTCCAGACGCCCTGACAGGAATGTACATTTTAAAACCATCTGATCAGAACTGAGCTAGGTTATACAGTTGCTCACTCTGGCTATTTATATGTGCAAATATCTAGTGCTGCCACTTATAATGAACACATACAGGAAACTGGCCGAGTGGTATAGGGCCCAACTAGGATGTGAGTGTCCGGAGTTCAACTCCAAGGAGAGGGGTGGGGAGGAGGGAGGTGGCACTGCACTGTACTGAAGCAAACAAGAAAGACACTGATTGAAATTCAACACACATACCACAAACACCTCTCTGAAACGTACCAGAAAAACAGAAGACAAGAGTGGGCTTGGCATCTGGCGGTTTGGTTGGTTGGGTGTCGCTGAAACATGATCAGATTTAAAACATCAAAGCCAAGAAGAGGGATCAAATATTAGCACAAAATTAAAAATAACATATAAAAAATATATGGTACTCATATGGTGCGAATTCACCATACAGTGGGTTGTAGATACTTCCAATGAAACATGCATACAACAAATACAAAATAGCACATAATGACGTAAACAGAAGAAGAAAAAGGTATACATAAAACACTAATACAAATTTTGAACATTAATTATCAAATCTAAAAAATCGCAAACTATGCCTTACATATTCACACACGAACACAAACAAGCTAACGTGCTACACTTTACAAGATACATCCTTTTAAATGCTGATCACAACATTTTACAGTGCCTATCGCAACCTTTTACAATGCGAATTAGCTTAATTTTTTTAAGGATGCCTATCAATGACTGTGCTTACCACATCAACTGAGACTGACCACAACAATTTTTCTATCTGAACATCAGATCAACCAAGATCGACTTCTGAATATTTGGTCAACAACTTTTGGTATCCCACATTCCAGAATGCATTTGCGTCTGTATCATCTTCTGACAGTTCTGTTTCTGGCTGCCATTTTGAGCTTTGTTCCATTATTTTCATTTGTGTAGTTCTACAGCTGTGTACTTCCAAATTTCAGCTTTTTTTTTTTTTTTTTGTAAAGATCTGTTGGCAGAATGGAGAATAAAGCAACTAGTTTCAGTTTCAGTAACTCAAGGAGGCGTCACTGCATTCGGACAAATCCATATACACTACACCACATCTGCCAAGCAGATGCCTGACCAGCAGTATAACCCAACACGTTTAGTCAGGCCTTGAGAAAAAAAAAGAGAAAAAAAAAGGTGAATAAATAATAGATAAATACATAAAAAAAAATTACTACTTCCACTACTAATAACATGTATATGGCGCAAAAACCTGATGAAGCCAACTATAAGCGTACTACATAAATAAATTAATAATAATTATAATATAAAAAAAAGTAGTAGTAATAATAATAATATTAAAAAAAATAAATAATAATAATAATAATAAATAAAGCAACTAGAATGCAACTACTGGAATTCATTCTTGGCAAATAAACAAAAAAATCGATGAAGACAGGGATCTTGAGGACAAAAATAATGGATGAAATCACAGAAATTTCAAGGCGATACAAGTCTGATGTCCATCTTGACCCAGTTATGAAAAAGTTATAGTCTGCTTGCCTATATCGAGGATGAAAACGATACCGATTTCATGAGATGCTCATGCTGTGACCCAGCTTACCAAAAAAAAACAACAAAAAAACAAAACAAAAAAACCAAACAAACAAGAAGAAAAAAAGGAAGGAAGAGAAAAAAAAAAGGGGGGGGGGGGATAAAGAAATTTAAAAAAAGGAGAAAAAACGATTCAGCATTTCATAGCTTCACCTTTTTTTCCCCCCTCAGTATCTTACAGTACTTTCAGTTTCAAGTACATCATTGTTGAACATTTTTTGTTATTATTTTCTTCACAACAACAAAGTTAACCAAACATGCACAGAATATAAAACAGTGACTTTATTCTTTTGTTTCTGAAAGTTTCAGTTCTTTGATTGAAATCACTATGTGCTCCTAATCCATGACTCTCTGTGGCTTGAGAATTCCGGTATTAATTTTACACTGTTGAGAATCTGGAAGTGGGATTTGTCCATGTGTTTGCTTTTTTTCTTTTCACCTGTACCAATACACTTAAAAGGGGAAAAAATGAGAAAAAAAAAAAGAGGTTGATTTGGGTGAAGTGATGTCTTGGAAGTTTTCCATCACATTTCTGCAAATGGTGTGTAAAAAGGAAAAAGGACATTTTTGGCTTACTTGTGTACACAAAGTGAGTCTACGTTTTACCTTTGTGTCTGTGTGTCCGTGGTAAACTTTAACATTGCCATTTTCTCTGGAAATACTTAATCTGTCAATACCAAAATTGGCTTAAACATAGTTTGAAAAAAAAAAATCTCCACAGTCATACCTAAAACTGGTTGTACGTCTCCCAAATTAAGCTGTAGTTCCAAATCATTAACAGGAGGAGTTTGTATTATACTCCATGTTTGGTGTTACATATACTTACCATGTCAAACTGATGCAAACTAGGCCTATTGGTTTGCTCTGCTTGGCCAAATTTCGCGCGGCTAACAGTGAAAAGACGGGCCCGCCCGCTCTCAGCCAATCAAACGCCTCTTAAAAGCTATAAGCGCTGAATCATTCCGTGGCCATGAACCAAAATGCCCCATGAGAACCACGGCGGAGACGCGGGGACGGACGGGCGGGCATTCGGGTTTGACATGGTAAATGAAATGAAATGAAATGATGGTGCTTAGAGCCTCGCCGACCACTAAGGCCATCTCAAGGCTATCGCCGCGTCAATAACTACTACAAGGATAAAAAAACAACCAATTAAAATGAGTCACCACTTCAAACTTTCCACTCCAAAGTTAAAAAAAAAACTTCCATAGTTTAAAACCTTCAAATCTGGTTAAAAAGGTTCACTTCTTTTAAGAAGTCCATCAGCGCCCACGGAGGGACATCACGAAACAAAGTCTTCAAAGAAACCGCCGTGTAATGTCTGCGTCTAACGTCATGCAGATCCCAACAATCAAGGAGCACGTGTTTCACGGTGAGAGGCTCGTCACAGGGAATGCATCGAGGGGCCTCTTCCCCCTTCAACAAGTAAGAATGAGTAAAAAAAGTGTGCCCCGCGCGCAGTCTGCACAGCACAGACTCCTCCTTTCTGTTCTTCACCCCCGAAGGGAGGGTCTCTTTTAGGTCCGGACGGATCTGGAAGAGCTTGTTGTCCGTCTGGGTGTTCCATTCCTCTTGCCAAAGATCCTTGACGTAAGTGTTGACCTTCCGCTTCATGTCTGTATAGGGTACCAAAGATCTGGACAATTCTTTCTTTACAGCGTTCCTGGCCAGCAGGTCCGCCCTTTCGTTACCACGAATGCCAACATGTCCTGGAACCCAGGCCAACACAACCTCGTATCCTTTCTTCGTTGCGAGAGTAACAGTTTCATAAAATTCCAGCAGTTTGGGATGAGGCGATCGCCTCCAGGGCTGACACGGAGTCGGAAAAGATCATGAATCTCTTCTGTTTCGAAGAGAGAACCATTTTTAACCCCAGAACCAGTGCGGTCAGTTCCGCGGTGTACACCGAGCTGACAGGATGTGTTCCGTTGAGGGCCGGTCAGGAAAGGCGGGACAGAACGCAGATGCGGCGACTCCGTCCTCTGACTTGGAACCGTCAGTGAAGATGCTTTGAAAAGTGGGGAATTGGTGGCACAGTTCTGAAAAGTAGGTTCTGTAGGCCAGAGAACTGGTGGTGTCCTTACGGTACGACGCCAGATCGAATCGGACCTCAGGTGTTGTAAAGGTCCACGGAGGGCTGTCAGGGAACTTAGAGAAATCCGAGATGCCACCGACATCCAGATTGGCCTTTTCTAAGTGCGGCTGAATGCGGAGTCCGAGAGGAGGTATGCAGTTTGGGTTGTCTGTAAATTTCTTATCGAAAGGGTTGTTGAATACAGCGTCGTAAGCAGGGTTTGTAGGTTCCGAGAACAATTTCAGATAATAGTTCAGGGTCAGCTTCAGTCTGCAGTTGGAAAGAGGTGGTTCCCCCGCCTCTGCGTACAGGCTGTGCACAGGGGTGGTGCGGAAAGCACCTAAGCTGACGGAGCCCTTGGTGGTGTACAGGGTCCAACAGTTTCAGATAGGACGGTCTGGCCGAGCCGTATACCACACTTCCATAATCCAGTTTGGACCGGACCAGGGCTCTGTAGAGGTGCAAGAGAGTTCTCTTATCAGCACCCCAGTTTGTGTGTGTTTGACATGGTAAGTATATGTAACACCAAACATGGAGTATAATACAAACTCCTCCTTTTGGTGTCGTATACTGTACCATGTCAAACTGATGCAGAATTTAAAGCAAATGGAGGAGGGCAACGCCTACTGGTTCGTATGGGGAGCCCTTGTAACTGAGACGGCAGTGTTAGCCGTGACAAAGGAAATCCCCTTGGAACCGTCAGCCCTGGTCATACGGAAATTCCTGAGGTAGAAGTTGATGAAGGGATTCTCAGACCGCCAGAAGGCTGCCTCCAAGACATGCTGCGTTGGCACTGAGTGCTGGAAAGCAGCCGAAGTAGCTATGGTCAGCACTTCGTGTGCTCTGGGATGAAGACAGCTGATATCCCTGTGTGCATGAGAGTAGGCTCTATGAATGACTTGGGAAACCCAGCGGGAAATGGTGCCTGCAGCGATGTCTTTCTTGTAATTCTCATTGAGGGAGATGAGCAGACGCCTCTGAGAAGAACGCCTATGGCGAGACCTATCCCAATAATATTTGAGACACCGAACAGGGCAGAGGTGCCTATCCGCATCATCTTGGGCAAGAATATCAGACAAAGGTCTGACCCTCAGAGAGGGGGAAGGAACCTCAGGGTCTTGGTTCTTAGCCAGAAACTCTGGAAGGAAACGAATAGTGATGGAACCATCTCTGTGGGAGGCCAGATTTTGTGGCATTCCACTAAGACCATGCAGCTCACTTCTACGACTGCCTGTGGCCAGCCACAGAAGGAAAGTGGTCTTGAGGGTGAGGATGTCAAAAGGAATAGTCCCCAATGGTTGGAAGGGCTGTCTTCAAATGAAATCCAGCACCAGGAACAAGTCCCAGAGGGGCACTCTTCTGGGGTCTCTAGCTTCCTTCCGAGGGGCACCCCTAGCCACCTCTCTGAGCAGGAAATCCGCTTCCAAGGCGGGACCACCTAGCTGTTTGCATTGTGGTACAGATGGCAGACCTGTACCCTCACGCAGAACTAGCAGACAGGATGAGAACCGAGGAGCAGAGAGCCAGGAAGTTGGCCAGCTGCATGCTTGTAGGGTTCGTAGGGGGAATGCCCTGAGCTGTACACCACCGCAACCATTTCTTCCAGCGAAAGTCATACAAAGTCTCCGTTCCCTGCCTCCTTGCTCTGGTGACTATGGAGAGGAGGTGAGAGGAGGCACACCCCTGGGTCAGCGCAGCCGACACAGAGGCCGACCGAGGGGTCGAGGACTTCAATGGTGATGCTGACAGTTCCGACCGCACAGCAGCCATGCGTGCTGGTGGAGCAGTTGAGGATTGGAATGAGGAGTGCCCGAGCGAGGCTGCCTCAGCAGATGAGATTTGGTTTCAAGTTCCAGGGGTGGAAACATGTGTCAGGGACTGAAGGTCCGGAAATCAGGTCTGGGCTGGCCATTTCGGCGCAATGAGGATCAGCTGCGGGTGTTCCAATCTGTCTTTCCGTATCACCTTGGACAGAATTGGAAAGGGAGGAAACGCGGAGGCAATCAGACTGCTCCAGTCTAGAGAGAGAGCATCCACTGCCCACGCTTCTGGGTCAGCAACCGAAGAGACGTAAGTGGGAAGTCTCTTGTTGAACAAGGTCCACCATCGGCCGAAACCACTGTTCCCACACCCACTGAAGGCTGTCCTTGTCCAGGGTGCACTCTGTGCGTATGACACTCTTGGACCTGCTGAGAGCATCTTCCAAGATGTTGGTTTTTCCCGCTAAGTGTCTCGCTGAAAGTGGAATGCCCTTGCTGTGGCACCAACGGAGGAGAGCCTCGGTCCGCATGGAGAGGTCTGCCGAGTGCGCTCCCCCCCATTTGTTCACATAACATGCGACTGTCGTCTGTCTGTGAACAAGCGGATGGTATTGCCAGTGGCCTCCCCCATGAAGTGCAGGAGAGCCCTGCGAACTGCCTCCAGTTCCAGAACATTGATGTGGCATAGGCGCTCCTCCGGGGACCAAGTCCCTGCTGCATGGAGTGAGTCCATGTGGGCTCCCCAGCCCAGGGAGGAGGCGTCTGTGAAGAGTGCCACCTGAAGAGTAGGTGGGGCTATGGGCACTCCCTGTGTCCGAAGGGGGGTGATTAACCACTCTGATATCACCTCGAGGAACCACTCGCCCAGACATAACTGGGTATCCCATAGCTGAGTGCTCTGGGACCGGCGTAACCTCAGTGCCCTCTGGAGAGGGCGCTTGAGAACCCTGTCCCGGGGAATGAGAGGTGCCATGGACTCCATCATGCCCAAGAGGGAAGAAAGTGTCCACGCTGTATCTTGGGAGGAGTGGCGCCAGTGGCTGAGAAAACCTGCCAGACGGTCCCAGTGATCTGGCGCCAGAGAGACTATCATGGACCGCGTGTCGAATCTCATCCCTAAGAAGTCGAAGGACTGACGTGGGGACAGATCGCATCTCTGCTGGTCCCTGAGGAAGCCCAGTTGGGAGCAAAGGTCTAGAAGTCTGGCCGTATGACTCAGGCACAGGGCCTGCGACTGGGCCAGGATAAGCCAGTCGTCCAGGTACACACAGAGACAAAAGACAGCATGTACCCCGACTCTAGCACCGACATAATCCCATCGTTGAATCCCAGAACACACCACTGATGTGCATGCCGGGACAAGTTTCCTACTTGGAGGGGCTGAACGACTGGCGGTGCTGAATCAGGGCCCAGTCATTGGGGGTGCTGCCTTCTGGCCTTGGGCATGGCCGGTCGGCTTGGACGGACATAAGGTGGTTTAGTCCTCTGCCACTGATTCTGCACACGCTGCTTTGACTTTGGCGGCGTGGTATATGGAGGGGCCCTGGTGGCCGGTCTCTACAATGGCATAGAACCCTGGAGCCCATGAGAGGTGTGGGCCAAATATGAGGCCACCTCCCTGTTTGTCTCTGCCCTGTGGCTGACAAAATGGGGCGGGAACTGGCCGAAGAGGGAGTGCTGCTGTGCTGGGATGGACCGCATGAGACCAGATGCTACCCTATTGCCAAAAGCGTGTAACCTCTGGTCGGTGAAGAGGCCAGGCGGGACAGAGGAAGGAGAGCCCGTGTCCTGATTAACCGGACACTGTTCCCACAGCTCATTGGCCCTGTGGAGGAACGCGTCGAAGGTGTACGCCATGGAAACCTCGAGGAGGCAGCGGCCAATTTGTCCCACTCTGCTAACGTTTTAAAGGATAGCGTAGCTGTAGCTGAAGTGGGGAAGGTGATGTGTACCAGGACCACACCCCTCCCTTGGAGGAATCTTTAAGGAACTTTCCCAGGGAAAAGGCGCCCGGGGCAGAGAGGGACTCCCTGCCTGGAGGAGGGATGGAAGCAGCACCCCTGACAGTGCGGGTTGGCTGATTAAGCCATTCCTGCACCATTTCTGGCACTCTGAGTCGCCTTGTGGTTCTGGAGTTAAGAGTCACATGGCGTAAGGAGGGTCAAGGGTAACAAAGTAGCCTGAGGGACTGATTCGGCATACGTGACCCTATTGGGGAGGGTCAGTTCGAGCTCGGCAAAGTCCGAGTTTGGTTCAGGCTGGTCTCTAGGGAGGCGCAGGCTCAATCTGTCCCCCCTGGGATGTGGGCGAAGAGTGCTCATCTGCTTGTTCGTCCTCATCCGAAGACAGGGGCTCCCACTCTTGTTCGCAGACCATCCCCTGTTGGGTGCCATCCCAAGTGGATGTACCCACTGGGGCGTCCTGTGAGCTGTGGTCAGCCCAGCGGGATGAACTGGGACGATCCCGAGCCGGGACCATGTCCACCGCTGTTATGTCCTTGACACCTGAAGCGGGTGGGGAGCGTGTGGACCGTAGGTCCAACCATGCTTGGGATGGTGGGTGCCACCTCTTGAGAGGGCGTCCCAGGATGCAAGAGGGACCCACAGGTGCTGTGAGGGGACAAACACCCACTCATCTCACTGTAGGACCGAGGGCTGGGCAGGTGGGAACCGCAGGCTCCCCCGGCCGAGTAGGGCCCCTCAGCCGCCGTCGGTCCTGACAAGAAGGCCGTTGTGACCGTGGAGGTCACCTGTGGGTTGACAGAGACCACGGTGGCACAAGGCAGCCCATTTAGTTTTGGCGCGAAGCGGAGGGGAGAGGGATGAACAGCGAGCGAGCGCGAAACGTTGGAAAGGTGATAGCCTGGACAGACAGGCAGGCAGTATATGGGGCAGCGCTTTGCCGCACCACTAACTTCGCGCTGTTCTCTGCGGAGTGCATGTTACACGGGCAGTGTGTACAGCTGTGAACAGCTTCGCTGCTGCTGATAAACTGTCAGAAACAGGGTTATGTGCTTTAAAAAAATAATACTCTATGTCAGAATGCAACAAGAAGGGCGCTATGGGTGTGAATGGATGTGTAATTCTCTGACAAATTTAACGATACCAAACATGAGTAGGTTTAATTTCCTACAGGCAGTGTACAAGTGGTACAAAACTTAGCGAGCACACGAACATTCTGTTTGAACTGAGGAACACACACGAAACGTAGTTCAAATTCAACTCCGTGTTGTGTGTGTATATCACTTTAGTTTGAGATAAAACTTATATCATGATATACATGCATGTCTCCACAATACAACTGGAAGGAAAATATAGCCGATACTGATATCTAGAGGTGGCAGACCGCCCCGGAATTAGTGTCAGTATTTAACGGTCAGCTCCACTGAGAACTGCTGCCAGCCACGTAAGTTTCACACTTCTCTCAACATCACGGGAAGAGAGACAGACAGACAGATATGCAGGGACAGACATACTGAGAAACAGAGGAACATGTACGGAGAGAGAAAGGGGAGAGGCACAGAGAGAGAGGGAGAGAGAGAGACGCACAGAGAGAGAGAGAGAGAGACGCACACAGGGGGAGAGAGATTTTTGCCGACTAGATGTTTTGCGTGTCAGTATGTGTGCCTTTGCTTGCGACATGCATTTGGTCATTCTAAAAGATACACCTTGACGATACCATGCTTTTAGTAAACAATCACAATGTAACGTACTGACATGCATTTGTAAGTTCTAAATAATAAAATACATTCCTACCTGAACTTATAAATCCGTATGAATCCTTGTTTGTAGTTGGTAATCCACTCAGTTGAAGTGTAACACTGACTAAACTCAAACATTTTTTCTTTTCTTTTTTTTCTCTCCATACAATGTGTGTGTGTGTGGGAGGGAGGGATTCAGAGTGGAGAAAAGAAAAGGGCTGAAAATTTCTTTATTCTTTACTTTTTGATTTGTGCCGTGATTCTCCTGCTTGGGGTACGACTTGCTGAAGCATGGGGGAGACAATAGTCATGTGCTCTTGCATGATGACACGTAGTTTGTCATCTTGTGACTGCATCCCTAATACTTTCTTTTTGAGTGAATTGATGACTGCATGTGTTGCCTCCCCCTCTTGTTCCCCGTGTAGTGCCAGGCCAAAACTGTGAGAATGAATGAATGGAATGCAGTGATTTTCTAGGATGTGTTGCTTGGGAATGATGCGTGTTTGTGGGAATTGTTGGCGGAAGAAAGACATGTACTGTTTGATGTCACTATCCAGTGTGTCAACGTCACTGTCTGACAAGGGTCTTTGATGTGAGATGTTTATGTGAATGCGTGAGAACAGCATGTTTAGTGTTTTAAACTTCTGGGAAATGTTCCTAGCTCTGAGGTTTATGTCCGCGTCTTGAGTCAGTTCACCTGTTTTCTTGACTACACTGTCACTGATGTGTTCTATTGTTTCTGGCTTGAGATATTTGTGACAGTGGTTTCCAATGAATGATGCTCCGTGGTATGCCTGTCTGTGTATTTTATGCTGTTGAAGCACGGCATCTAAGTGTGTGAGAGGGCCAGCCAGGTGTGGAAGGTCAAGCTGTGTCTTGAGATATTCAATGTCTGCATCTTTTTCTTCTACCATATCTGCTAGCTCACGTTGCTGTTTTTGGAAATCACTGAGTGGTGTACTGTCTCCTTCAGGCTCGTTAAATACAATCCTAGTTTCTAGCAATCTCTTTTCTTCTTCACCACTTTGGATCTGTCTCAGCTTGTCTACAAACTCAGAAAAGGCTGAGTCGCTGCCTATCTGTTTTCCCTGGCTGGCTATTGACTCTCCTATCTTTTTGTCAAGAGAATGACACTCCCCCTCCAGCAGGTCATGGTGCTTTTTGACCACTCCCAGAAGAATGTGCAGGTATGGGGGAGCCACTTGTCTAAGTTCTATGTCAACAATAGGCTCCCTGACTACATTGTTGTGCAGGCTGGCGATTTTCTGCTTGGAGTGTTTGTATTTGTTGTAGTCTGTCTTGATGCCCTGTAATGTGCGCTGTGTGATGTTGCCTTCATTGCAGTGAGGTGGATTTTGCGTTTGCGATTTGGATGCTGTGCAGTATAAACATGGGTGTGTCCCCTGAGCACCTGACAGTCCATACAGTTTGAGGAGAAAGTCATAGTCCCCAAACAAGGTCACTTTGACTCTCTTGTTTCGCCATGTCATTGACTGCAGAGCAGCTAGCTGTTCTTTGTAGGGTTCTAAGATTCTTCTCAAATTGTCTGGACTGTCCTTGCAGTCTACAATGGCCAGGAGACACGTGTTGTGTTTTGAGTTGGGGTTGGTGAGATTTGCAATTTGAAGCATGAGTTTGAATGTCCCCCCTCCATGGTCCCCTCCAATTTTTACCCATATCTCATCCTGTGGTATTCTATCATCATGCCATGTCAACTTGTTTTCTCTGTCGTACTGGTCTAATAAGTTTTCTACCATCTTTGGAATGTCTTTGATTTTTCCTACTGTTGTTTCCTCCTCTGTTTGTCTCCCCTCTTTATCAACACAGATGAGTTTTGTCTTTTGTATTTCTACCTCCCCAAACATTGCTTCTTTCTGCACCTCCCTCTCCTTCCTTTCCCCTTCATGTTCCACACCAATACTGGCATAAAACCTCTTTTGTATCCTGTGTTGTGCCCAGCTTAACCCCATGGCAGCTCTCAGTGCAGACCCTTGTTTTTTGGTCACTTTCACTGGGCCACATCCAGCAGCTTGCAGTATCTGTTGTCTGTGACTCTGAGCTGATCTTTTGATTTCTGACCCCTGCTGTTTTACTATGGCTTCTCTACTGTTCCCTGAGATGTGCTTTCTAATTTTTTGCATAATTTGAGACCGTTTTTTCTTCAGAGGAGATGATGCTATGGCAGATGATTTGCGGGGTTGTGTGACTTTTTTCAACACTATTGGCTGACCTCCAGTTTTGCATCTAACTGTTGATTTGTCTCCTGACTTAAACATTTTCCTACGTGTGAGAGATTTATTGAGATCCTCATCTTCTGAGTCAACATACACCGTCTTGCGTTTCAATAGTGCGATGGGTGATATAGCTGCATCAGTGACAGGTGTTTTGGGTGTGATTGGAGATGTGTTTGTGCACAGCATTCTTGTTTTTTTGACTGGTGTTGATGTGGACTGACAAAATGACGTTGACACACGGTCATCAGTATCTAAGCAGAGGTCAGACCGATCAAAACTGTCATCCGTGCATTTTTTTTTACTGGTGCTGATCGTCTTTTTTTCGGACGACCAGACTGACTTTTTGAGTGATGAAAAGAGCATGTTTTGCACTGATCCAAAGATAGATCTGGATCGAAAGTTGTCCAGATTTCGGACATTCTGTCAATGTCAAGTGCAATATTTTCATTTGCAGTTTTGAACTGAGAATTTCCAAGAGTATGTTTCATTTTTATCAGTTTTTTGTAGCACTTGATACAAATGCATGTGGGATGTTTGCTCTCTTCATCATTCGAAACATCTAGGCTGAAAAAATGAAACAGTTCAGAAGAATACTTGGCACAAAGTCTTGCATTCAACCCCTTATCTTTAACTCTTCTGAGAACCCGCTCACCACACACACGACACATATTATCCAAACATCTCAAGTGTTCACTGAAGGTGTGTTGTCCAGTCAGCAAAGCTGCCGCTACCGCACCAGATTCCATTTTTGTCGGCACTCACACACACACACTTAGGTCAAACAACTGGATGTAACACAAAAACGCGGACAGTGTCTGGTAAATCACACGACACACTTAAAGTTCACATTCACTGGAATCATGCACACAAAAATGACAGCAAACAAAAGTTACTGTGCACGAATATGATGAAATGAAAATCACTTAAACAATACACCTTTCTCTGCTGGAAACATACGCACAAAGAGCGCGGCGCGCGCTCCCCTTCCCCCCTCCCATCCCAGTGGAATCTAGGTCAGCAGCAGTGCTCCTGACCACTCACTGAACTCTGGAACTAAATAGCTCTGCTGGAAGTGAAGTGGCACAGCCGTGAGACCCGATTTGTGGACAGAGTGGCAATATTGGTCGAGGAGCTCGACCTGACCGACAAGGAGTCGATCCCACTTGTCGGGGCTGTGTGTGTCACCCTGTGAGATGTGCTGGGTTGGGTCAAGTGGGGAGCGGACAAGGGGCTGGCCCTTGGTACTCCCGGCAACCCAGCGTGCACCATAGGTGCACCCCAGTACGGGTAGAATGGGGGTAACTACCTGTGGGCACCAGCCATACTGTGACCCAAACCCCAAGGGTCACTGGCGCGTTGACCTCCATGAAGGGAAAAAACCTGGCCAAGTTGGAGGGAGGTCAGGTCCGACTTGGGTGTCAGTCCCGCTCGCAGACGAGCGGGCTGACTGCCCGGAACCGCCTGACACGCGCGGGCCTCCCCCAGCAGGGGAGACCGGCCGGATAGCGGGAAGACCTGCAGAGCAGGTTGCCACGCGCCCGAATCCCCTCCCATGGGGAGACTGGGGTGGCTTGGCCCGGGGTGGGCAAAGTAGAGATCCCCCCCCGGAACCAACTTTTCTCCCCCACCAAAAGGAGGTGGGGGAGGGGGGTCGACAGAGAAGGGAGGAGGGGGAACAACAATGGGGCCCGTGAGGGCCGTCTCCAAGTGGGGACCCGGGTAATGGCCGGGCGCGGCCTCCCCTTGGGAGTTCGCGCCTAGCTGCGAGTCCCCACCGCCAAGAGAGGACTTGCCATTCCCCCCTCTCCCTGCCTCGCGCTGGGACACCTCGGGAGGCGACGCTCATACCTCTTTCCCCACAGTCCCCTTCATGACTGTTTTACTGGTACGAAAGTCGCCTCCGCGATCAGCGTCTAACGACGCATCGCCGCGGTCCGTATCGGGAGGAATCATGAGCTCCGGGCCTGGGAGAGTCTCTTGCCGAGTCTCAATCCCAGCAACATGATCCCTGCCTTCGTGGTATGGCACACGAGGCATGGAACCCGCGCTTAGGCACCCAGCGAAAATCCGACCCCCAACAGAGAAAGGAAAGACAGGATCGACTTAGAGGCAGAAAAAAACGAACGAATCGAGGGTGCCGAGTCGAATCGAGTACACAGAATGTAAGAATACAATAAACACAAGCCGCATGCAACAAAATAAGGCCAAAAGGATACGCTTAATAGCCGAAAAAAGCGTAAGACGAGACAGAGCGTAAACCTGACAAGATGGCGTGGAGAGCCTTGGCCAAAGGAATGATTCAGCGCTTATAGCTTTTAAGAGGCGTTTGATTGGCTGAGAGCGGGCGGGCCCGTCTTTTCACTGTTAGCCGCGCGAAATTTGGCCAAGCAGAGCAAACCAATAGGCCTAGTTTGCATCAGTTTGACATGGTACAGTATATGACACCAAAGGTTTATTGTGTTGAGATGTGTTCAGAAATCCAAAAATTCTAAAAAAAAAACTGCTTTCCAATAAGTTTGGCCAACTAGAAGGTAGGTTGTTATCGAAGACAACATGACCTCGTGTTTCTTGTTCACAAATAAAAGGAAAGAAACACAAATTCTGGACAGAACACTTACAGTGATACTAACTACACCATCGATGTGCTTACTGCATATAAATATTCTAAAGTGGACACTGAATTAACCAGAATGAACATAAAAGAAAAATCAAATCGATTGTTTCTTTCAGCCCTTTGTAGACTGGTTTGTGCGGATCTAGAGATCTACTATGTGTTGCGAAGTGCTTGAAGGAGATGGCAACATCTCCTTCACCGCTGAAATAATAGAAAAATCGAGATATAATAAAACACACAAAAAACATGATTTAAATTTCATTATTACATCCACTATAATTACATCTATTTATCACATGAAGAAGAAAATGTCAACATTGTTTTAAGTTTTAAATTTAGTCATTTGATGTCAGATGTGCCGCAGCCTTGGGGAGTAGTCTGCTCGCATCAGAACTGAACATGCGTGGTTCGATCCCGCTCACATGCCTTTTTTTTTTTTTCTCCCAAGCTTATCTATCATATTTAACACAGAGCACTTTTCAATTATTTTTTTAATCTCTTTTTTCTCTCCTCATGATTCCTTTACTGGATAAAGCGCGAAGCACAAGCGAGTCTTGAAGGCTTTGCCTCTTGTTTACTGACATTTCTTTGTGGTTAGAGTTGCGGAGTTTCTTCCCCTGGCACATCATTATCACAGTCTAGTAGCACAAAGTAGTGTGGTAGGCACAGGGTTAACATGAAAAATTCAGGAGGTCGATGACAAAGCATGCCATCCAGATCAAACGTTAGGGAAGTATGAGGCCTACTCACTCCTGACTCTTGGGCCCAGCAAACTGGTCGGAGATGTGAATGTATTCCACAATCCCCTCAAACTTGGTCAGCACCTGACACAGCTGAAACCACACACAACATTTAATTTTTTTTTTTTTAAACAATGCAACCATCTGAAACTGGGAAAATCCCAGAAACAAATAAGCCAACAGGTATCATAAAGAAAGACACAGGGAGGGAGAAACAGTGAGAGAAACAGACACAAAAGGAGGGAGAAACAGTGAGAGAAACAGAGACAAAAGGAGGGAGAAACAGTGAGAGAAACAGAGACAAAAGGAGGGAGAAACAGTGAGAGAAACAGACACAGGGAGGGAGAAACAGCAAGAGAAACAGACACAAAAGGAGGGAGAAACAACAAGAGAAACAGACACAAAAGGAGGGAGAAACAGTGAGAGAAACAGAGACAAAAGGAGGGAGAAACAGTGAGAGAAACAGAGACAAAAGGAGGGAGAAACAGTGAGAGAAACAGACACAAAAGGAGGGAGAAACAGTGAGAGAAACAGACACAAAAGGAGGGAGAAACAGTGAGAGAAACAGAGACAAAAGGAGGGAGAAACAGTGAGAGAAACAGAGACAAAAGGAGGGAAAAACACAGCGAGAGAAACAGACACAGGGAGGGAGAAACAGTGACAGAAACAGACACAAAAGAAGGGAGAAACAGTGAGAGAAACAGAGACAAAAGGAGGGAGAAACACAGCGAGAGAAACAGAGACTAAAGGAGGGAGAAACAGGAGAGAAACACACACAAAAGGAGGGAGAAACAGCATGAGAAACACACACAAAAGGAGGGAGAAACAGCGAGAGAAACAGACACAGGGAGGGAGAAACAGCAAGAGAAACAGAGACAAAAGGAGGGAGAAACAGTGAGAGAAACAGAGACAAAAGGAGGGAGAAACAGTGAGAGAAACAGACACAAAAGGAGGGAGAAACAGTGAGAGAAACAGAGACAAAAGGAGGGAGAAACAGGAGAGAAACAGAGACAAAAGGAGGGAGAAACACAGCGAGAGAAACAGACACAAAAGGAGGGAGAAACAGCGAGAGAAACAGACACAAAAGGAGGGAGAAACAGCGAGAGAAACAGACACAAAAGGAGGGAGAAACAGCGAGAGAAACAGACACTGGGAGGGAGAAACAGCGAGAGAAACAGACACAGGGAGGGAGAAACAGCGAGAGAAACAGACACAGGGAGGGAGAAACAGCGAGAGAAACAGACACAAAAGAAGGGAGAAACAACAAGAGAAACAGACACAAAAGGAGGGAGAAACAGCGAGAGAAACAGACACAAAGAGAAATTTTGAAAGTGAGAAGGGGAAAGAGAAAGATTCACAAAAAAAATATCAGAATATGAGGAATTTGTACAAAAATGATCAGCAAAAACAGTCTGAACAGAAGAAATTGCACACTGGATTATCCTTCAACAACAGATCTTTGTTGTTACAAATCTGCACGCAGACTAACAGACTGCAGCAGCCTTTCCTCGCTCCTTTAACAAACAAAAAACCCCACCAGGCTGACAGAAAACAATCCACCTTACCATGCAGAGCAAACACACAGTTAACACCATACACTCACTGAAGTCATAATGCCACCATGCTGCCTTCAAACTGGGTCATAACATAAGGGTACCATTAAAAGTACTTTTTGTTTTCCTTTTCATGTTTTCTTTTTTCTCAACCCTTTCAGTGCCAAGCCTTTTTTTTTTTTTTATATATTTAGTAAAAACTATTTGCCAAGGGATTTTAGGTTATGGAGGGTAATAACTTTAAAAAAAAAAAATCTAGCAAGTACACTACTGAAAGTAGACATAACCGATAATTTTCGGAGAGGAAAATAAGCACACTATCCAATTAAGACAATATCACAAGAATTGAATGTTTTTGTAATAGAAAAATTCCTACCATAACGCAGATAGAGACAGCTGTCCTGAAGCGTATTTTTTTTTGCACACCAGAAAGGGACAGAAATTTCCACCCTTGGGCACTCAAGAGGTTATTGATAGGTCTGTGAACAACTTTTGGAGAAGGCAACTGTTTAAAAGTAACACCACAGTCATTCCTACATGGACTGATTCCCTTTGGCCTACTTTGAAACAATGTTGTCGTTTTTTGTTGTTGTTTTTATTATAATCATTATTATTATTATTATTATCATCATCATCATATCTTAATTCTATGCATTTTGCAATAACACTTCTGTTTTCAACATTACTAGAAGAAACCAGCAAAAGCAACGATTCTTTCTTAAGATTCTTTACTTAAAAAGAAGCTATTGATTTCACACAAGCAAAACAGTTCAAAGGAAGAAGTAAACATTATTCATGCACAGTCTGACTGGGAGGGAGGTGGCTGATTAATCAAGTGGCCTGGAACGTATTTCCAATGCTGGTTTTGGACACCTCACAGGCATTGTTCTCTTCACAGGACAGGTGGATGTGCACACTGTTGTTACTAATTTAGTAAACTGTGGCCTCTCCTTCACTATTAGTTTTTGTCGTATCTTGCTTGACATAATGCTGACCTTTTTGTCCAGCATGGCTGATGAAGCTTCTCCACTCTCCGACAGCAGCTGGTAAGAGCCAGGGAGTTCATACTTTTCCACGCTCTTCTTCTCTGTGAACTGGCTCTGTTCGCATTACCATCCACAGAGATGAGGACATGATTCTTCACACATATGCACAAGCAAATACACACACAAAGACATCTATAAGTCTCCAGAAACTAAAACAATGAAAAGTGAAAACTGGCATAACCTGAGCCAATTCTGAATTTCACTTTATATGATCTTATGTAGTAGGCTTCAAATGACAGAACTGAATAGTACATATATAAATTTGGTGTTGTATTTGCACCATACATAGGTATGCTAAATCTCACCAAACAAATGCAATACCACAGCAGTTCAACACTGGATTTAGTGGTGTAAGCCTTTAATCAAGTCTTATTATAAATCACTAAAAATGAACAATTACAGCATAAAGGTGAAAGCATTTTATTACGGTTTTTGATTAAAAAGAGAAAACAAAACACATACAAGAATTCTGTTCATAAAAAGCAGTAACATACTATTTAAAGACAGAAAACAACAGAGGGAACAAGCACCATACCAAATCATACATATCCTTGTGCAAACGAGCAGCTGCCTTCTTCTGAGCCACACAGAACACAAACTTGTCCATCTTCTTCTCTTCCATGGTCACATGCATGATCTGAAAATGACAGTGTTGCAGCAGTAAGTTAACTAAATGTGTCTGAATACAAGAGACATGTGGACAACCTTGATCAGTCTGGTTTACACACCGAGTGCTAAAAAGGAACCAACTATTCACCAGTTGTTTTCCAAAGCCACATGCTTAAATTTCATAGGACATTATTGTAGAAAAGAAAGGTGGGCATTAGGAAACTGATATCATAATATGAATCTTTTCTGTTTTACTTCCCGGCACCACAAATGGATATATAAACATTCTTGCAGCCCACATTCTGTCATTCCCATCATGTCAACAATAGTAGTAGGAAGATCCCCTCCCCCTAATTTCCTGGAGGATGGTTGACCCCACTGACCTTAACATCTGCAGATGTTAATGTCAAACCCAGATATAAAAGGTGGCTATGCATGCGCACACAAACATCCACCCACTAAACAGACACTCTCACACACACAAGACACACAAAAGTCCACAAGCTGAGTGCACCCTGTCCACATACGATCTGGTCAGAAGCCGGCTTGAAGAGACGCAGAAGAACGTTGACAAGGTCTTGACGCTTCAACAGCTTGAGCTCCACCAGCATACCCTCCACACAGGTTCGACCACTGCACCACAGGGCGTAGACGTTTTCCGATTCCTTCATCAGTACACCCTGCGTGGGCTCTTTCCCTGTGCCATCATCCCCTGGTGGTTGACAAAGACAGTAAACAACATCAATGATAAACAGTACTCTTGTGCTGTAGTGCAGTGTTTTAAACTGCACTTTTGCAACAAAAGTTTTCATTGCGTGAAATTCGGGCTCCTCTGTTCGCTGGTAATTTCAAAAACAAACTTCAAGCGTTCATACACTCATGCAATTAAAAAAAAACCCCAAAACAAAACAAAAAAAACAAAAAATCACAAACAAAAAGCGTAATATACTAACCGAAGATAAACAAGTTTAAAAAAAAAAAAAAAAATTATTTATTACATTACAGTATAGCTGAAGTCTCTGTGTAACATGAGAACTAGCTGGCCGAATCTGGGTAATTTCTGCACTGAACAAGCTTTTCATGACTGCACCCTATGACACACTGCACTGTGTCTACAGACGTCTATCAACAGTGAAAATTATGTTGAACAAGATTATAATAATATCATTAATAATAATAATGATAATACTGGGTTAAGTTCTGCATTTCATGGAATGATTTAACCTAAAATCAACTGACACTCAACAGGATGCGAAAGCATGAAACAGGCAAAATGATGAAAGGTTCAACGAAAGACTGGTCATACATGAAATTACATTTTCCCCACTTACCTCCCTTTGTAATGTAACTAAATTAAGCTCTCCTAACATGCAGTCATCAAAACATATGTTAAAACAAAGCACACATATATCTAAACACACTAAATGAATAAATAAATGAATAAGCAAATAATACATAACAATACATCAATAACTAAAAAAAATAACAAGCAAAACTATACAAGTATTACTGAGATGGAGAACAGAAATGTATACAAAATGAGTGACAAACTTCTTGAAAAGCAACAAAAAGAGTTGTCCAATCTTTTATTATTTACTTTCTTGACCCAGCTAAAAAAAAAAATTACCCCGATTTATTATATGCATTGTTCTGTTAAACTGTTTCACTCACACACCTAACAGAAATAAGCAGTGAAATGTAAATGATTCTTTCATTTTACTTTTGACAAATTACTCACTAACAACCATAAAACAGTTCATACATGCACATAATATGCAGTCGCAAACACAAACACACACAAAGTACAAATAAGCAGCTACATGCAAGTGATTCTTTTTTTCTTTCTTTTTTTCTCCATTTAAATTACTTACCAACAATGGCAAAGTTGTTCTCCAGCAAATCTTTATGGGCTGACAGCCAGGCTGTTGCAAGCCGACTATTTTTGGTTTTCCCAGCAAGGAAGTTAAGAAAGTAGACCCCTAGGCCAGCCAGCATCAGCATCTCCAGGTAAAAACTGTCCCAGTTGGTGCGAAGATGCAGTGGAACCTGCATAAAGAAAGCACAATGCCAGCCTTAATCTGCCTGCCTGCCTGCCTCTCCCGTAGTCTGGGTTCAGACTGTTGGGGCACCGCTGCTGACCTGACCACCACCCCTCTCCACTCTTCACGGTTTTCTGACTTCCCATCTCTTCTTCTGCCGTCCTCTCCTTCTGCCTCCTGGTACGGTGCCTTGCAGGAACGTTTTGGCAAGACCAGATGATCGGGAGATGTGTCCATACCACCTAAGTTTGCGTTTCTTCACTTTCACCACATTCGCCAGCCACAGACACAAAATAACACAATATAACACTAAATAGCAATTTAACCTTTTATTTCCTTTAATACAACACGTGCAGAGCCCACTTAATCACCCACTCAACACTCAGCCTTCTAGTTCGCATATGGACAGAAGGTCTTCGTAGGGTCCAATACTTTGCTTGATTCTGTTCTTCACTTCCGTGTTAGTGATGTGGTCTCTGTAGGAGATGCCAAGTAGTCTACGAAAGCATCTCATCTCGACAGCTTGGATTCTTCTCTCGATGTCTGCAGTCAGGGTCCAAGTCTCGCAGGCGTAGAGCAATATTGATATAACCAGGAAACGCATCAGTCTGATTTTTGAGCTGAGAGCGATGTTTTTGTTGTTCCAAATGGTGTTCAGCTTGTTAGGAATCTCCAGATTCCTAAATGGACTATTTCAATATTGCTTACTTTATGAGTAGTTAATCAGTTATGACACAGCATAAATCAGAAGAATCGCTATTTCAACACTGCTCTTACAGCATAATGACTATTTTAACACTGCATAACTGAGTATTATCACTATTTCAATACCACATGGATTAGCAAATGAACCAAAATTCTCACAGTTTCTGACATTAAATATTAGAATAAACTAATACACACTTTATTTCCTCCAAACACATCCCATGGTCAGCAAATGCTTCAACTGGTTCTAGTTCACATTTTTAATCCATTTCTTACATTCAAGTATGTATAAAGCCTGTGGGGAAAACAAAGTCAAGATCAGCTGAACACTTTCTGGTATAGGATTTTTTAATTTTATGGGATGTATAGCTGGCACAAATGCACACATTACACATTTTCTCCCTCAATGCTTTTTTATCAATTCAAATTCAACACCTCAACTATCTGAAGATTGAAAGTGATGTATCAGTAATCAACGTGGACAGATGAGTGTGCTTTATCTCCAGATCAGCAATCATGACTCAACCTCTCTTCATGACAAATCTTGATGCAGATGTCTCTGATTACTGACAAAATATCTATGTCATAGTCTGCTTCAAATGAACCGGTAAGCCACCATACACAGACTCAAATGCCCAAGTTCTAAAATTTAAGCATGGGAAAGGGCAGCAAGTGCATGCTACATAAACTGTTTTAAAATCAAGAGCAACACATACCTTGGCCATCTGAAGATCTGGCAGTTTCTCACCCCCCTTGGTCTTGGATGCTGATCCTTTATCTTTGTCGAAGTTCTCAAACTCCTCCTCGTCTTCAAAGTACTCAAATTCATCTTCCTCAGACTGTCAAACACAGTGCAAAACAAGGAAATAAAACACAAGTAAACAAACAAATATAATACACTGTCAAGGACTCGCATAAAAAAACTGCCACTCTCAAACAATACACAATTTCAACAACAAAAAATCACACCATAGCTTTATAATCAAAAGCAGAAATGCATATTCAAATTTAAGACTATTTCCCACTTACTGCAAAATAACAATCCCTGCCACCTATATCACAAACACTGCATTTCTTCGAAACCAAAACAAACATAAGAAATACAAATAAAAATGAATGATTCCTAAAGATAAATCCTTGCTGCCAAAATGGCCATAATCTCGACACAACAGTTATTTTATATAATATTTGTAAAAAAATTAATTTTGAGCATTACCTCAGTATCATGACTGCAGACTGGGAATACCAACAGTGCCAAAACTTATCTAAGAGCAGTCAAACAATTATTTTCTTTCTCTTCTCATTTTATCTAGAATCAAGACATGCTGTATCATGTTTTAAATTGTAACAATTAAAACTCAATTTCTGAAAACTAATCCTTATAAGGAATCAGACTTTGGGTCCATCTTCCTTCTTAAAACTAATAATGTAACAACCAACAGACATCCACACAGATTAATATTTTACTTACCTCCACCTGGACTTCCTCTTCATCCTCGTCTTCAAACTCTGCATCCTCCGATTCCTTTTCTCCTTCCGTAGCAGCCTGACCCGTTTCTGTTTCCC
>NC_134894.1:55657629-55675129 GCF_041734735.1 Babylonia areolata | reverse complement strand
AAGATCAAAATACGCACGTTAAAGATCCTGCAATCCATGTCAGCGTTCGGTGGGTTATGGAGACAAGAAATACCCTAGCATGCACACCCCCGGAAAACGGAGTATGGCTGTCTACATGGCGGGGTAAAAATGGTCATACACGTAAAAGCCTGCTCGTGTGCATACGAGTGAACGTGGGAGTTGCCGCCCACGAACGAATAATAGTAAGAAGAAGGTGTTTGCTCTTTTAAAATCAAGCTGTTCGGCGTTTGGGTGTTGATGTTCTCTCAGTGTCACTAAAAGGCTGTTTCACTGGAGCATGTTCTTATTCTTGATGTCCCGTGCCGTAAATTGAAGGGGCCGATTATTACTTCGAGATCATCATCATCATCATCATCATCACACACACACACACACACACACACACACACACACACACACGCACACACGCACACACACACACACACACACACACACACACACACACACACACACACACACACACACACACACACACACACACACACACACACACACACCATCTCCAAAATTGCCCTGCACCCGGCCCCCTCCCTCACACACTCATTCCTAGGCTACACACACAACTGCATTCACCCCCTCCAACACACACACACACACACACACACAACTGTACTCAGCCCCTCCAACACACACACACACACACACACACACACACACACACGTGAAATTAGCTGATGCGGTGCTTACCAGTACATTTGATTCTCAATCATTCATGCATCTGTGCATTACCTCTCCCCATACGAACGGCGAAAGAGACGACGTCAAAAGCGTTTCACCCCAATAACCACCATCAAAATATTACCAGCGGAAGGCTCTTACACTTTAAAAATTAAAAATATTGCTTAGAGCCCAGCCGACCATGAAGGCCATATCAGGACTACACACTGAAGAGGTGAATGTTGACAAAGAATACCACAATTTTGACGACGGAAGCTAAAGGTTGGGTCATTGGGACACCTACTGGACATCCGATGGATCTGTGTAGAGGAGAAGAGAGGACTGGCCGTACTGAGTGAGTTAATGTGGTAATCTCGCATCTGCTTTTCTCTAACGTGATTGAGAACACAGAATATATTCCACAATGATTTTTTATTGATACGTTTCAATACACCAAATAAAATTTTCATACTGACAAGATTCCGTGACAATGACAATGACAGTATAAACCCTAATCTTGGGATGATCTAAACTTTGATCTGGTCAAGTAATCACACAGTCTCTTACACCACACCACACCACACCACACCTTACCACTCCACACCACATCTCACCACACCACACCACTCTACACCTCACCACACCACACCTTACCACTCCACACCACATCTCACCACACCACACCACACCACACCACTCTACACCACACCACACCACACCTCACCACACCACACCTCACCACATCACTCCACACCACACCACACCACACCACACCACACCTCACCACACCACACCACACCACACCACACCACACCACACCACTCCACACCACACCTTACCACACCACACCACACCACACCACACCACACCATACCAGTCTTTCTGCCCCAAGTGTCTCGACTTTTCCGACTGTAACTGGCTCTAATAAGAAGAATGGAATTCACATATGACGGGCGCAATAGCCGAGTGGTTAAAGCGTTGGACTTTCAATCTGAGGGTCCCGGGTTCGAATCTCGGTAACGGCGCCTGGTGGGTAAAGGGTGAAGAATTTTACGATCTCCCAGGTCAACATATGTGCAGACCTGCTAGTGCCTGAACCCCCTTCGTGTGTATATGCAAGCAGAAGATCAAATACGCACGTTAAAGATCCTGTAATCCATGTCAGCGTTCGGTGGGTTATGGAAACAAGAACATACCCAGCATGCACGCCCGGCCCCCGAAAGCGGACTATGGCTGCCTACATGGCAGGGTAAAAACGGTCATACACGTAAAAGCCTACTCGTGTGCATACGAGTGAACGTGGGAGTTGCAGCCCACGAACGCAGAAGCAGAAGAAGAATTCACATGGAAATGTGTTAATCGCCAGCTGTAGTTCGAGTAAAGCTCTGCAGAGGATTGGAGTGGCAGCCACATCCCTATGTGATTGCGGCCAGGCTGACCAGACCCCATCCCATATTCTCCAAGACTGCCCCCTGTATGAGAAGATGCGGCAACAGTCCTGGCCTGGGGGTGCTGACCTCAACACCAAGCTCTGGGGGACGGCAGCCGATCTTCACCGGACGTCCGAGTTTGTGGCATCCCTCGGACTTCGACCCTGACTGCGTAGCTGTCGAACGCAAAGAAGAAGAAGAAGAAGGGTTGTTTTTTTTCAGGCTAAGGCACTCATCTGCCACTGAGTATAGTGTCCATGAGGGTTTGGTTACGATTCCCGCTCTCACCCTTTATCCCATTAATTTTTTGACCGCTGGGAAACCAAACTGAGAGTCCAGTCATTCGGACGCAACGATAAACCGAGGTGCCGTGTGCAGCAGGCACTTAATTGGCTAACTGAAACATAAGTGTCGTCCTCTGGTAAAAATTCTGTAGAAGGACTCCATTCTGATAAGTCACAAAAAAAAAAAAAAAAAAAAAAAAAAAAAAAAAAAAATATATATATATATATATATATATATGCATGCACTCAAAGCCTGACAAGCGTGTAAGGTCATGCTGACTTCGGGCATCTGCTTAGCAGATGTGGCATAGCATACATGGATTTATCCGAACGCAGTGACGCCCCCTCAAGAAACTTAAGACAATATTCGCTCCAATAATTGTAGCGGCATCAGTTCTTCCTGCTTGATAGGATAATTTCAGGACTTTTATTCATCTTCATAACACACTACTCTTCTTTGTTAGCTTAAACCTTTCACTGCCGAATTCGCATTTATGCAGCAGCTAGGTAGAGGACCCATGTCACTGAAGGGTGACCAGATCATGGGGCTGTTATCCATGAATCTACTGCTCTTTATGTTCGGTGGTAGGATAAGCCGTATTTTCTGCACATCGCAGGGGGAATTCCCAGCTGCTCTTAAACACCATAATTATTTTCTGTGTTTATAGCACAAGGGAATTTTGCACTCTAAATAGACCGGCACACACACACACACACACACACACACACACACACACACACACACAAGCTGATGCAAACTGTATAATCCAGTTGCAACTAGCAGCTTCAGTATCGATACGACAACGATATGAATGAAATAGAAAATAGAAAAAAATAAATCACTATTAGTAAGTCTGCAGCCAATAATGATAATGATTATAATGACTGTGATGATGATGGTAAAATTAGGACAAAAGAATAACAACAAAAGGACAAGACCAAAAATGATGATGATGATATTAATAATAGTAATAATCGTAGTAGTAATGATAATAGAAACAATAACAACAACAACAACAATAGTAGTAGCAGTAGCAGCAGCAGTAGTAGTAGTAGTAGTAGTAGTAGTAGTAGCAGTAGTAGTAGTAGTAGTAGTAATCATCATCATCATCAGCAGCAGCAGCAGCAGCTACAGCAGCAGCAGAATAATCATAATCATAATAAACATCATGATAATAACGATGATAATGACGACGACGACGATGACAACTACAATAACAAGAACCACAGTAACAACAACAACAACAACAACAACAACAACAACAAAAAGATTCATCCCAGTAATCTGTGCTCTGCCTTTTCAGTCGCACATCTGCCGATTTCGCCGAGTGGAGCCGAATGACCTAATAAGCGCTGCTGAGTAATCAGCGACACCGACACAAGGCTGGTTCCGCTAAGATAAAAACGACACAGGCCACAACCCAGCTCCGGTGCGCATGCGCGGCGCCGTCGAGGGTCACGTGACACGGGCAGAGCACTAGGGGTAGTAGTTGAAATATAATTTAGATATACACACATATATATATATATGTACATATATACATATGTGTGTAGTTCGTGTTGGCAGCCTTCTGATTGTGTGTGACACCTCTGCGCTGTGCGAGTGTGTCGCTGCGTGCTATACAGTTACTTTGAATTGTGCCTTCAAAGTGTTTCCCCATAATTATAGTGAGTGAGTGAGAGCCATGGCTGAGTATCGTCATCTTGCTACTGTCCTTGTGCTTTGCCTCTCTGGAATCCTGGGCGCTTCCTTGGCTGAAGGTCAGTGATGTTTCTCTTTCGTTTTTGTTCGTTTGTTTTTTGAATGAAAAAGAAAGAAAGAAAAAAAGAAAAAAAAAAAAAAAAAAAAAAAGGGAAGAAAAAGAAATAATGATGATGATGGTGGTGGTGGTGGTGGTGCTGATAATGGCCATTATTATTATTACCATTGATCTGTTGAAATTAGCAGCCTGTGATTATAAAACTGGAGAGAGAGAGAGAGAGAGAGAGAGAGAGAGAGAGAGAGAGAGAGAGAGAGTTCTTTGTCTCGAGGTCAGTTATTAATATTCTCCTGTTTGTTTTAGAAGGGGAAAAAAAAAGGGTAGGGGAAAGAAATCATGACGACGATGACGATGATGATTATGATGATGACGAAGATGCCACTACATGTGCTCCTAATGCTGGTGCTACTTGTACTAACAGATCTGCTATTACTATTGATGTATTGAAAAAATTTTAATCTGTAAACACAAAACTGAAAACAATATGTCAACTCATTTAGAGCCTAAAATCTCCAAAGCTGATGATGAGACTGTAAAAAAAAAAATAAAAAAAAAAAAGTTAACAGCTACCGCCACCACCACCACCACTACTACTACTGCTGCTGCTGGTAATAACGTATGTAAAACTACTATTGGTGTGTTGGAAAATTTGAATATAAAAGATAAAACTAAGTATGGTATTTTCACTTCATCTAAAACCACCAAAGCGGATGTAAATAGATTAAGTAACCAACCACTGCCACTACTGACGGGCGCAATAGCCGAGTGGTTAAAGCGTTGGACTGTCAATCTGAGGGTCCCGGGTTCGAATCACGGTGACGGCGCCTGGTGGGTAAAGGGTGGAGATTTTTACGATCTCCCAGGTCAACATATTATGTGCAGACCTGCTAGTGCCTGAACCCACTTCGTGTGTATATGCAAGCAGAAGATCAAATACGCACGTTAAAGATCCTGTAATCCATGTCAACGTTCGGTGGGTTATGGAAACAAGAACATACCCAGCATGCACACCCCCGAAAACGGAGTATGGCTGCCTACATGGCGGGGTAAAAACCGTCATACACGTAAAAGCCCACCCGTGTGCATACGAGTGAACGTGGGAGTTGCAGCCCACGAACGAAGAAGAAGAAGAAGACTGCCGCTACTGCTACAGCGTATGCTAATGAAAATAAATGTACAATGAATACATGGATGATACTGGAAAATCTCTGGAACCTGTAACTGACCAAGATAAAAGAAGAAGAAAAAGGAAGAAGAAGAAGAAGTAAAAGAGGGGGAAGAAGTAGAAGAAAATAATAGTGAGAGAGAGAGAGAGAGATGACGAACGGTAAATACTTTGGATAAGATAAGATAAGATAAGAGAGAGAGAGAGACAGAGAGAGACAGAGAGAGAGAGAAATGACGAACGATAAATACTTTGGATAAGAAGAGAGAGAGAGAGAGAGAGAGAGAGAGAGAGAGAGAGAGAGAGAGAATGATAACGATGACGATGACGAACTATAAATACTTTGGATAAAATAAGAAGAGAGAGAGAGAGAGAGAGATAACGATGACGATGACGAACTATAAATACTTTGGATAAAATAAGAAGAGAGAGAGAGAGAGAGAGAGAGAGAGAGAGAGAGAGAGAGAGAGAGAGAGAAGAATGGAGAAAAAAAACTCAGTTCCCAGTCTGTCCCTGATAATCTACTCCAGTGACCGTCAACTGTATCAATAGTTACAACAACGACATCACCAATAACACACCAAGAACACGGAAGAGATGATGGAATGTAACTGATGCAGATGAGAAATTTGTAAAGAACCCTCTGGTAGTGCCAGTGAAATGGACTTGTTTGGGTTTGAATTTATTAAAAAATAAAAAAAATCCTTTCATGAATGATGCTAGTTTTTGAAAACTGTTGAACGTATTTTTTATTAAAAAAAAATGCTTTAACATAAATTGTTTTTGTCCATATTTCGCTCTGCCCATGAATTTGTGTTTGTGAAATCATAAGTATACACTATGATTATGATTTCATTTCATCATATTGACTAAGACACCATATGAATCACCCAACCCCAACGTTTCGCTGAACATCATGCTCGAAGCGGCAGGGTGGGCGTATACACGGTAATAATTTTTTTTGTTTCAAGTTTTTGTCATGACAAGGAAGTGATTATGTCTGTATATATGTATGTTGTTAAGTAAGTAAGTATCTATCTATCTATGTTGTTAAGAAAGTGTATATATGTATATATATATATATATATATATATAATTATTATAATGTCTCTCTCTCTCTCTCTCTCTCTCTCTCTCTCTCTCTCTGTGTGGAGGGGGGGGGGGTTGTGCATGACGTGTGTGTGAACGCATATATAAAATTATGTGGTGATACATACGTCCATGCGTGGGCAAGAATGAAAGCGAATCTACGTAAAATCCCTCCCCCCCCCAAAAAAAAAAAAAAAAAGTCGGTTTCCCGAATGACGATGTTTCGTTTGTTTCAGTCTCAGTATGTGGGTGCATGAGTGTGTGACTCAGCCTCTCACTCTGTCTCCTGTCTCTCTTTCTGGCTGGCTGTTCGTCTGCCTGCCTGCCTGTATGTCTGTCTGTTTCTCGCCCCCCCCCCCCCCCCCCCGTTCTCCGACGCCCCCTAACCTCCCGCCACCCCCCCTCTCTCTCTTTCTCCAGTGATAATAGATTATTTCTCATGCAAACTGTTTAAAACCTCAAAACTATTGCGATTGATTTTAATGAATATATTTCAAACAGGCACTGAAAAAATCGAGATGTGGTGTTTCGAATGTTCATTACGCACTTAAAAAAATATAGAGAGAACTGATGAATTTCAGAATATCTTATGTAACTCTCTCTGTCTTTCTCTCTCTCTCTCGGTGTGTGTGTGTGTGTGTGTGTGTGTGTGTGTGTGTGTGTGTGTGTGTGTGTGTGTGTGTGTGTGTGTGTGTGTGTGTGTGTGTGTGTGTGTGTGTGTGTGTATGTGTGTGTGTGTTTCTCATCTGCTTCTCTATATATTTCTCTGTCTCTCTGTTTGTCTTTGTCTCTCTATGTCTTTGTGTGTGTGTGTGTGTGTGTGTGTCTGTGTCTGTGTCTCTGTGTCTCTCTCTCTCTCTAATTAAAAAGAAAGAAAGAAAGATAGAAAGAAAGAAAGAAAGAAAGAATAATTCTGTCGATTTCAATTGTCATCCGGAACTGAAAGTTTCCCAGTCATATGATTGCTTTGGGGGTGAAATAAGGAAACAGCTAATTCATAAGCTGCTGCACATGTTTATTTGGCTTGGTGTATTGTGTTGATCACTGGATGTTTGGCTCACGTACGCTGTTTCGGGGACAACAATTGACCCATTCAGTAAAGCATAAAGTTCTGTCTCTTCTCTGCCTGTCTTCCCGTTTCTGTCTCTGTCTCTGTCTCTGTCTCTCGCTCTCTTTCTCTTTATCTATGTCTCTGTCTCTGTCTCTTTTTATGTCTCTCGGTGTGTGTGTGTGTGTGTGTGTGTGTGTGTGTGTGTGTGTGTCGTGTGTGTGTGTGTGTGTGTGTGTGTGTGTGTGTGTGTCGTGTGTGTGTGTGTGTGTGTGTGTGTGTGTGTGTGTGTGTGTGTGTGTGTGTGTGTGTGTGAACAAGAAGACGAGGAAGCAGAAGACAGAGAAAGTGGAGAAGAAGAAGAAGAAGAAGAAGACAGAGAGAGAGACACACGGACACGGACACGGACATTGTTTTATTGCCATTGACAATACTGACCTTTGGCAAGGTGGATAATGTATGAACAAAAGAATAATGACGGTTTACAGAGAAATTGACACATTGCTTAGAGTGAAAAAGAAAATCAACGACAAACAACAACAAAAAAACAAAATAATAAAATAAAACATATTGTTAAGATTAAAAAGGAAAATTTAAAAAAAAGCTCGACCATCCAACGTTCTATAAAGTCATTTAGAATTATAAACTATGGAACTGGCATCAGGGTAACGGTGATTTTTTTTTTTTTTTTGTTTTTTTGTCGATAACTATAAAGGCTCCTGAAGGAAATTTCTTTTTCCGACAATCCCAAGCTAGGGCGATAAATTTCGCTAGGGATCTTATTCTTACTTCATGATCTCTCAAAAGCGTACTGGTAAGGTTCATGCTCTCTAAGTTTTCACCGTTGAAAATGAAACATTTCTTTCGAATTTCTTCATAATAATTACACATAAAAAGGAAATGAGTTTCATCTTCAGTAACTGAAGCACCACACATAGGACAAGGGGACCGTGCGGACGTGTCAGCAGAGAACCATTTTTGACTCACTTGTGTTCGGTTGTCTGTGTGTGTGTGTGTGTGTGTGTGTGTGTGTCTGTGTCTGTGTCTGTGTGTCCGTGGTAAACTTTAACATTGACATTTTCTCTGCAACTACTTTGTCAGTTGACACCAAATTTGGCATAAAAATAGGAAAAAATTATGTTCTTTCCAGTCATCTTGTTTAAAACAATATTGCACCTCTGGGATGGGCACAAAAAAATAAATAATGAAGCCTAATTATATGCAAACTGCATTTACTGTTATATTTATATTTTTTTGTATTCTCTAAACTTGGCACTTTGATCTGATATTCTGACCCAACAGCTAGAGCAGTCATTATTATCATTTTTTGTTCAATCAGGAACTTCTTTTGCTAAGCATGGAAGTTTTATTTATTTTGCAAACGTTTTGGTGCAGATAGTAAAAAAGGGAAATTACTCTGTAATGCTAGGGGACTTAATTTGCTTTAAACTGATCTTTCTCATCTTAAACATTACATTTTGAAAATTATACTCAATACATAAAAAGCTTGGATTTTCTTTTTAAGTGTATCACAAGTGAGTCTCGAAGGCCTTGCCTCTCTTGTTTTTATTAGCATTTAGGCCTAAAGTTCTAAAGTCTGAATCGAGCCAGGCTTGTTCTGTGCCATTTATTACTTAATTACTTTAATGCGTTTTTTCTGTCTGAAAAGTGTTCTTAAAAGAGAGGAACCAATTGTATTTTTTTCTGACTTTTCGATGTGGGCATGCCAATCCTGTTTGTACGAATTGATTAATCTGTCTTTAAATTCTGCGAGAAATATTCGATCATTGCCAACACCCTGGAGAGAGAGAGAGAGAGAGAGAGAGAGAGAGACAGACAGACAGACAGACAGACAGACAGAGACAGAGAGACAGAAACAGAGAGAGAAAGAGAAACAGAGAGAGAAAGAGAGACAGAGACAGAGAGAGAGTACATTTCATTATTTTCATCTAGTCAGTCGCTGTTCGCTGTATTCTACGTTTCCACCATAACCCGGAAGATATCTATGAGTTGACTTAAAGTCCATTCATTCTGAAAGTGTGTGTTGTTGTTATTGTTTTTTGTTTAATGTCCCGTCACACATATCGGTGATTGAAGACATTTTGTTAAAGTATTTATGAATACATCTGAGTATTATCGGCTAGAAGGGGTGGGAGATGTGGATGAATGGAAGGTTGAGGGAAACTGGGCAAATGAGGGTAAAAATGTGGGTGAAATTTGGAAGAAAAACAAAACAAACAAACAAAAAAAACAACCCCTCTAAATACAGTTACAGGAAATTACTTAAAGGACTTCGTAAAAGAGAAGTCGTTAAACTGACAAGCGAAACAACTGATAATGAATGCAAAAAGTCAAAAACATCAACGTTCTCAGTCACTTGTGAAGACACACTTTCGTGTACAAAAGGCTTCATCAAGCTACAGTGAAAAATTATATGCTCAATTGTCAGGTTACTAAAGCATATACACTTGACATTAGAACAATACTTGGTCCGTAATGAATTTGATAATAGTCTGAGAGCTAAGTTCAGAATTGGTCTGCGAATCGGACCAAAGTCTGAGAGAGTCAACTGACGAGGTTTTAGACTTGAATTCAAGTGTGTGTGTGTGTGTGTGTGTGTGTGTGTGTGTGTGTGTGTGTGTGTGTGTGTAACGACATTGTGAAAAGAAGCTTCTAGCTTATCCTTTTCACCCCAATAAAACATTTGAGTTCAAGTTCTCTCTTCCCCCCTCTCCCTCCCTCTATGTGTGTGTGTGTGTGTGTGTGTGTGTGTGTGTGTGTCTGCACATATTATGTTGAACTGGGAGATCGGAAAAATCTCCGCCCTTTACCTACCAGGTGCCGTTACCGAGATTCGAACCCGGGACCCTCAGATTAAAAGTCCAAAGCTTTAACCGCTCGGCTATTGCGCCCGTCGGACGGTCAGGCTGAATCGTTAAAAGGACCCATTTTCATAATCATCCGGAGAGACAGTAACATGAGACAAGAAGGAATTCGTCATAGTTACATTCATCTGTTGTTTTTAGTCCCACACACTACACACGCGCGCACACACACACACACACACACACACACACACACACACACACACACACACTGCGACACACATGTACGCACACACGCGCACACGCACACATACACAGATGCACACACGAACACACATTATCATTGTGATTATCACCGGAATTGATCTATTGTTATTATCATCATTATTATTATTGTTATTACTACTACTAGTAATAGTAGTAGTACTAGTAGTAATAGTAGTATTGTGATCATTACTATACGTTTTTTGTGGTGATGGTGATCGAATGTAGACCCCCTACCGATATTCATATCAGGCTGAAAAAAAAATCAGTTATGTTTGAAATTGTTTGTAAAAAAAAAAACCCACAACACCCCCCCCTCCCCCACAAAACCAGCTCCTTCAATATCTGCAACCAGTCAAGTCGTCTAGATTTCAAGTTGCTTGAGAACTGCACTAACTGTATGTAATAATGTCACACACTCTTGACAGTGCGCGATTGATAACCAGCCCGGCCAACACGAACATCACTGAACAGCTGTGTACAGTTCACAGTCTCTCTCTCTCTCTCTCTCTCTCTCTCTCTCTCTCTCTCTCTCTCTCTCTCTCTCTCTCTAATCAGTTTAGACTGTCGTTGCTTATGGCTTCAGCGCATGAACAAACTATTAGAAACCTATCAATCTATCTGTATAAATCGTTTAAGCTCCGATCTGTTCTTATGTCTTAGTGTATCCAGTGACGACTACATACGGACGATGTGTATAACGTAATTGATCGTTATTAGCCACGCATGTAAGAGTTATTATTTAGCGTATATCATATATCATTTAGGTGTATAAATGTCAATGGAATACAATATGTTTCATGATGTGTGTTATGTATTACTAAGATGAGGGCATATTAATTAGAAATAAGGCATGATATATTTATGTTATCTGAACGAATGTCATTTTTCAATGCACGATGCGATGTCTATGAAGAATTTGTGACACCCTTTCATAAGGGGCAATGGCCTATAAATGAATAAACCATTCATTCATTCATTCATCATTCTCTCTCTCTCTCAGTCTATCTTCTTCTTCTTCTTCTTCTACGCCATTGCACGCCATTGATTGAATGTTGTTGCCCGCCACATCAGCATCAGAATTGTCATCACTATTGTATACGTACAGTGACATAATTGTGTTTCTCTGTTCTCTTTATCTATTTCTCATTTTTGTCGCGCCTCTTTCCTGTATTCTGTGTGGTGATTAGTTTGACAGTCTTAATAACCCCTTTTCTTCATGCCTTCAATATTGATTTTTTTTCTTTTTCTTTTTTCAACATCTGCTAATGTACTACAATATGATTTGTATTTTACTACAATAATATTTGATACCTGATTACGTTTATGTATGCATGCATATACATATGTATGTGTAGACATATACATGCATGTGTGTGCATGTGCATATTATGTATGTGCATAAGGGTGTGTGTGTTTGGGGATGAGTGTGTGCATATGTGTGTGGGTGGGTGGGTGGGTGTGAGTGTGTGACTGTGTTCCCTTTAATATATATATATTTTTTTAATAATGACAGTGATGGTGTGTTGATTGTCATTATTATCATTAGTAGCAGCAGTAGTAATAGTAGTATTTACCATTATTATTATTATTATTATTATTGTGCCTTGTCGTTATTGTTTTTGTTGTCACAAGGAGACAGATTGGAAGACTAGGCAATGCCTAAAATCTTTATCCTTGAGTAATAATTTTTTTGAATCTCTCTCTCTCTCTCTCTCTCTCTCTCTCTCTCTCTCTCTCTATATATATATATATATATATATATATATATATATATATATGTATATATGATGATGATGATATAATAATAATAATAATAATAATAATCATCATCATCATCATGAGTACTTGTTGGACGATTTCCTATCTTAAAGGGAGCTCAAAGCGCTTTACAAACAAAACATAACAAAACAAAAAATAAATAAACACACACACGCAACAAAAGATTTGACGCACAACAGCATAAAACAGATTCAAAGACTACGCGTATTACATTGCTTAATCACACACACACACACACACACACACACACACACACACACACACACACACACACACACACACACACACACACACACACACACACACACACACACACACACACAGAGTATGAGTTATAGCTGAATGTCAAAAGAAACACATGGAAGGCAATTGCAGGAAGTTCATTTCATGTACCCGCTGGGGGCATAGAAACATCATACATGGACGACTTTACCCACACACCATAATACACACTCATGTCATTTCAGAGGAGGCTGACCTCACAGTCACCGTAGCACAGAGCTCTCCTGTCATTGCCGACAGAGGGTCCAACATCACCATTTCATGCAACGTTAGCCACGGACTGGCGGCCTTGCTGTCCAACTCCATTGGATGGCTGAGGAAGTCACGTGTTCCTGACCTGACCAATGAGACGGTGCTGATCAGCAACAAGTCCGATGTACTGGTCGAAGGCTACAAAGTGGACATCGACACGACAAACGAACAACTGTCTTACTTCCTTCTTATCTCAGACGGTGGGTGGGCACTGCTCTAAAATAATAAAATAGATGGATAGCTCATTGGCCAGGAAAGCTGAAGCCAGCTGGACGCCATACTGACACTCGTATTCGGCTGTTGGTCCGTAATTGAGAAGTCGTCTGCTAACTGGTGGTAGTTTCTGAACTGTAACCGTGTATCGTCGATGAAATCGTGTTATGCTTGCCCCCACGACACGCTAAATGTTGTGTCTTGATTGATATCTGCCAATGGTTTATTTACCAAAGTCATTAAAGGAAAACAGTGCAGTGACACGTAGCGAAAACGTGCTGTGGAGGCACACACAGGAATGTCAGCTTAACTAACTCAGTACGGCCAGTCCTCTCTTCTCCTCTACACAGACCCCTCGAATGTCCAGTGGGTGTCTCAATGATCCAACCTTTAGCTTCCGTCGTCAGAATTGTGGTATTCTTTGTCAACATTCACCTCTTCAGTGTAAGAGCCTTCCGCTTGTAATATTTTGATGGTGGTAATTGGGGTGAAACGCTGTTCGTTAACTAACGCCGCGAGCAAGTGAAAGCTTGCCGTGAAGCAGTCATCGTAGCCAGCTGAGCGCTAGGCTACATAATATGAAGTAACCGCTTCACGCCATACTGACACGGGTAGCAAAATGGCTGATTGAACACTTCCGCTGGCTTCAGTTAGCAGAGCGGCTCAAAGAAGGCATGCGCTATCCACCTATTTTTAAAGCAGTGGTGGGTGGGATGCTTTCTTCTGAGGATGTTCCGTATGATTATAATCATTACGATTGTTTCTTTCTTTCTTCCAGATCACCTTCTTTGTTTTATTCCCGCCCTATTATCCATTTCCCCACCCTCCTTCTTTTCCACGTCTTTCTTGTTTCTCTTTCTGTCTCAGCCTCCCTTCCATATATATATATATATATGTGCATGTGTGTGTGTGTGTGAGTAAATAAAATTTATATACATTGTGTGTGTGTGTGTGTGTGTGTGTGTGTGTGTGTGTGTGTGTTTGCCCGTGTTTTCTCGTAACTTCTAAGTAACTCTTGATTCAGAGATAAATGCCTGTACGCTATTTCTTTTCTCATTATCTTGCTTTATTGACTCACTTGTGTAAACAAAGTGAGTCTATGTTTTAACCCGGTGTTCGGTTGTCTGTGTGTGTGTGTGTGTGTGTGTGTGTGTGTGTGTGTGTGTGTCTGTGTGTGTGTGGTAAACTTTAACATTGACATTTTCTCTGCAAATACTTTGTCAGTTGACACTAAATTAGGCATAAAAATAGGAAAAATTCAGTTGTTTCCAGTCATTTTGTTTAAAACAATATTGCACCTATGGGATAGGCACAAAAAATAATAAATGAAGCCTAATTATATGCAAACTGCATTTACTGTTATATTTATATTTTTTGTATTCTCTAAACTTGGCACTTTGATGTGATGTTCTGACCCAACAGCAAGAGCAGTCACTATTATCATTTTTTGTTCAAACAGAAACTTCTTTTGCTAAGCATGGAAGTTTTATTTATTTTGTAAACATTTTGGTGCAGATAGTAAAGAAGGGAAATTACTCTGTAATTAATGCTAGGGGACTTAATTTGCTTTAAACTGATCTTTCTCATCTTAAACATTACATTTTGAAATTATACTCAATGCATAAAAAGCTTGGATTAAAAAAAAAATGTATCACAAGTGAGTCTTGAAGGCCTTGCCTCTCTTGTTCTTCAGTGTTTTTGTAAAAGATATCTTGAAACCTCAGAAAAGATTACCGTTGTTTCGAGTTTTGTTCTCTCTCTCTCTCTCTCTCTCTCTCTCTGTGTGTGTGTGTGTGTGTGTGTGTGTGTGTGTGTGTGTGTGTGTGTGTGTGTGTGTGTGTGTGTGTGTTGTCTGTGTGCCTCTCTCTCTCTCTTTCTCATTTAATGTCTGACCGAATGATTGATTTATGATAATCATGTTGATAGGCTTACCAACAAAGTGCTTGAAAGGTTTACTCTATCTATCTATCTATCTATCTATCTATCTATCTATCTATCTATCTATCTATCTATCTATCTATTTCATAAACGATGCCGATGGTAGTTACTACATTATGTGTTCGTTGAATGGCGGATTGACTGACTGACTGATTGCAAGGTTGCTTGATTGAGTGATCGATTGATTGATTGACGGATGGATGGATGGATGCTATTGGTGGAGGATGCTGACTACGGTTGCTATAGTAAGCGTTCGCTGTTCGACTGACTGTTTGTTTGCTTGCTTCCTTTATTGATTGACTGATTGATTGATCGGTTGGTTGGTTGGTTGGTGGATTAAGTGATTGATTGATTGGTTGGTTGGTGGATTGAGTGATTGATTGATTGATTGATTGATTAGTGGATTGATTGGTTGGTTGGATGGTTGGTTGGTGGATTGAGTGATTGATTGACTGATTGGCTGGTTGGTGGATTGTTATCAGTGGAGAATTCCGACGACGGGCGCTACATCTGCCAGGTCAAGTCTCTCAAGCACGCTACAGTGGTGGCCAGTGCTCACGTCGACGTGGTTGTCTCAAGTAGGTGGTTGTTACTATACGTTACTGTCTCCGTTGATTGACCATTGACCGGCCATTAGGAGAACCGTATGCGCGGGCGCAGTTATTGTCAGTGTTGTTATTGTATTGCTATTGTTATCATTGTCATTGTCATTATTGTCGCTGTTGTTATTGTTGTTATTATTGTCATGATCATCAGCGCCGTCACAATCATCATTATTATTATTATTGTTGTTGTTGTTATCGTTGTCGAAGCGGCACACGACACAAGAGAGAGAGAGAGAAGAGAGAGAGAGAGAGAGAGAGAGAGGCACACAGACAACAGAGAGTAAACACTGAATGGTTTAATGAGAGACAGACATACAGACAGACAGACACAGAGAGAGAGACTGAACACTGAATGGTTTAATGAGAGAGAGAGAGAGAGAGAGAGAGAGAGAATGTTTTAATGAACTTTGGCCATGGACCACAGTTCAAAACCAGGGGGACTGGGGATGGGCATGAGAAGGGGTATTATAATACTTGATAGCATCACAAAGAAAGAGAGAAAGAGAGAGAACTCAGAACTCAGAACTCAAAACGTTTTTATCCAATGATTGAGATTTTAGGCATAGCCTGTTCTTCCAATCTGTCCTTGCTAATCTACATCTATTACAATTAGCACACACATAAATGAAAGGAAAGTGGTATTCATGTAGAAGGGTATACATAATGAAGAAAAGAGTGGGGCATTCATGCAGAAGGGTATACATAATTAAGAAGAGAGAGAGAGAGAGAGAGAGAGATGGTGGGTGGGCGGGGGTGGGGGGTTGTTTGTTTTAGGATGATTTAAAGCACTCACCAGACAACCTTTCCAAGGCGATGTTATGTTGTTCAATATTCATTATTCTCCAGTTTTAAAGAAAATTATGTTCTTAAGTATCAACCGGTGTCATTTTTGGTCCGTGAATTTGTAACGTTCTCTCTCTCTCTCTCTCTCTCTCTCTCTCTCTCTCTCTCTCTCTGTGTGTGTGTGTGTGTGTGTGTGTGTGTGTGTGTGTGTGTGTGTGTGTGTGTGTTGAGGAAAATGATCATATCGTTATACTACTTTTGTACTTTCAACTAATTGAAAAGAAGAAAACGTTCTGGACAGAAACGAAGATGTTCTCAGACATTACCTGTGTACATTTTACGGTAAACATTATTCTCTCCACTTCAGTTCTTTATCACATTTTCTGAATTTCGTTCCACACGTGACCGGACACCAGATTTCATTTTTGTTACTTTCCCCGCGATGAAAATATTCTTACGCAGTAATCAGTTTCTGTTTTTCATCTCATCTAAGCCCAACACTCGGCTTATATCACAGAATGACACAAGTTTACATCTGGGCTAACAGCAAAGTGAGAGCTGTATTATCAAGGGTTTCTCCAGTCAATGGGAAATCCTTTACAGCTTAGTCTTTTGTGAAGGACTATGACTCTCAAACTAGGAGGCAAAGTTGCAGTGGTTCTTAGTGATGCAGCCTTGGGGGCTAGTTGGCCTTTGGGAACCATCCCCAACGCCGACTGTCCTAAAACCCTCTTGGCCGAGAGAGTGGGGATGTAACTTGGGCAAGACACTCTCCACTATAATCAAATTCTAGCCCAAATAGTCGGAACAGCAGTTGCCTCCTCTGCTGTTCTGATGGTCATAGTCGGACACGACTGACTATCGTATATATGAAAAAATTTCATCTTGTGTACAATATTCTCGAACATTAACCTATCTACAGTCCACTTGGAAATGCTCTGAAGCAGTAACGATGACCTTATTTCAGGAAGATATTTTCGAACAATACCATGCAACTTTCTCTTCATTTTTGTTTCAGAAAAGAAACAGAAATAGTATTATATGTATGTATATATATATTTTTTTTTTCCCCCAACATTAATCTTCCTCAACTTTCTTTTCT